>NC_090257.1:20216463-20370115 GCF_037325665.1 Littorina saxatilis
CCTCCGATCACACCTGATTGCAAGTTTTTCACCGGTGAAGTCAGACAGCGGACATTGCAGGAAGGGTGAAATATCGTGAACTCCGGCCCATTTTATCACGCCTTTTTGTCAACCCCCGGGTATGGTGGCACATGAGTGCCAAAAGTGACAAATTGAAGAGAATGTTGTAATCGTCGTTTTTAATCAACATTAACTACAAAAAATACTGACACTTAATTAGGCATTGTCTAGATAATGACATCACAGGCATTGTCTAGATAATGACATCACAGGCACTGTTTAGATAGTGACATCACAGGAACAACGCTGGACAAGCTATGTAGCAGCACCAAGCACCTCAAACTGAGAGCCCACTTTGTGTACCTCACGGGGCAACGGATTTAGACACAACCACCATCGAACGCTGAAGAAGAAGAAGAAGAAGAAGAAGAAGAAGAAGAAGAAGAAGAAGAAGAAGAAGAAGAAGAAGAAGAAGAAGAAGAAGAAGAAGAAGAAGAAGAAGAAGAAGAAGAAGAAGAAGAAGAAGAAGAAGAAGAAGAAGAAGAAGAAGAAGAAGGAGAAGAACAAGAAGAAGAAGAAGAAGAAGAAGAAGAAGAAGAAGAAGAAGAAGAAGAAGAAGAAGAAGAAGAAGAAGAAGAAGAAGAAGAAGAAGAAGAAGAAGAAGACTGAGAAGAAGAAGAAGAAGAAGAAGAAGAAGAAGAAGAAGAAGAAGAAGAAGAAGAAGAAGAAGAAGAAGAAGAAGAAGAAGAAGAAGAAGAAGAAGAAGAAGAAGAAGAAGAAGAAGAAGAAGAAGAAAAAGACACCCCATTCTTTTAACACTAATATACCGCGCTAGGTGTGCTCCGAAAGCGCAAATAGGAAAGAGATAATTAATATTATTTTGGAGATTAAAAAAACCTTTTTTCTCCAGTGTTTCTTATTGTTGTAAGGAGCCAGGAACCCCGCATAGCTCTAACATACTTTTTTCCTATATTCAGAGCGCTAAGGGACCTCCCTATTTCGTTTCGAAGAAAACAGAATTGTTGTTAATTGTAACTAATAATTACAAACAAAGCTGTCCACTTCTAGCGAAGACTGACGAAAGTGATCCAGACCTTATAGACACTCGAATAATATTTTAAGGATAACTGAGAACTGAAAACTATTACACACTCTCAACAAAAAGTTGGTATCGGTAATTACAATTGTGAGCGTGACTTGTAATTGTTGTGATGCTAACAAAACTTGTAATTACCTTTGAGGATAATAAAACTTGCAATTATATCAATGAAGACCAGTGTTATCTGTAATTATCCTTGAGAATGACGATGACAATGTTAAAGTCTAATATTTCACATCTGACAACACATTTCTAGTTCAACAGTGCCGGACGTTATTACTCGTATCAGTGAAGTAGGTGATAAATGCACTGTATCACTATGTAATGAACTCTCTGGGTTTATTTTTCTTACAGCCTACTAGCACAGAGCATCTTCGTTAAAATCAAATCCAAAAACAAAGAGACTGCCAAGTTCCAAAATTCAGAATAAAAAAACAAGAAAAGTAGTTTGTTGAAACGTTTGTTATTGACAAAACAATACATTCACAGATATTTCGATCCAACGGTCTTTTAAGTGAACAAAAAGACCTCAAAAAGGTCTCAACGTTGGGTCGAAATATCTGTGAATGTATTGTTTTGTCAATAACAAACGTGTCAACAACCTAGCTTTCTTGTTTTTTGATTCGTTGTAATCATGTATTACAGGGTAATAATTTGTTTGTTTGTTTGTTTGTTTGCTTAACGCCCAGCCGACCACGAAGGGCCATATCAGGGCGGTGCTGCTTTGACATATAACGTGCGCCACACACAAGACAGAAGTCGCAGCACAGGCTTCATGTCTCACCCAGTCACATTATTCTGACACCGGACCAACCAGTCCTAGCACTTACCCCATAATGCCAGACGCCAGGCGGAGCAGCCACTAGATTGCCAATGTTAAAGTCTTAGGTATGACCCGGCCGGGGTTCGAACCCACGACCTCCCGATCACGGGGCGGACGCCTTACCACTAGGCCAACCGTGCCGGTATAGGGTAATAATTAGGCAGTGTTATTTGTAATCATCAGTAATAACAAAGATCACTTTATTCGTTGTCATCGACATTTTTGTTTCTCGTCTCTCTGTCAAAGTATCAGGACCAACAAACAAACCTAATGCTCATTAATTCTTGTGGGTTTTTTTCTTTTCTTTTTTTTAATGTTGCCATGCACATCATTGTGGGGCTGTTAATCCATATAAACATGTATCCCCCAATACATACAACTTTCCATTCATACATGATCATTTATAGTTGGCAAAAATATGACATGATTTGTGGTCAATCCTTTGGATAATAAAAACTCCTAAATTAGGTTCCTTGTTTTACATATAAACATGTTTTGGGTGTGCATAGCTGGCAGGCAAGACAGAACAAACACACAATATCGGAAAAGACTGACAGACATAACATCACGTTCACACACAGGTAAACACATATATATGTACACAACACACATTTGCATAAAAATTATACCAGGAGAATTATACATAGACTAAATGAACGGTAAAAAGTAGGGCAGAAGAGCGAGAGAGGAAGAGGAAGAAAGTGAAAGATAGGAGAGAGGGGAGGGGTGGGGTGTGCGTGTGCTAACCATCTTAAAATATACGTTTTTAAATAATAATACAAATGACCATCATTATCAAACATAATTCTTTCTTACCAAACCCAATTAATAATCTTGAGAGAAAAAAAGGTCAGGTATAATTTCAAATCACTACAAAAAAAATATTTAAAAAATTTGGAACATTGTGAATATATGCATTGTATTTTTCGACTTGAAATCTTTGGCGCATCATTATCATAAAAACAGACATGCTCATGACCTTATTATTCAATCAGGCAGTATAAATGTCATGTTTAGCCAATAACAAAATCAAATCAAAGACTGTGTCGGTATATACATTCTGTGGATATCCAAACATTATCATTTTTTTAGAAAACACAACTTGTGCACAATGCAAAAAAATGTTGCTTCAACCACTGCAAAAAATCATTCCAAAATTGTTGTACTTTAGTACAGTCCCACAAAAGTGTTGCAAGGTATCTTCATAAATTTGACGTTGGGTAAAAAGTGGGGAATCAAAAATGTTCTTCAAAAACAAAAGCCGTTTTGTTGGTAAAATTCGATACAAGATCCTAAACTGAAGCCATCTTAATTAACCTTGTATTCACAGTCGTATTAATCACTTTAAAAAAAACTGTTTTTCTGTCTACATCAAAGTTCATTCGCTGTGACCATTTTTCTATGCAAACAGGTGAATAATCATTAAACACAAATTTATTATATAAACTCTTAACATTTGTTTTCAAAACATATTTCCAAACCAAACATTCATCCAAACTAAATTGTCTTTCAAAAAGAACCGGTAGAGCTTATTGATAGCGTTTAATCGCATGAACAACACATTCAAACAAAATATGATTAACATTAAAAAAATTGGGAAATGGAAAGAGAGAATGCTTAATGTCCTAAAGGGTAAATAGTTCGCCTCTTAAAGACATGATTTTGGTAATATGATAATTCGGAGTTTTTATGCCCTCACGGCTTGGGAAATTGTGCTTCAAATGACAAATAACCGTTTGGACCCATGAAGTGTCCAATCAAAATAATTCCATTAGCAATCCAATTATGAATACAAATAACCTTTTTATCTCTTAACATCTTGACATTGTAGTGCAACGGCTCTGAGACAAAATCAGTGAACTTTTGAGGTGTACACTTAGAGCACAATTTCTTTTAATGTTTGAAAACCAAAATGGATTATTCATTTTCTCCATTAACACATTGGCAAATTCCCCACCTCTTTCTTTAATACCTCGGCAAGATGGACACATTGCATGTAAAATATTTGTAATCTTTCCATCATAGAATAAAAATTCTCTTCGACCAGGTCAATTTCATAACTGCCAAATAACTAAACCCATCTGCAATCCCCCATCTTCATATGATTTAACGGCTAATATTCTTTTAATTGTATCTGGTTTCTCATCCCATAACAAAATAAACAAAGCAACACTCAAATCCACAATAAAATCCTTGTGCGGGTCTGGTAAATTCATAAGTGGGTGTGTGACTCTAGATATGACCATGGTTTTAGTTACCTTAGCTTTACTAAAGGGAGTCAAATTTCTTCTTGACCAGGAATTCATCATTTTGCGAATTTCAATTAACTTATTTTCATAATTCAACTGTACAATTTCATTAACATTCACAGAAAAAATAACACCAAGAACTCTAAAGGTTGCAGGATTCCATGTCAAATTTAACTCCGGCATGAATCGCTTCTTTGAATGTTTGAGTGATCCAGTTCAAACCATGCTCATTGTTGGACCAGCACGGTTGGCCTAGTGGTAAGGCGTCCGCCCCGTGATCGAGAGGTCGTGGGTTCAAACCCCGGCTGGGTCATACCTAAGACTTTAAAATTGGCAATCTAGTGGCTGCTCCGCCTGGCGTCTGGCGTTATGGGGTTAGTGCTAGGACTGGTTGGTCCTGTGTCAGAATAATGTGACTGGGTGAGACATGAAGCCTGTGCTGCGACTTCTGTCTTGTGTGTGGCGCACGTTATATGTCAAAGCAGCACCGCCCTGATATGGCCCTTCGTGGTCGGCTGGGCGTTAAGCAAACAAACAAAAAAAATGCTCATTGTTATCATTTTCCAGACATATCAACGAGTCAGTGATGATTTTTAAAATGAACAGTCACTAAAACAAATATTCTTTGTCATTATCTTTAACAGTAAAACATATTCTTCGTAAAATTTATACCGCAATCGTAGCATTCCTTAATAAGTGTCTCTTTTGGAGCGAGTCGGCCGCCATACTACACCGCTTGCGAATTGCGATACAATTATAGATAATTGTCATTGAATGAAACGCGGATATGTTCGTTCACTCAACCGTAAGAAGGGAAAAGGATGCGGCTGACGTCTCACAGGGCTATATAAAAGGGGGTGAATTCGCTACTAGGGGTTGTGTGCAAGGTGCTATCTACCTGTGTGTCTCGATCACGAAAAGGAAGAGCGTTCGTCAGAATTAACATTACATGTACTGCTGACTAGGTAAGACTGTGCGAGTAATTAATTTTGCATGTGTGGCATAATGTGGGTCGCAAGGTTTTTGTGTTGAGTTGATGTTTTGCCGGTTTGTTGTACTCTTGTGTTGTTGTGTGTGATGTTTGGTGGTGTTGTTGTTGTTGTTTGTTTTGTATTTCTTTTTGGCCTATGTTGTGTTTTGTTTGTGTGTTGTGCTAAGTTTTTGTTGTGTTAGGATTTTCGTTTTTCTGTTATTGTGTTGCTATGTTTTGTCATATATAATTTTTTTTAAACTTGCTCGTTTTCTCAACTTCTTCGTCTTGGCAATATTTTGTTATGTCTAGTGTGCTAAGTGTATTATGTGGTTTTTTTTCTCGCTTTTGGTAATCTTTGTTTATTAATATCATTATCATGTTGCTCGGTCTGTTACGCTGTTGACCAGGGCTGGCATGCAAGAGTCGAGGTTGAAGACTTTAGTCCAGGACAAACTGTATTTTTTTTTTTATTATTATGGTGAGCTTATATAGCGCGAACCACAATTAACTGTGCTCTCCGCGCTTTACATATTAATTTCTGCCGTGTGAAATGGATTTTTTTTTTTTTTTTGGTACCCTCAGTGCAGTTTGTACCGGACTAAAGTATCTAAGCTCGACTCCTCTATACCGGCCATAGATATCTAAAAAATAAATAAATAAATTTGCCAGCACAAATTAAAGTTTTTAAAAAAGAAGATAAAAACAAGTTCATTGTTATAGAGACGTTTAATCTCATATGAAACGAAATATTCACTGGTAAGTCTACCTCGTGGGTCTTGAAGTAGACAGGCTAAAAAAAATAACAATGAACAGACAATGAACGTTGCTCCGTTAGGTGTCTTTCCTTCCATCACAAGACAGTGACAGTCTGGGTATGACTAAACATTCGAAACATAAACTTGTTTTTCTTTGGTGTCTTGATATTTTAATTTCAGGGTGTGTGTGCATGTGTTTTTACAAACTATACAATACAAAAATACAACAAACAAACGGAGAATGCGGAAAAAAACATGCAAACATAAGTGGTATGTTAGATCTTTTATTTCATCGGTTTCAGTGTACTACTTGTGTTGCAAACTACTTTATTTTATTTTATTGCTGTTGTTGTTGTTATTTGTTCTTTTTTTGATCTTTTTTTCTCGTGTTTTTTCCTCACGAAAACAAAAAGACAAAATAGCTACGTGCCTCAAGCACAAACCTAGCCATGGTGTTAATCTGAGTAGGTTGACTTTGTTCAATTAATCTCTGCCAAGAAAAAGAAATAGAAAAAGCGAATTATGTCAATCACCCTGTGACAGCCCTGTGACAGCCAAGGGAATGCGAGCTTCCTAAAAATCGTTGTTTGGTGTTGAGTTTGCACCTTTTTCCATGCTTGGTATCATCTCATATCAACTGATTTCTAACATTACATAGGAATAATAGGAGGTAGGATTTAGGTTTGCATCAGGTTCGAGTTGGTGATCCTACCGAGCGAGTCGTGCAGAACATTTTGCGACGCAAAGAAATATTTTGCCAACAACTCTAATATCAATGGATTCCATTTCAACTAAGCTCTGCCGTTAAAAATGGAAGAATAGGAGCACATTTATTTTGGGAAACCTGTAACAAGAGAACCTTAGGGGTGTTGAATTGTAAGGCATTGTGGCTTTGCTATTGGCTGAATGGGCAACGTGTTATCTGGCCCAGAGAATTATGTTAGTTTTATTCTGCTACTGCAACACAAGAGCAGAAAGAAATCATGAATTGCAGACCATAACTTTGCTGCTCGTTGTTTGGGTGAACAGTTTTCTGGCTGAGTGGTATTTCATTTCTAACTGCTAATAAAAGACAAGCAAAGAAATATATATTGGATGATCAGTAACGAAGAAAAAATATTCTTAATCATTGGATTTTTTTCCCCCTGAATTTGTTATCATAGTATAGCTCAGCTTAGCAGGATTTGTATTTACACCTAGCTACTGAAAGGCAAACGAAAAAAACTATTGAAGACTGCGAGTTTGGTCTCTATTTATAATCATTATGTGTGTGTAATTCTTCAAGGCACGAGAATATGGTTTTGCTCTTTCTCGAAAGCCAAGCCCATTTACGCACGCAGCACTTACAATTGTTTGTGTTTTGATGGTTTATATGTTTGTTTGTTTGTTTGTTTGTTTGTTTGTTTGTTTGTTTGTTTGTTTGTTTGTTTGTTTGTTTCTTTATTTGTTTGTTTGTTTGTTTGTTTGTTTGTTTCAGTTTCTTTCTTTTCTTTCGTCATTTCTTTTTTTCTCTTTTTCATTCAGGCCAGGAAAGGTTGAAGCTGGTAATAACTTCGGAAACGAAGACAAAAATGTCAACCTTGAAATAAACCTGGATATCTTAATTTCCAGATCTATCAGCTTTACTGCAAGAAACCATCCGTCTTTCGTGACGACCTCGTCAACACTACCTGCAGCAGCAACAACAACAACCTTACAGCATCAACTACCGACAAAACCGCCGTCGCCATCAACAACAACAACAACAACGATGGCCCGTAACCTCACCATCACTCTTTTTCTCGTGGCCATCATCTGCCTCCAAAGCACTCAGGGCAGCTGGTTCGGCAGAAGAAGGATCAGCAGAAAGTCGTTGAAACCGTTGCCCAAGGAAAACGAAGTCACCTCCACCAGCAACGTCGACACTCGGCCCACAACGCCCAGGTCAGAGCAACAGGCCGAGGAAAACTTCATCAACGCTCAGCGAGATCCTCAGATCACCCCATCGTCCAGCGAAGCTCCAGCCGATGGAGAATCATCCTTACCAAAGAACAGGAGCCCTTCAGGCACATCCACTGAGGATCAAAAATCCTTGGACGTCAAGCAAGGAGAGGAGAAGAAGCTGTCGCCGGGCGCTGGGCGAAAGCTATGCGAACTTCTGCAGAAGCTTGTGTCCAAAGCGGGATGCAGGTCACCGCAGACATGGAGCTTGTGGTCTTCCAAGAGGAGACGATGCTCCAAGACCCGCTACCTGGCGAAGAGAATACTGCGTCTGTTCCCTGGTCTTCGTTGCAACATTGATGGGAATGGATTGGATAAGGATGTTTCTACGACTCCGGAAACTCCTACGACGGAATCTACAACAACGACTACAGAATCAACAACGACGACAACGACGACGGAAGCGCCGACAACGGAATCTACAACAACAACGACAGAATCGACAACTTCTACAACAACGACGACAGAATCGACAACTTCTGGTAAGCTCCCCTTATAGAATTCTGTCCGGGAGTCTGGTCGTGTGGGCATGTACATACACACAAAACACATACACACGCGCACTCGCGCACACACACACACACACACACACACACATATACACACACACACACACACACACACACACACACACACACACACACGTTCATGCCAGCACGCACGCACGCATTTGCAAACTCACACTAATACCTAAGGCCAAAAAAAAAAAGTTGTATGTTTCTGGTAACATGGCTACAAAAAATAGGGTAGGTAAGTAGGGATTTTTGTTTTTTTTTGTTTTTTGTCAGGGTAGAAAATAACTATACAGTGACGCAAAGAGACTGGACTTACTATACAAAGAGAAAGACAACACATTACAAAACAAATGAGACAAAAGGGATGCGGGGTTATCCCCCTTGTGTCGTCTGCCGTCTGTTACTTTCGTTTTAACGCTTTTTTTTTCTTTTCTTTTTTACAAATGCAATAAAAAAAAAGTCTAGGGTCGGCGGGAAAAAACTAGGTAGGGTCGGGTGACCAGAAACATACAACTTTTTTTGTTGGCCTAAGCAACACTGCGTGCTTGCGTGACGTTTTATGCTCTTTGATTGTATCTTTCAGGTTAAACTATTTCATAATGAACGAACATAGTAATGAGCGGACCGGCACGGTTGGCCTAGTGGTAAGGTGTCCGCCCCGTGATCGGGAGGTCGTGGGTTGGAACCCCGGCCGGGTCATACCTAAGACTTTAAAATTGGCAATTTAGTGGCTGCTCCGCCTGGCGTCTGGCATTATGGGGTTAGTGCAAGGACTGGTTGGTCCGGTGTCAGAATAATGTGACTGGGTGAGACATGAAGCCTGTGCTGCGACTTCTGTCTTGTGTGTGGCGCACGTTATATGTCAAAGCAGCACCGCCCTGATATGGCCCTTCGTGGTCGGCTGGGCGTTAAGCAAACAAACAAACAAACAAAAGTAATGAGCGGAAAGGCGAATCGATAAACGTACTGACGAAGTGACTAATTGGCTATTTAACTGACGTTGTGATTATGTCAGTGCGTCACTATCTTAATATTCTTTTGTGTTTTCTTTAGCCTGATATTATTCAGGCATGAGACCAAGGGTAGGGCGGGTGGTGGCGAGAGAGGTGAAGGGACGGGGAATGTTTCCGGTGCCGTGTGCCGGGCTGTGAGCAGTGCCCGCCAATGTTTAGCTCAGGCACCGTCGCGGCAGACGCGCTTTAGTTCTATGCAGGAAAATGCAGCGCGCTATTCTGGCCATCCGGCAAACTGTCCTCCTCATCTCTAAGGCAGACTGATACCAAGAGGTGTAAGTTACACCCGCCTTCAGGCTCAGGCATTTTCAAACGCTCGACTCAAGACTATATTGGGCGAAGTCAACTTTGCGAAGTCTACTTCATAAAACTCGGTGCACGACGCTTTGTCACTGAATTGTCGGTAAAAAAAAAAAAATTCGCGAAGGCAACTTCAGGCTCAAGAAAGTCCTTAGCACTAAGAACACGAGGTCAACATAGTCTTAACATTATAAAGTCTCTTTTGTTTTCTCTATTATTAAACGGTTAGGCCAAAAAGAAAAATATGCCTGTTTCCGGTAACCCGACCGACCCTATTTTTAAGCGCCGACCCTAAAGGTTTTTTTCGCTTTTCGCACCCAAAAAACCCCCAAAAACGGGAGGTAATCGGTCGATGAGACTTCACAATCGAAGAGACTTACCTCCCGTTTCCGTCGTCATGCGAAAAAAAACATGGCGGCCAATGACGCCGGGAATCCCTCTGAAGGGTCTGTGGCAAGATTTCTTCTTGCAGTTATTCTAACAAAACTTAAGAAAAAGGTTAAAAAAAAAACTAATTTTAAATAATTAAAAACCGACCGACCGACCCTATTTTTTTCGGCTATGTTACCGGAAACAGACATATTTTTCTTGTTGGCCTTATGACTAACCTTTCCTCTATGCGTTTCTTAATTCCACACATGTAGCTAACATTTTGCTGTATTTGTGTGTGTGTGTGCAGATTTTACCTGCCGTGGTCCAAGACAGTTCTGTGTGTTACCTGTGGGAAACAGCCTCGAGTGTCCAGATGGGGGTGCAGTATTCCTCTTCCTCTCCTGTCCCTTCTCCAACCAGATCTGTTGCCAGGCGCTTGCTTAACTTCTTCTCCTAAATCTAAACAACAGAATGCTCAGCTTTGGAGGCTTCTTCGGGACCACAAACAAACAACTACACAGGAGAACAAAAAGCAAACACTAAAACAGCACAGAACCAATAAGGGGTTAAAAGATAGCGGTAAACCTTCATTCCACACGTGTTGTTCTCAGGCCTCAGTGTTCGATTTGCTGAAGCATACATTTTGGATCTGACGCAGTGGTCTTATCCCCGGCCGATCGAGCTTCCCATACAATCTTAATCCTATGAGCCAGAACGCTATTTGTATTATCTGAATTACATACATTTTGGATCTGACGCATTGATCTCATGTCTTGGCAGTCAAGCGTCCAATATAATCTTGATCATATGAAGCAGAGAGCTATTTTAAGATCTTAAAACAAAGGGACGTAAGCGCTCCATGTTCATACGAAATGTGCAATAAGAGCAAGTGAGAGTTATACGGAACCAATCTCCTGGGACCTGAGATAATAACAAGCATTGAAATGACCAAGCGACTTTCATATTAATTTCAATGCTTGTAGTGCTCTCAGGTGCCAGAAGATTGGTTTCGCATCACTCTCACTGGCTCTTGTTGTACATGTATGCATTTGTTTCCCAGAGCGTCCGATAGTTTATACATGTATGAGCTCTTCTGGCTTGCTCCGTTTTTGCAGCCAAGACCTTTGGATGCATAATTATTTTCAATCCGGGTCCAACTGACCTATTGTCCTCTGAGTTTGGGAACATAACGGGGTCACTTTACTTTTATGAAAAAGATAAATACATGAAAGGACTTGGACACTTTTCACAGCTAGACCTTTTGAAACAGAGGTCGACGGACAAAATATCTTAGTCGTGTAATCTCCGGTTTAGTTATCCCACTATTTCAATGTCCGTTTCATGGGAAATATGCTGTTTCTATTTATAGTTATTGCAACCAGGAAGACGATTGTGGATCCGTATATTGTTCTTTTTCATCTCTTTATCATTTATTCAGCAAAGAAAAAATAACTAACCTGTGGTGGAGCTGGTGATTTTTCATTGGTCTGGTTATTTTGTGTTTGAGTTCGTTTGCAAAGTTTAGTTATGTCTCAAAAGTTTGTTTTTGTTGTTGTTGTTTTTGGGTATGGATTCGTCGAAATGTTTCGTTTTTGACTTTTGATTGCAACGTTTGGTATGTCGTCAACGCGGTGTTAATTTCCGCTTTTTTGTTTGAATGGTTGCTTTTGTATACCTGAGGAAAGTGTCTCAGCTGAAACAATTTTGTGATGTTGACATTTTAATGATTTTCTGTTTGGAATTCTGCGGTCTATATTTGTTTTGTTTTGTTTTGATTCCGTCTGAGTTTGGATCTTGTTTGATTTGTATTTGTTTGGTTTAATTCGTTGAATTTACTCTTAAATGATTTATCTTTCAACTTAAACAGAACCTAGTGTTTATTTTGCTTTGGATTGGTATTATTCAGAATGTTTTTGGTTTTTTTACTTGCTTTGGGATTGCTTTTTCTCAACATTATGAACTTGAACTTTTTCAGTTTGTTAAGATGTCATGTTCGTTACTGGAATGGTGGTACTTACCGCTTCTATTGGTACAGCGGCGTGAGTTGAATCACTAACTTGACTAGTCGGGTCCCCCTCCCCTCTTCGCCCTCCCCCCCCCCCCAACCTTTGACTCCACTAAATCGCCTGCCGCTCCCCCCCCCACCCCCTGGCCCCCACCGACACCACCACCAGATACACCCAAAGAGGAAAACAAAATTTCAGCTTTTGTTTTTATAAAATACAACATACTGGATGTTCAAAGCATGTTGTTGTTGTTCACAATTCTATACTGAGCTGTTTAGAAAGGAATCACTACCTCGAGTCATATTCGTCAGGGCAACAATGCGATTGTACTGTGTCAACATAAAGGTAATTGCATAATTATACACACTTGTTATAGAGTAAAACTAATTCTCTTTATCTGCCGATTGTGAGAATAAAAATTAATGACGTTGCACAATTTAAATAAGCCCCCACCCCCACCTCTAACGTGATCCCCTCCATGCTTGCTTGTTTTCGTGTAACTGACGATGTTATGCCCTTCAGTTGTGCAACACCAAAATGTCTGTGATATTGATATTGCCTAATGTGTTGAAACCCTAAGTGCAATAAATATGATAATATAAAAATGTCAGTCTAGATTGTTGTTGTTTTTTTGCTTCTGAGTGTGTGTTTTAAAAAAAAACATTCCAGGTATATGTCTCTTAAAATGACGTAATTATTTATTCATCTATTATACACTCGTATCTATATGAATTTTTATTTTGTATTCATCTTTTTATTTATCGTCTATTGATTTCTTTATCTGCTTATTTTTAAAGAGGTAAACATTAATATCCGGTTCGTTTCACTCTCACAACCACGCACCCAATCTGTCTTAACATATTCTCTCGTGTACTTTATCCTACATACGTGAGAGAGATACTCGTGAGATAATAATCGTTCAAATCACACGTGTGTATATCATGTAAATGAGGTCATGTCAAGCTAGTCTGGCAGGGACCTGTTTTTCCACTGCTTATGATGCCAAAGTCACCGAGACAAACGTCATTTTAGAAAAAAATTGCGCTCGCTAATTACCCTCGATGAATTTTTAGAACTAACACGTCACACCACACTTTCAGAGTGACGTTTCTTTGCTTTGACGTAATAGATTGCACGAGGGTTTAGAAGAGATCGATGTTCCAAAACAAGCGTCTTCAATTTAGCTGCCTCGACTGCAGGACATTTTCAGTAAAACACACGTAAGTAAGTATGTAGGATAAACAGAATACTACATGGCTTGCTGTATCGTACCAGATTTACACTCGTTGCTTTTTCAAATAGTGAACAGCTCGCTTTCGCTCGCAGTTCAATATTTAAAAAGGCAACTTGTGTATATCTGGTACGTCACAGAAAGCCATGTAGTATTCTCTATGTACATGTTCGTGGATAAACCTGCGTGTTTGCTCATTTATTCTTTGGGTTGTTTATCGGTCTCTTTAATTTATTTATTTATTAATTAATTTATTGACGTGCTTACATTGTTTTTATCTGTATCCGTGTGGTCCCACATGCGCGTTCTCATTTCTCATAGTTTGTATTTTAAAACATTTCAGAATTGAATAAATCTCCTGGACAACCCATTAATACAAATTAGTGTAAATGTATTCCTGTATGTAAAAGTCCAAATCGTCATTTACATTTAAAATGAACAATGTAGTTAAGCAAACTTACAATTTGCCTGTGGCAAACCAGAATACCCTTTCCTGCTGAAGTTTATTGCGAAATGAAAATTAATGGTTTTTTGATGGTTTGATATTGCCTTTATAAATTTGCCATCTGGTTTGTTGTAACATGTTATTTTATGAATGATTGCACCAGGGTTTTTTTTGCTTTTGGTATTGGTTTTATTGTTTTTATTGTTTTGAAATGCGTATAACCTTGAAGGAGACTGAAAATAAAACGTTTGATGCTTGCAACTTGCATATTTTGTGTATTCTTCTTCTTCTTCTTCGTTCATGGGCTTAGACTCCCACGTTCACTCATGTTTTTAGCACGAGTGGATTTTACGTGTATGGCCGTTTGTACCCCGCCATTCAGGCAGCCATACGCCGATTTCGGGGGAGGCATGCTGGGTATTTTCGTGTTTCTATAACCCACCGAACTCTGACATGGATTACAGGATCTTTTCCGTGCGCACTTGGTCTTGTGCTTGCGTGTACACACGAAGGGGGTTAAGTCACTAGCAGGTCTGCACATAAGTTGACCTGGGAGATCGGAAAAATCTCCACTCTTAACCCACCAGGCGGCAGCGACCGGGATTCGAACTCACGACCTCCCGATTAGGATGCCGACGTCTTACCGTCGATTTTGTGTATTGATATGTGCGTGTGTACTATACAGCTCTTACTTGAAAATGAATTAAGATCCTTTTCAGACCGTGCTATAGTGTCTGTGCATTTGTCCTGTTCTTCCGTGTTTCTGTTTCCTTTATTTTATTTTCCTTTTGAGGGTGTGGAGAGGTGTTTACTTGTAATGGTTTTATTACTGATTTACTGTTATGATTTCTTTGTCTCTGGCTGTTTGTGCGTCTGTCTGTCTGCCGCACCTCTGTCTGTAGCAAAAGTATGTACTCTCTCTTTCTGTCTCTGTCTCTTATTCTCTCTCTCTATCTCTCTCTCTCTCTCTCTCTCTCTCTCTCTCTCTCTTTCTGTCTCTGTCTCTTATTCTCTCTCTCTCTCTCTCTCTCTCTCTCTCTCTCTCTCTCTCTCTCTCTCTCTCTCTCTCTCTCTCTCTCTCTCTCTCTCTCTCTCTCTCTCTCTCTCTCTCTCTCTCTCCCTCTCTCTCTTAATCTATTTATCTCTCTCCAACTCTCTCTCTCCCTGCCTATGGGTACACCATGGTACCACTGCTGAACAAACAAACAAACAAACAAACAAAATACATAAACAAACAAAAGACAATCGATTACAGAAAAACAAAGAAAGAAAGAAAAAAAAATAACTAACATGAAAAGACCAAACACAGAAAGTTGTTTTCCAAAAATATATCTTCAGTTCGGTGGTGCAATCTCAACACAACACACACTCCAAGTTGTATCAACGCACAGGGGGTAAAAGGAGAGCTGTCATTTCATTTGCACGGTTGAGTGGTAGTGCTGCTACCTGCTGGTCACGCCTAGTTGGTCACAGCAGTACACTTGTATTCCCAGGTGTAGCCGGGTCGAGGGGCGATCATGGATCGGCGGGCAGGCTGTCGAGATGCATGCAAACAAGATGTTAAAAGGTATTTTAAAGCACACTTAGAACAAGTCGCTTGAAGCGATATTAAAACACTGAAAACCAGAATTTTTAAAAAATGTAACAGAATTTTAGGTTAGGCACACACAAAAAAAATAGTCTGTTTACGGTATCCCGACCGACCCTATTTTTTCGCGCGACCCTAGACTTTTTTGGCATTTGGGAAAAAAATCAAATAAATAAATAAAAATTAAAAAAAAGTCTGTTTTTTGGCAAAATATCTTAAAAATATGTTTTTTTGGGGGGGAAAAAAATCCCGACCTACCGACCCTATTTTTGTTGGCCTATGTTACCGTAAACAGACTTTTTTGTTGGCCTTATTGAAACGTTCAACTCTTCACAAAACAAAACATTACATTTACAATTTATTTTAATTTGATTTAATTTGATTTGAATTGATTTGATTTGATTTCTTCTTTTTCTTCAGAATTTCAGAATTGTCTGGTTACGTGTGAGCTCGTTTGCCCATTTGGGTTCCCCACACTATACTCTAAGAGCATAGTCAGCTTCATTCCGCTTTCTTTGAGTAGGCATGCTGGGTATTTTCGTGTTTCCATAACCCACCGAACTCTGACATGGATTACAGGATCTTTTCCGTGCGCACTTGGTCTTGTGCTTGCGTGTACACATGAAGGGGGTTAAGTCACTAGCAGGTCTGCACATAAGTTGACCTGGGAGATCGGAAAAATCTCCACTCTTAACCCACCAGGCGGCAGCGACCGGGATTCGAACTCACGACCTCCCGATTAGGAGGCCGACGTCTTACCACCACGCCACTGCGCCCGTCGATTTGATTTGATTTGATTTAATTTAATTTGATTTAATTTAATTTAATTTAATTTAATTTAATTTAATTTAATTTAATTTAATTTAATTTAATTTAATTTAATTTAATTTAATTTAATTTAATTTAATTTAATTTAATTTAATTTAATTTAATTTAATTTAATTTAATTTAATTTAATTTAATTTAACCATCACATATACTGTCAGGCTTTTACACACAGTACAAACACCCTTTCATTTAAACACTCACCGCTTGAGAACATCCTAGGTGCCCTCCGTAAAGAGCGAGCAATTTTCAAAGAATTTATTTTTGCGTGGTTTATCTTACCCCTGAGCCATCGTGAACCCGTGTGATCCAGTTTCCTTTTTTTCACAATGTAGTTGTCAGTTTGTGATTTCAATGCGACTCGCTGTAAGCTTATCTGCAATAGCACGTTATTATGTACCTCTGAATCTAAACGCACCAAACGGCTGTGATTCACACGAATTCTAGCGATGGCTTTTGACTGTTTAGAGGAACTGGCGATAGGCATTACTGTCGTCTGCTACGAGAACCACGGCCTTGCGTGACCCTGCTTCCGGCCTTTTCTTTTTTCAAACTTTTAAAACTTCGAATTGTACTGACCTTGTCTTGATGGAAAAAAAGAATTCCTTTATGATTTAAGAATGTTTGTGTAACAAGCTGTCAATTTATTATTTAGATTTCAAAAGTTAGGTCTAGCGCCAAAACGCACCTTCCGATTTTGTTATCAGACAATCCGCAAAATTAATTCTTTGAAAATTGCTTGCTCTTTACGTAGGGCACCTAGGATGTTCAAAAGCGGTGAGTGTGTAAATGAAAGGGTGTTTGTACTGTGTGTAAAAGCCTGACAGTATATGTGATGGTTTACGGGAGGCGTACTGTGCCTTTATAACCTACAATTCTTTTATTATGTTTTTTTTTTATTCTGAATTTTGAAACGTTAGCAGTCTATCTTGTTTTGAATTTTTTTTTTTTTTTTTTTTTTTTTTTTTTTTTTTTTTTTTTGCTTAACGCCCAGCCGACCACGAAGGGCAGCACCGCTTTGACATATAACGTGCGCCACACACAAGACAGAAGTCGCAGCACAGGCTTCATGTCTCACCCAGTCACATTATTCTGACACCGGACCAACCAGTCCTAGCACTAACCCCATAATGCCAGACGCCAGGCGGAGCACCCACTAGATTGCCAATTTTAAAGTCTTAGGTATGACCCGGCCGGGGTTCGAACCCACGACCTCCCGATCACGGGGCGGACGCCTTACCACTAGGCCAACCGTGCCGGTTTGTTTTGAATTATTAACACTGAAAACCAATCATCATCGCCACATAGCAAAGCGTGGCGAGGCGGAGCGTACGAACGTAGTTACCTAATAGACATACACCGATTTTCTGTAATTCTGGGCAGATTTCATAGTCAGCATGACATATCTATATATATTTGGATTCAGAAGAAGATACGGCATACAGTGTCATCCTTTTTAAATGTGTTGGCGGAAATTCAATTCTGATGACAACTTTTATGAACAAATTAATTATTTTTGAGCTTCCAAGCCGAAATACAATCGCTTGGTCCAATCTTAGTCAAAGATTGCTTGACCAAAATTTCAATCAATTTGATTAAAAAATGAGAGCGTGACAGTGCCGCCTCTACTTTTAAAAAAATCGAATGTGACGTCATCAAAGACATTTATTGAAAAATGGGGAAAAAAAAGGTTTCGGGGTATCATCTGGAAGAATTTGTATGCAAAGTTTCATGAAGATCGGTCCGGTAGTTCCCTCGGAATCTCTCTCCGCACACACACACACACACACACACACGCACACACACACACTCACACACACGCACGTAAGCACGCATACACGCACGAAAACACACACGCACGCGCGTGCGCGCACGCACGCACGCACGCACACACACACTCACACACACACACACACACACACACACACACACACACACACACACACGTACAGCCCCATTTCGGACCTGACGGCAACCAATTTTTTAATATAAGCACCCAATTCATAAAACGCAAGTAAACAAATCATCTGCCATGTTCAGATATTTCATGACACATAAGAAACAAGGTTTCAAAAGCAAATAATCTGTTCTTAAATCAAACAAACGAGCTTTCAAAATAGTCGTTGACATTACCTAATATTTTATTCATACGTTCCAAAAGGGAAGCCACAAAAAGAACTTGATAAAAATAAAAATAAAACTGCTTAGGCTGTGTAATGATTTCTCGGTCTGTTTATATTGTATACCTTAAGTGTTTGCAGCTGCGTGTGTTAATAGATATTCTTCAATGCGGAAAATGCGTGGGGGAAAATCCCACAAGAATAGATATTGAGAATGTTAATATTTTGTTTAAGGTACAGGGTGACCCCTCCAAAAATGCAACCCACAACATTGCTAAAAACATCGACATCTGTCACTTCATATTTGGTACACTATAACTTCAGCTTGTGCATGACCAGCCCACAAAGTTTGAAGGTGAAACAGTCTGACGTTTGTGCAATTTCAAAAAAAGTCTCAACAGTACGAACTTTGACATTGAGCGGTAGCCATACTCACCTGATTTAAACCCTACAGACTTCGACCTTATGAATTATCTGAATGTCTGAGTACACAAAAACACCCAATTCACCCCCCAGATCATCGCTGCCCTTAACCCCTTTACTGCCCAGCTTGTACTAGGTGTGTGGTCATTTTCGGTTTGTCATACGCCCATATACGTACTAGGTACGTGGCATTTACATCAGCAACATTTCTGAAAACTAAACTGATGGGAGGTAATATTGAAAACTGGTCCAATTACTTGTAGGGGTACTAAGCACAGTTCTTTCCCTTTGTCCGTTCGGATAAGTTAGTACCACGTGACAAAAACTTTCTTAGAAGTGTCGAACCGATCTATAGGATTCAAAATGACAGCCGAAAGTCGGACCTCAACTCGTAGACCTGTTTTCTAGCGATACAGTGTTCTGGAAGCTCTACAAGAAGTGATTTATGGATTACCACACAGAAGAATACTTTTATGGGCTGTAATGTGAGTACCTGATGTTTGACACCAGTTTTAGCAGTGTTTTGTGTGGTTTTATGTGCTGCAATGTGTGTGTGGAAGTCCGGAAACTGTCATTTTTTGACAAAAATGGTCATATCAATATTTACTATAACAATCACAAACAAAGTCCAATGATCATGTTATCACATAATAGCCAAGGGTATAAGCAAAACACATGCCAAAGATCTAAGAGATATCTCAATAAATGATCGAGCAGTGAACAGATTAGTGAACCTACCGAAGAAAGCAAAATTTTGCCCTGGCGCACAGCAATACCAAAATGCTGTTATACTGTGGCAGTGAAGGGGTTAAAAAAGCAGTTACAGCTAAATTCAGGGCAATCCCTAGACAAGAAAGCGTTGGTGTAGTGGACAATTTCGGAGGTGTAATTTGGAACACATTTTGGAGAGAAGGGAAAAGTCGGACCATTTTACATACAAACTGGAAACTTTGTGGAAAGGTCGAGAACAAACTGAAGTTCATGCACAGCAACTCGGAAGATATTCGCTAAACTCAAATGACTGGAAAAATGACCCCCTTCGTTGTAAAGTTACACTTGCGCAATGGCGTGCAAATTTCACCAATTACATGAACGCATTCCTCCATGGGAAATGCCCTGATCCTGCCTGTAATAATTGTTGTAGTCAAGTCACTGATTGTCTAAGGCTGGTTATGGTATACTCTGTCCTTCAAATAACCCCAAAACTGGAGGGTTTGTTTGGCTACCACTAAATTTCAAGTCTCCTAGTGTTGAGTTGATCCCTGAATTTGGAGAAAAAAATTCAATTATTTGACCAACAAACTTGTCACTGTGAGGACTGGTTGTACATTAGTTGAAATTAATGTACTCTAAATTTGAAGTAATTTGGACTACAGATGTAAACATTATTAGCATTTTTGTTGGTAGCATATCTTCACTCTGTACGTAGGACACGGAAATGTTTCAGCCATTGCCAGATGTACGAAGAAATCTTCTTCTTCTTCTTCTTCTTCTGCGTTCGTGGGCTGAAACTCCCACGTACACTCGTGTTTTGCACGAGTGGAATTTTACGTGTATGACCGTTTTTACCCCGCCATTTAAGCAGCCATACGCCGCTTTCGGAGGAAGCATGCTGGGTATGTTCGTGTTTCTATAACCCACCGAACTCTGACATAGATTACAGGATCTTTTTCGTGCGCACTTGGTCTTGTGCTTGCGTGTACACACGGAGGTGTTCGGACACCGAGGAGAGTCTGCACACAAAGTTGACTCTGAGAAATAAATCTCTCGCCGAACGTGGGGACGAACTCACGCTGACAGCAGCCAACTGAATACAAATCCAGCGCGCTACCGACTGAGCTACATCCCCGCCCCACGAAGAAATCAATTCAGCAAGACCGTCAAATAAAATTCTGAATAAAAAAAAATGCGTTACAGTTTGTGCGGGTAATCGCCTAAACCATCCGTCCGTTTATCCACTAGCCAACACACCTGTCCGTCAATCCGTCCATTAATCTATTAATCTTCCCCATCCCTCCCCACCCTGTCCATTCATCCATCAACAATTTGATCCCTCCTTCTATCTCTCCTCACCCCTCACTCCACCTTAACTCTCTCTCTCCCTCTCTCACACTCTCTCATTATCTCTCTCTCTCTCTCTCTCTCTCTCTCACACTCTCTCATTATCTCTCTCTCTCTCTCTCTCTCTCTCTCTCTCTCTCTCTCTCTCTCTCTCTCTCTTTCTCTTTCTTTCTCTCTTTGCTTCTCTCTCTCTACTCTCTCTCTCTCTCTATCTTTCTCTTTCTTTCTCTCTTTGCTTCTCTCTCTCTACTCTCTCTCTCTCTCTCTCTCTCTCTCTCTCTCTCTCTCTCTACTCTCTCTCTCTCTCTCTCTTTCTCTTTCTTTCTCTTTTTCTTCTCTCTCTACTCTCTCTCTCTCTCTCTCTCTCTCTCTTTCTCTTTCTTTCTCTCTTTGCTTCTCTCTCTCTACTCTCTCTGTCTCTCTCTCTGTCTCTCTCTCTCTCTCTCTCTCTCTTTCTCTTTCTTTCTCTCTTTGCTTCTCTCTCTCTCTCTCTCTCTCTCTCTCTCTCTCTCTCTCTCTCTCTCTCTCTCTCTCTCTCTCTCTCTCTCTCTCTTTCTCTCTAACGGGTTGTTTTTGTGTTGTGTGTTTGTCGTCCCAAGGACAGATTGTAAGAAAAAAGGCCCAGCCTTAAACCTTTATCCTTGTACTCAAAAAACAAGAAAGGTAGGTTGTTGGAACGTTAGTTATTGACAAAACAATACATTCACTAACAAACGTGGCGGGGATGTAGCTCAGTCGGTAGCGCGCTGGATTTGTATCCAGTTGGCCGCTGTCAGCGTGAGTTCGTCCCCACGTTCGGCGAGAGATTTATTTCTCAGAGTCAACTTTGTGTGCAGACTCTCCTCGGTGTCCGAACACCCCCGTGTGTACACGCAAGCACAAGACCAAGTGCGCACGAATAAGATCCTGTAATCCATGTCAGAGTTCGGTGGGTTATAGAAACACAAAAATACCCAGCATGCTTCCTCCGAAAGCGGCGTGTGGCTGCCTAAATGGCAGGGTAAAAACGGTCATACACGTAAAAACTGTGGGAGTTTCAGCCCATGAACGAACAAACAAACTAACAAACGTTCCAACAACCTACCTTTCTTGTTTTTTTACTCTGAATTTTGGAACGTTGGCAGTCTCTTTGTTTTTTGAATTTATTTTATCCTTGTAAAATAAAGTTCAGTCTCAGTCTCAGTCCCAGTCTCTCTCAACTTCTTCTTCTTCTTCTTCTTCTTCTTCTTCTTCTTCTTCTTCTTCTTCTTCTTCTTCTTCTTCTTCTTCTTCTTCTTCTTCTTCTCTCATCCCTTCCGTCTATCCATCACACGCAACACAATCACCTGAACAGTAGCCGAGGGCAGTTTGACCTCCTCCCCGTGACACCTCAGACCTGGTCCACAGCCACAGTAACCGTTGACGTGCTCAAAGGAGTTGCACCGTTCGCCCTGCTTGTGGTAAACCTGGCAGGTGCCTGTGCCAAATAAGGCGAAAGCCGCTTATTGTGAACATTTAGACATAGACATAAAAAACGTAATTATTTCAACAGAGAAATTTGTTCGTGATGGGTATATGACAACAAACATAAAACATGACATAGACCAACATTACTTGAACATTGAGATAGAGTAAACCGTCACGCTCATAAGATAATTGCCTATGTCCTTTTTTGATGTTTTGAGACAAACGCAACAAAAATTCTTTGGTTTTTGAACAATCTGCCTATCTCATTTTAGTTATAAGTTGCTAACTGCCTATCTCGAGCGGTGACAGCTGGATAAACCTGAGATAAAGAGCTAGCCGCAACATTTTTAATCAGCAAAACTGCATAACAACCCACAAAGAGCTTTTGCATACCTTCACATTCTCAAAACAAGAGGCGAAGCCTTCAAGGCTCACGTAAGAAATCGACAAACAGTAACACAAACTCAATCACTCCGTCACACATACACACATACACAGTAAGCATAGGTGACACGGTGCAAGAGTGCGAGACACTAGATCTAGATCTGTCTGTCTGTAGCCTAGGCCCTACTTACGGGGACACGACTGCCAGATGGCCAGATCGACACTGCGCTTTCGACAGCGCTTCCTCGCGCAGACACTGGAAACACGCTGTGCAGATTAACCTGTAGGAAATCTCCTTTGGTATCTTCTTTATCTATTTTTCTGGAGCTACGAAACCGAACAATGTGAAATCGTCTTCTCCGAATCGGCGAACTGCAGCTCGGTGATAACTGTATCTATACCACAATCCTTCACGCGATCTGACCTAACCTTTGACCCTTGACCTGGTCTACATACCACACACGACACAAACCAGTCACCTGTTTTTACCCCCCCCCCAAAAAAAAAAAACCCAACCCACCAGCCGTTTTCTTTAGATACACACTTCAACTACATACGTGCCGACAAAATGTTGATCATTGCTTCAATACTTTGATTCTGTTGCTTGAATAATAACCAGGTAAAATTAGTATTTCGGTGTTCAGTCAAATGTTAAAGTTTCTACCACAGACATACATACGCACGCACGCACGCACTCACAGACAGACAAAAGTTAGCATCGCATAGGCTACACTTACGTGAGCCAACAAGTATTCCTGTATCATTAAGAAAAAGTGCCTAACTCAAGAAACGAGATCGGCAGTTTTGCTTACGTTACCGTGGCAATGGTTCCCGATGGTCTGAGAGTTTGTACTCTCTAACACATGATAGATACCCTTCCAGTAGCTTCCCCTGTAGTTTTACTACAGAAATGCCTATATAGGTATTTTTCTTATGAGCTTGACGAAACGTATTAAATATGAATAACTCTGTTAACGGGACTGAAAACTCTTAGTGCAAATCATTGGAGAGGGTTCTAGCTTGAGTTCACCTCGCAGTAAGCGAGCTTGGCACTGAGAAAATATGAATGCTGGAATGCAAAACGGAAAAAAAGAAAAAAGAATTGTGTTTGCTAGCTATAATTGACATGTCACCATTGACGAGTTTTAATACCTTGATGTCGTTATTGTTCAATACTTTGAGAGAACTGCAATTTCAAGACCCCTCTGATTGAAAGACACCTCACACGAGAGGACACTTTCTGTTATCACTGTGTCTACTAACTTAAATACAATATACATGGTAAGAGGACACCTGTGATGTAAGGACAGTTTTCTTTGGTCCCAAGGGTGTCTTTTCACTGTTTGTTTGCTTGTTTGTTTGTTTGTTTGTTTGTTTGTTTGTTTGTTTGTTTGTTTGTTTGTTTGTTTCTTTCTTTCTTTCTTTCGTTGTTTGTTTCTTTGGGTTTTTTTCTTTGTTTGTTTATGAACACCTTATGAAGATGTAAAACAAAACTCAACGTACACAACGCACATTCACCAAACAGTCATTAAAATATCTTGTGTTTGTTTGTTTGTTTGTTTGTTTGTGTGTTTGTTTGTTTGTGTGTTTGGCATTTTCAATGTGACGTTGTGATGTAGAATGATGCACTGATTATCTGCAACAGCTGTTGTTTTCACTTGATGACAATGTCAATTTCATCAACAAGAAAAACATAAATAAAAAACATTGTTTAAACCAAGAGTCTCACCGTGGTCTCTGGCATGGATCTCGATGGGGCGAATACCGGTTAGCTGTCGCTTGCTGACCACTGGAAAGAGGCTGAGGATCTGACAACACTCGCCCTGCTCACAGTCCGTGGGCTGGTGGCAGATTTCTCCCACACGAGCCTGATGACAGATTGGTAATCAACATTAAATCATTAACTATGGCTGGTGGCAGATTTCTCCCACACGAGCCTGATGACAGTTTGGTAATCAACATTAAATCATTAACTATGGCTGGTGGCACATTTCTCCCACACGAGCCTGATGACAGATTGGTAATCAACATTAAATCATTAACTATGGCTGGTGGCAGATTTCTCCCACACGAACCTGAGGACAGTTTGGTGACCAACATTAAATCATTAACTATGGCTGGTGGCAGATTTCTCCCACACGAACCTGAGGACAGTTTGGTGACCAACATTAAATCATTAACGTTACATTCAGTTGGCTGGTGACAGATTCCTCCCACACGAACCTGAGGACAGTTTGGTGACCACCATTAAATCATTAACGTTACATTCAGTTGGCTGGTGACAGATTCCTCCCACATGAACCTGAGGACAGTTTGGTGACCACCATTAAATCATTAACGTTACATTCAGTTGGCTGGTGACAGATTTCTCCCACACGAGCCTGGTTTCTCCTACGGTGTGTGTACAAGGGGAAAAGGACGACAGGGTGGAGAAGATGGTGGGGGAGGGGGGGGGTGGAATTAGATAAGACAATATGGGATAGGGGGGGGGGGGGTGGTATGGGGGGGACAAAGTAGACAAGGAACAAGATGAGATCAACGGACATTTAGTTAGAACTAGACGTGTGTATACACCTTGTCTGCCGGAAGAATTTAGTTAACAATGTATTGAAAAATCATAACATAACAAAGGTATAACAACCAGACCACATCTGAAACAGGGGAGGCAATCAGTTTGCTGCACCTCAAATGGCAATAATTATACTGCTGTTGTTTCCCTTGTCAGAGTACTGATTTTTTCGACATCACAAAAAACGTACTTCGTACGTATTAATAATGATAACAATAACTTAAAAAATAATAGGGGTATTTGTAGGGCACCAATCCTAAAATGGTTTTAAGCGCCTTACAATCTTAAATATAATAATCTTAATAACAGCAACAACACATATAAAAACAAATGAACTTTAAATAAATGGAAACACAATCACGTACACAATACACAATTCAAATGACTTGTATTGTGGCAGTTATATTAAGAGGTTAAACGTGCTTAGTCTCTGTGTGAAAAGGGGTCTACCTTTTCCACTAGAATTAAAAAGTAAGAGTAGATAAGGCGCAGCACTTGATGTTTCTGGCAGAATTCTACTTGTCTTGGAGCAGTCTGAAAGATAACAGCCAGTGGGTACCATTCAAGACAACAACAAAGACAACACGGCGAGGTACGGTTCAGCTTTTTAAAGAATAAGTTTTGATAAAAGCTAAGACTTGTATGAATAAATCCAAAAACAAAGAGACTGCCAAAGTTCCAAAATTCATTATCATTATAACAGAATAATTCTTTTTTTCAAAGTGAATGTATTGTTTTGTCAATAACAAACGTTCTAACAACCTAACTTTCTTGGGGTTTTTATTAAGACTTGTATGCACAGAAGAAAAAAAAAATTCCGTTTTAGAAATACATCGATCTGACTGGCTTTAATGATACGTATGCTCATACTGAAGCCTTTTTTTATTTTATTTTTTTTAGTCTGAAGCAGAGTTTTTGTGTGAGCAGTTTTGTTCCACATATGTTACTTTCTGATTTTGCAAACTGCCTTTAGGACAACTAAATGGTTCAAATCATTCCTCGCTCATCCCATCATACAAAATTAAGAGACAAACACAATGTTGAAACAAACGACTAAACTGGCGGACAGGCGGACAGACAGACAGACGAACGAGCAGATATGTAGACAGACGGCTGGACAATCCGACAGTCTGGACAGACACTCGGACAGACCAACAGTCGGTTGGACAAGTAGACAGCTGGTCACAACGACAAACACACAAACTCAATGAGAAATAATTTTAGATTATTGGCAGACTTACGTATACACAGGCAATCGCCAGAGAGAGTAGAACTAAGGCCTTCATGGTTGCAGAATCTTGTCTTCTGGGCAGGACGATTTGTTCCGTCTGATCCTGGTCTCGTAAGAGGGTCACGTACGTTAAATATGGATTTAGGAAATACTAGGAGCGGCACTTGGGGTCAACGTGACGAGGGAATGGCTGCGGCAGACAGATAAAAACAGAGAGAAAAAGTAGTGCTGTACTTTTATGAGTCAACGTGTGCGTGTGTGTGTGTGTGTGTGTGTGTGTGTGTGTGTGTGTGTGTGTGTGTGTGCGTACGTGCATCCCCCCCCCCCCCCCCACAAATGCACACACACACACACACGCGCACGCACACACACACACACACACGCGCGCGCACGCACACACACATACACACACACACACACACACACACACACACACACACACACACACACACACGTACACTCACACACACACTCATAAATACGAAGAAATTGCTCTGTTATTGCCTACAGTGACCTGTTTAGAGTAAGATAAAATAAAACATACTTCTATTTTTTTTCTGGAAGAAAAATGATCCCCCAAAACTACATGTTTTATCGGAAAAAGCCACACAAAAACGCCAATTTCGACACATAATTCATTTAATTATCACAGGACAAAAAACAACTTTTATTAAAGGCACAGTAAGCCTCCCGTAAATCATCACAGTTCACAACCGTTTCAATGTTGCATTTCAGATTCAAAGGTACACAATAACGTGCTATTGCAGATAAGCTTACAGAGATTTGCATTGAAATGACAAACTGGCGGCTAAATTGTAAAAAAAAAAAAAAAGGGAAACTGGATTACACGGGTTCACGATGGCTCAGAGGTAAGATAAACCACGCAAAAATAAATTCTTTGAAAATTGCTCGCTCTTTACGGAGGGCTCCTAGAATGTTCTCAAGCGGTGAGTGTTTAAATGAAATGGTGTTTGTACTGTGTGTAAAAGCCTGACAGTATCTGTGATGGTTTACAGCAGGCTTACTGTGCCTTTAAGAACCTTAAAACCGAAACATTTAAAAGCTTTATAGAAAAACAAATTTTAAATTCCGTGCCATCTCTGGCCTTAATTGACAGTGTTTTTTGTTGTTGTTGTTGTTTGTTGTTGTTGATGCATAGATTGTGTCTAAACGGCCGAAACGTGAAAACTCATGTAAACATAATATTTATTCCCAAAGAATTGATTTCGTCGTATCGCACACGATTTCATTTTGTCACAAAAGCATACTGTCCAAGGGAAACCACTGATCTCGGAACAATTATTTCTATTTCTGTAAGAGTGTTGCTTCCCTTGAATCAAGAGACATTCCATGGCCTGTTCTTACATTCGGTCAATATTTTTACTGACTATTCTGTCAAGTGTTGACAAAACCGAGTAAGTCCACTGAAGCTACTTCCAAGAAAATTGACTTTTTCTATATCTCAAGTTAAGAGTGACGGTTTTCTCGACCAAACTACAGATATGACTAAATAAAGAACATTGCTTTACGTATAGGCCTACAAACCTAGTTTCATAATAATTTGATGATTACTTTTCGTTTTGTGGAACATTTTGTGGACTTACTTGGTTTCACCACTTAAAAAACAAAACAAACACAAAACAATGGCAGATCAAAGCAAGTGGACTTACTTTATTTTGTTACAATCATTTGAAAAGAAATGATACAGTCAGTTTCCGCTTTATCTGATGGAAAAATAAAAAAAATTTACGATGTTGGTGTCGACAGGTCATAATTGCACCATTGGTTGAAATGACAACTCACTTAATTACCACCTGCAACAAATTACGTAGCTTATGAAGAGGTAAAACGAGACTCAATGTAGGCTACACAACGCACATTCACCAAACAGTCTTTAAAATATCTTGCATGTATAATCTGTTTTTATTTTTGAGATATCTTGTCTGGTTTGTGTCTTGCAGCAGATCAACAAAACCAGATAGACTGCTAACTTCCAAAATTCAAAATCAAAAAGCAAGATTGGTAGGTTTTTGGAACGTTCAATTATTGACAAAACAAAACGCTAGATTTACATTGCCTCGCCGGTGTAACACGAAATTTTTACTCCACGAAAAATTTACTCCGGAGTAAATATTTCGTACGAAATTCTTACTCCGAGTACACTTTTCGTACGAGAAAAGAACTCCCCAAGGCACGACAAAATTACTCCCTCCACGAAATCTTTACTCCCCATTTTTTTTACTTCCAGTAAAAATCTCGTACGCAAAAATGGGATGCGGGCGAAGGAATAATACCAATAAGTGATCTTGCGCACACGAATGTCGTCGCGCTACCCTCCTTCCACCCCTTCCACCACCAAGACTAACAGGGGACAAGGGAGTAAAAATTTCGTACACCTGGCATGGGAAGTTAAATTGCTCGTGTTGGGGTGAAGTAATTTATTCGTTATTTATTCGTCAGGGGAGTAACATTTTTGAACGAAATGTTTACTCGGAACTCACCTGTCTTGGGGAGTAATTTTCTCGTGCAATGGGGGAGTAACTTTTTCGTACGAAATGTTTACTCCGGAGTAAAAAATCTCGTGGAGGTAATTTTCTCGTGTTACACCGGCATCTTGAAACGAGTTTCGTCGACGATTTTGAGATAACTTTTATTATTTGTATCAGAAGTGTTTGTCTATCTGTCCACTTAATTCTTTCTTTATTTGGTGTTTAACGTCGTTTTCAACCATTCAAGGTTATACCGCCGCCACGGAGGGAAGGGGGGGGGGGGGGGGGGGGGGGGGGGGAGATGGGATAGAGCCACTTAAAATTGTTTCTTGTTCACAAAAGCACAAATCAAAAATTTGATCCAGGGGCTTGCAACGTCAGTAGTACAATATATTACCTTACTGGGAGAATGCTAGTTTCCAGTACAAAGGACTTAACATTTCTTACATACTGCTTGACTAAAATCTTTACAAACATTGACTATATTCTATACAAGAAACACTTAACAAGGGTAAAAGGAGAAACAGAATCCGTTAGTCGCCTCTTACGACATGCTGGGGAGCATCGGGTAAATTCTTTCTCGTCCCAACCAATATGGGACTCCCCCTAACCCGCAGGGGGAGTCCACTTAATGGACCACTAGGTCGACGAACTGTAAATGTAACGTTTTGTTTTGCCAATAACACGTTCCAATTATACCTCCCCTTCTTGTTTTTTGATTCGTGTCTTACAGCATTTTGAAAACAACGAATCACTTACATTGGTGCGAGTGAATGAGGCTCATTTCTTTTGTCAGGTACTGTACACAAGTGTGTCTATGTTTATCTGTGCGTGTGTGTGTGTGTGTCTGTACACGAGTGTATGAAGTGAGTCACATAGACAAGCATGCGTGTGTGTATTTGTGTGTATGTGTGTGTACACAAGTGTATGAAGTCCGTCATAATATAGACGAGCAAGTGTGTGTGTGTGTGTGTGTGTGTGTGTGCGTGTGTGTGTGTGTGTGTGTGTGTGTGTGTGTGTGTGTGTTTGTGTGCTTGCACAAGTGTGTGTGTGTGTGTGTGTGTGTGTGCACAAGTGTATGAACTCAAGTCATAATATAGACGAGCAAGTGTGTGTATGTGCTTGCACGAGTGTGTGCATGCTTGCATGCTCACGTGGATGTGTGCGAATGTGTGAATTACACACAAGTGTATGAGTCAGTCATATGCACAAGCAACACAAGTCTTCAGACACACAAAGCAAAAATCAAAGCCCACACCAGAAACCAATTATGAATGTTTTTACATAAATTTATTCCTTTTTTTTTTATTTGCTACATACAATGCTAATGGAACAGCATATGATGTTACAGCTTCATAACTTTGTACATGTTTAGTGCACCGTTAATATACAATGAGTAATTCACACAACAAAAAAGGAATATGGTTAGGCATCCAAACCCATTTAAGTGAGCCAATCATCCCAGATAAATAACTAAATAAATAAAAAAATAATGTATACTGTACATAAAAAACTAATGAAATAATAAATATTAAATAAAAAATGAATAAATAAATGAATAACAAAATAAATCAAAATTTAAATCAATAACACAAAATACAATTCTCAATTTTGATTAAAATTCAATAATGGCAACTTCACTTCAATTATTATAAATTTCTTCCTTTTGACAAAATCAATCTTCATCAGCTCAGTGAGAAAGTTATACACACAGAAAGAGTTTAGAAAGTGTTCAAGATAGATGTCTTATCTTCATGATCTTTAACCCCTGAACCAGAAAGTGTTCCAAGATAAAATTGTCATAATCCATGACCTTTAACCCCTGACACAAGAATAAACCCAAATCAGGAACAAATGCATGTATAAAAACCTGATGATTAATGTTCATCCATTGTACCTGCCTTTCTTTGTAAATTCCAAGAAATCTATTTAAGCTTTTACCCTGAGGAAGAGCATTGTTCCACTTGGACACATTCCAAAAATCAGGGTGATATCATCAATGTTAGTTTATTTCTCAGTATTAATACACTATCTCCACTGGCCTCTCTCAGTATTAATACACTACATGTGATCTCCACTAGCACAAAGCCATGCTTTCAAAAATCAAACATCTGTCAGTGTCATGAGTCTATGCTACCTGCAATATATTAAATAAATGCGTGTGACTTTCACACTGCAGTTCTACCGCAGCAGGCCTGTGTTTAAGTCCTTTTTCATCATCATTGTAACGTCTCAGCAATAATACACATTTTTTGTTATTACTTTCTAAATGAGAAAACACAAGAAGCTGATTGGGAGACTTGGTGGTTAAAGGCACAGTAAGCCTACCGTAAACCATCACAGATACTGTCAGGCTTTTGCACACAGTACAAACACCCTCTCACCGCTTGAGAACATCCTAGGTGCCCTACGTAAAGAGCGAGCAATTTTCAAAGAAATTTTTTTTGTGGACCCTCTGATCAGCAAATCAGGCGCCTTGTTTTGGCGCTAGAATTAAGTTTTAAAATCTAGATAATAAATTGACAGCTTGTTACACAAACATTCTTAAATCATAAAAGAATTCTTTTTTCATCAAGACAAGATCAGTACAATTCGAAGTTTTGAAAGTTTGAAAAAAGAAAAGCCCGGAAACGTGTCACGCAAACCGTCTTTCTCGTAGCAGACGACGGGTCTGCCTAGCGCCTGTTCCTCTAAACAGTCAACTGTCATTGCTCTAGTGCGTGTGAACCGCAGCCGTTTGTTTGTTTGTTTATTTGTTGCTTAACGTCCAGCCGACTACGCAGAGCCATATCAGGACGAGGAAGGGGGGGATGAAGGGGGCCACTTGTCAAGGGATTCCTGTTTACAAATGCACTAACCCATTACTTGTGTCCCAGCAGGCTTTAGTAAAACTAAATTAATACCTACTGGAAGATTACCAGTTTCCAGTATGTTAAAATAGGCTTAACCTATCTACTGCTGGACTTACATCAGAACACTAACAGATTAAACTATACATGAATCGCGAGACAAGCGGCAAGAGAAGAGATTTTTGGGAAAAATACAGGTGAATGAGCAAGAAGGCAGAAAAAAGAAAAGAATTCATGAAGAAAAAGAGAGCATGACAGGAAAGAGGAACCAAAAATCTACCTAACAGCAAACTAGAAAGCTCCTGCGGTTCCAAAAACAGGAGGGGCCTTTAATTTCATAACCGCAGTGCCCCACTGCGGGACCGCAGCCGTTTGTTGCGTTCAGATTCAGAGGTACACAATAACGTGCTATTGCAGATGAGCTTACAGTGAGTCCCATTGAAATCACAAACTGACGACTACATTGTAAAAAAAAACGGAAACTGGATCACACGGGTTCGCAATGGCTCAGAGGCAAGATAAACCACGCAAAAATAAATTCTTTGAAAATTGCTCGCTCTTTACGGAGGGCACCTAGGATGTTCAAAAGCGGTGAGTGTGTAAATGAAAGGGTGAATGTATTGTGTGTAAAAGCCTGACAGTATCTGTGATGGTTTACGGGAGGCTTACTGTGGCTTTAAGGAAAAAATGTACTGCAAAAATAAAAAAAAGTACAAATACAATGTATCAATAAAAACAAGGGCCATGACTGGATAAAAACAATGTATAGTAACTTATAAAGGGATGTTTTAAGAAGAAAATGATAAAATGATAAAATGATGAATATTGAATAGTTCTGAACAACTTTACTTAATGAGCTCAATTAAGGAATTTCACTTCTATTGCATGTTCAGGCATATCCATAGAAAAGGCTGACATACATCTCATTTTATTCTCATGTTGAAGGGTACAATTCCCTCTGTGTGCGTTAAAGAGTACAAACGTACTTTCTTTCTTTATTTGGTGTTTAATGTCGTTTTCAACCACGAAGGTTATATCGCGACGGGGAAAGGGGGGAGATGGGATAGAGCCACTTGTCAATTGTTTCTTGTTCACAAAAGCACTAATAAAAAATTTGCTTCAGGGGCTTGCAACGTAGTACAATATATTACCTTACTGGGAGAATGCAAGTTTCCAGTACAAAGGACTTAACATTTCTTACATACTGCTTGACTAAAAATCTTTACAAAAATTGACTATATTCTATACAAGAAACACTTAACAAGGGTAAAAGAAGAAACAGAATCCGTTAGTCGCCTCTTATGACATGCTGGGGAGCATCCGGTAAATTCTTCCCCCTAACCCGTGGGGGGAGCCAGGCCAGATCTGAGATGGTGAGCCAAATTGTTTATGGAAGGTCATTAGGAGTAAATGAAAAGTTACAGGACGAACAAACGACAATGATCGACACCTACCATATAATTAAGTAAATGTACGCATGTAAGAAAAAAATTGTTGACAGAACATGAAACTGATTGCCTCTTGACACACACAGAGTAGCATTTACCATCACACTTTCATTTATCCTGTCACGAAAATCAGTACAAAATGTAAATAAAAGAGAATATCAAAGTTGATGTACCTAAACAAAACATAATAAAATAAAGGCAGGAATAATTTTTTAAATGAAAATAAAGGGCATTCAGCTGTGAAAAAAAACTAACAAACGTTAAAAAACAAATTAATCGACAGCATTTATTTTACATTTTGTGTGGGTAGGTCACTTTTCAATGTACATTTGTTGACCCCAATTTTGTTTAAACATGTACACATCTGTAGTGTGAATGGAAAGTGTATATATACAATGTACAAGGGAACTCTTTAAGTAATATGCACACATGGTTTCGAGAAATCTGTGCATGTCATTCATTATTAACATAATGTCCACTTAAAAATGACGTATAATCACAGCTTATGTCTTCTGGCGCTAGGCTCTGCTAAAAACTACCTCAAGTGCCATTTTAATCAAAACTGGAAACTAAAAGCTCATAGTAATAACCCAAACCTTATTCTCAACACTGCAAAATACAATGTAGTTGAAGCACTCAACTGCAAATAAGTTAGTGATCTTCAATAAAGCAAACAAACCAATGTCAAAACCTTAAACTAAACCAAACAAAGACAAATATATTTCAGCTTGAATTATACTCACTAAATAAGAAAATGGCATTGTTCCAACACTGGCTGAAGGTCACAAATAAGGCAAAAGGGTTCATAAAGTTATTGCTCAAGACATACATTCTATGATGACTTTTAGGTGTATCTGGTGTGGGTCCATTGACAGAAAACATTTAAGGCTGACATAGTCCTATTTAATTAGTTTAATTACTTCCAGGGCTTTTCCCATCGTTGCGGGGATGTATAAATTAAGCTTCCTGCAAAGTGTTAGGTTCGAAGTCCTTACCAATTACGAGAAATAATTAATTCTTTATTGCATTGTTTAGCAACAAGTTCTCCAGGACTTGGGCTATTTTTAGACCGTTGACGTCTCATAAACCAAAGATGGCGTTTGAGACTGTTCTGTTTACATTCAAAACTATCAACACCACTTTGCAATACTGAAATAATTTTTTCTGTGTTCGAAAGCTACAGCCAATCGTTATTATATCCTCTTAGGTACGGTTTTATAACATTATTGGCACATGTAAACAATATGAATTAATTAATGAACGCTACGAGTATGGCCTTTAACCTTCGCCGTAGGTCGTGAGTACTTTAGTAACAGTCCGGACTTTAATTGCGAATATCTCGAAAACTAGGTGGAATTCTGTAATGAGCTTTTGGAAATGCCTCAAACACCTAAAAATCTATTATCTCCTAAACCCGCATTAAAATTGATTGACAGGTAATTAAATAAACAAAGGTCAAACATCGACTATCTTCGCAGCACATCGTGAGTACTTATGTAACCATACTTCTAACAGTGTAATGTGACTTTCTGGTTCTCTTTCTGAGAAGAGTTCTGATCTATTTCAAGATGGCTCAAGGAACAAGCAGCGAACTCGAGCGGGAGTTTGAGAACCGCGGGTAATTTTTTCTTCAACATCTTTTTTTTTTCTTTTTTTTTTTTCTTTCCTGTTCTTTTTGTATCGTGTGTGTGTGTGTATGCCTACGTTTGTGTGAGTTGTGGTTGTGCCTTGTTCTTGTTTTGGTTACCCGTGCATGTTTTTCCTTCTTTGAGAAGTATGGTTACATTGGTACTCACGACGTGCTGCAAAGAATGTTTTTAGCGACCTACGGCGAAGGTTAATAGCCTTGAATACCATGAAATAATTGTAATTCTTCAAACTTCTATACTGGAAGAACGATTAACAGTTTGCCTGTTCAACCTTCCCACACAAGCCACATACATCTGCAGGACATTTAGTAGCCGTTACTGAAGTGACAGAATTCAAGCTTGCACGCTGCAAGCAATTTATCAAAGTTGTCTGTGTTCAAGGCGTCTTTTGATTAATCTAAATTCTTAAAAGACAAGCATTCTATTTTGTTTGTGCCAGTACTCTGCAGAAAAGCACTCATAATACAGTGGAACCCCCATTTTAAGACTCCTCCCCTGTAAAGACCTTAATTTTTTTCAGATTTTCTGTTCGGAACCTCTGTAAATTCATCTCCATTTTAAGACCCCTTCCTTTTTAAGACCTGATTTTCTCAGATTGTTGGAGGTCTTAAAAGGGGCCGTTCTCTGCAGAGAAACATTGAGAATACCTGACAGTCCGATGATTTCTTTCTTTCTTTCTTTATTTGGTGTTTAACGTCGTTTTCAACCACGAAGGTTATATCACGACGGGGAAAGGGGGGGGCGGGAGATGGGATAGAGCCACTTGTCAATTGTTTCTTGTTCACAAAAGCACTAATCAAAAATTTGCTCCAGGGGCTTGCAACGTAGTACAATATATTACCTTACTGGGAGAATGCAAGTTTCCAGTACAAAGGACTTAACATTTCTTACATACTGCTTGACTAAAATCTTTACAAAAATGGACTATATTCTATACAAGAAACACTTAACAAGGGTAAAAGGAGAAACAGAATCCGTTAGTCGCCTCTTACGACATGCTGGGGAGCATCGGGTAAATTCTTCCCCCTAACCCGCGGGGGGTAGACGCCCATGCAAGACTTCTGTTTTTTTAAGTCTGTAAATTAACCCCCATTTTAATACACCCTCCTTGTTAAGACCCGATTGTTTCTCAGATTTTGTGGAGGTCTGACAAGGGAGTTCCACTGTACTGTCCTTGTCTTGGTGAGTACACAACTCTTTTGTTTTTCAACAGGTCAAAAATGTGTCATTAGTTTACATACAGTGCACATGTAGTTTCTTGTAGTGACCAGCAAACCACATGGTTTTGTTAAATCCACACAAATGCAACCACACACACACACAAACAAAAACAAATACAAGATCATACAGGCCATTTTTTTTGGTTTACAAGCATTAACACACCATGGCAGAGACACATGCATAATTGTACGCAGAGAGCATGTTCTTCCAGTTACGTCTATATACACTCGTACACACTATACACAGCTATCACAATCCACTCAATAATATCATCGACTCTCTCCTCTTCACGAAGGTTACCAGCAGTTATTATTATCATAACAAAAAGTGGCTACATACATACAAGTAAAAAAAAAAAGAAGAAAAAATATAAAAAGGGAAAATGAAAAATGCCAAATCTAAGGTGCAAACGCAGTATAAGAATCACAAAACAGTGAATGATCAAGAAGTGAATTGCAATGTCATCATGATGGTAATCATCATAACAATCATGACTCATATCATACAGTAATATGAGGAAGTTTGTTTGTTTATTTGTTGCTTAACGTCCAGCCGACTACGCAGAGCCATATCAGGACGAGGAAGGGGGGGATGAAGGGGGCCACTTGTCAAGCGATTCCTGTTTACAAATGCACTAACCCATTACTTGTGTCCCAGCAGGCTTTAGTAAAACTAAATTAATACCTACTGGAAGATTACCAGTTTCCAGTATGTTAAAATAGGCTTAACCTATCTACTGCTGGACTTACATCAGAACACTAACAGATTAAACTATACATGAATCGCGAGACAAGCGGCAAGAGAAGAGATTTTTGGAAAAAATACAGGTGAATGAGCAAGAAGGCAGAAAAAAGAAAAAAATTCATGAAGAAAAAGAGAGCATGACAGGAAAGAGGAACCAAAAATCTACCTAACAGCAAACTAGAAAGCTCCTGCGGTTCCAAAACCAGGAGGGGCCTTTAATTTCATAACCGCAGTGCCCCACTGCGGGAATCATGATGGTAATCATCATAACAATCATGACTCATATCATACAGTAATATGAGGAAGTAATAATGAGTAAGCTCACATTTAATATCATCTTGACACCAAAATCTAAACAACGAAGTGACTGTGGTAAGATGAACAAAGTTAAAAAACAAAGGATTACTGTACTCACCGATACAAAGACGACACAAGACGATAACGAATTTTCGCTTCTGGAAGCTTCATCAGGAAAAACAAGAACACAAAAGACAACAAAAAGCAGACGCAACACGGAACGAACAAGGTTTGAAAGAAAATGGAGGGGAAACACGCAAAAACTAGAGTTCCTTCCCCTTTTTGCGTGTTTCCCCTCCATTTTCTTTCAAACCTTGTTCGTTCCGTGTTGCGTCTGCTTTTTGTTGTCTTTTGTGTTCTTGTTTTTCCTGATGAAGCTTCCAGAAGCGAAAATTCGTTATCGTCTTGGGTTGTTTTTGTATCGGTGAGTACAGTAATCCTTTGTTTTTTAATCTTGACACCAGTTGCTATTATCATCCATATGTGATAAGACCACAACAGTGGTGAAAACAACCCAAACAAACAAATGAACAAACAGAAAACTAAGGGCAGTGGATTCAAGTTAATTTTAAAAAAAATAAACTGTTTCATATTTAGTAGTGTTCATGGGTAATTTTGGAATAGCTATGCACATACTTAAGAAGTCAGAAAACATGAATGCATGTTGCAAGGGAAACAACTATTGAAACAATATCAAAATGCTGCGTGTGGCAAGAGTTGTCTCCAGTGGAGAAAAAAATCAACAAGATCACTTTCTGGTTAATTCAGTGAAACTCAAAACCAACAACTACTAAAGTATGCAGCACAAATCCTACAAAAAATCCTTTTTTTTTTAAACACAAAATACACGTTCAAACAAATTAAAGTCAGTCTGATTAAAATAAAAATGATTCGGTATAAAGACACAGACATAAAACTGTTTTCAAAATGAAAACTATATTCTTTGCATCTAATCTTAAATCAGAATGAAACTTGCTTTAAAAGAGCATTATAAGATAAGAAACAAACAAGAGAGCAAGTTAGGCCTCAGGTTCAGAGCAGTGATATATAGTTAGAGAGTTCAGCTTGACCAAGATCTGTGTTTTTGCAGCTTTGTTGAAAATCGTCATACATTTTCTTATCCTTTGATGTGGACTAATATAGTCTTGAGTCGAGCGTTTGAAAATGCCTGAGCCTGAAGGCGGTTGTAACTTACACCTCTTGGTATCAGTCTGCCTTTAGAGATGAGGACGACAGTTGGCCAGATGGCCAGAATAGCGCGCTGCATTTTCCTGCATAGAACTAAATCGTGTCTGCCGCGACGGTGCCTGAGCTAAACATTGGCGGGCACTGCTCACAGCCCGGCACACGGCACTGTAAACATTCCCCCTCCCTTCACTCTCTCGCCACCATCCGCCCTACCCTTGGTCTCATGCCTGGATATACACAACAGAAACAATTTCCTCACATTCACCAAAAATGAAACAGTATTATTTATTATATGTAACAAAGACATTCGCTACCACTTTCTACTTCTTACATGGTATGCATAGAAAAAAACTACAACAAAACACCTTCTAAATGAAAAGTGCAAGTGTTTGTTCATTTGTTTTCTAAGTGTACAGTATTCTTGTCAGTCATGGAAGACTTAAACATTTAAAGCAACACGACACATACGCTTCCATGTCAGGAAACATTCAAATAAAAACTAAGAAAGCGTTGACAGGTACCGGTACAATATTTTGCGATCAACACGCATCAACACATAAACTTTGCGGAATTATAAACGCTCACTCAACTCTAACTACCGCAACCACTGTTTACACTACAGCTAGCATAGAAAATGTCAGGATACAAAAGCATAATAGCAACAGAAGAAAAAACTCTTTGGTTTTGATTGCTAACAATATTTAAAGATGGAATTCTGCAGTGCATGGCAAAACAAATCCACAAATCAATCTGGACAATTACTGTTGCAAAGCTAACCTTCAACAATCAACTCTAATCAATCAATAAAGTCTCAGATACTCAATGTCATTCCAGTCTCAAGTTCAACTCACAAGGGTGCATTTATATAAAAATCAGTGTCCTCTCTCTCTCTCTCTGGCCCTTGTATGATAACTACAATCTACAGTTACATTACTGCTCTCTCTCATTCTCTCTCACACAACCAAACACACACACGTCATCTCTCACTCAAAAGTAATATTCAGCTGAGCCCAACGTGCTAGTCACTGTACAATTTCCCTTCATAAAGAATGACAAGCAATTCAATGACCTACAGTTAAAACAGCAACAGAACATTAGCTTAACTTTTTGTGTCGGTTTGGATGTTAACCTTTCAATTTTTGGAGCCTGTTTTGCGCTTTGAAACAAAGAAATGTTAATTTTACCTTGAGGTAATCAGGGAAAATAAATGAAACAAAACAAACACGCACATAATCACTCTCTTTCACGTGATGAGACCAAAAAGTCGAGAACAGTGTCACAAACAAAAATTACAAACACAAATTTCTGTCAACATAAAGTGAACAGAGAAGTTAATAGGAGCATGTGAGGCTGCAGGCTATGTATATGGTATGTACATGGGTGTTAGTGGGAAAAATCAAAAAACCTGAAAGGCAGGGGTCCAAAATGCTCAAGTTTGAAAGAAAGTTTCTGGACACCGACGAAACCAAATCATAATAAGCAAGATGGCGGCAAATCCAAGGGAGCGAACCGAGAAAGCACGCGAACCGGTGTCAAAAGTCGGATCGGAACCGCTGCTCGTTATTTCAACTTAGCGAAACGAAGCTTTTTTTTCTTCTTTTTTTTTGGAAAACCCGGAAAACCGGAATTTCCGGCTTCAGATTTTTTCAAAAACCGGAAATCCGGCAAAAGCCGGAAGAGTAACACCCATGTATGTACAGAATATTTGTGGGTGCAAATTAAAATCACTACAATACAGTTTGACCAAGCATGGATTGTTGATATTACATTTGCTCTAATTTTAACTGCAAAATTTGATGGGTAGAGACAGACAACAGAAACACATTTGTGCTGTTATTGAAATAATGAAAACTTTAGAAAGCAGGACACTCATACACAACAGAATGCAAAATGATGAAACCATATCTATCTCAAAATAATTGCCATGACATTAACGCATCAATCTGTTGACAAAAGCAAAATAAGATACAAACATTAATGCACTATTTAAGGAATCAGCCCTTCTGCTGTCTTTGAAGCAAACTGTGATCAAACCCTTTTTGCAGCAAAAAAACAAAACCCCAAATGAATCAGTCAGTAAAGTACATGTATCTAATAAATGATGCGAGGACTGATTCTGAAGTCACAGACATCTGTGAGCCTGCATGGGAAAACCAGGCTAAATGGGAACATATTTACTTTTTTACTTTTTGAAATTATATGAAACTTCAGACTTTGACAAATACTTTACAAAAAACAGAATTGATCTAATTGTAATAGTTTTTCCATAGTGCTGTTTTGAAATATACAGGTGAAATCCTTTTGGGATGATGAAGTTGGATGATCATTTATAAAGCGATTTAGCAGAAAATCTGAAGATTGATAATTTGATCCCTTCTGACCTATTTCCATTGTAGCTCGCTGTGTCTTTAGCCAGGTTTTCCCATGCAGGCTCACATATTTTCTTTCATGTCCAAACTTAACTGAAGTTTTACAACAGGCAAAACATAAACGTTTGTCCTCTGACTTTGATGCAAGACAGGAAAGGATGCCTTCAACTTGTGAGCCTGGATGTGTGATAATGGAACAAGGAAGCCCTGAGGTGCTTGAAGACTATCTTCTGAGGAAAAATGTAAAGAGGATGAGCATTTCCAACATGTTGACGTTGCACAGTACACCTTGACGGTACTCTCTAGCTTTGCTTGAAACGAAAGCTTGCAAACATGTATCACCGATGTCCAAGTGAAACCATGTATCTGGAGTTACTTAAGAAAAGCCCTTAATAGTTTAATCCACACACAAACCAAAGCTTGCAAACATGTATCACCAGAAACTCTCTAGCTCTTCTTGTAACGAAAGATTGCAAACATGTATCACCAGACACTCTCTAGCTGTTCTTGAAATGAAAGCTTGCAAACATGTATCACCAGACACTCTCTAGCTGTTCTTGAAACCAAAGCTTGCAAACATGTATCACTAATGTCCAAGTAAAACCACATATCTGGATTATCTTAAGAAAAGCCCTCAATAGTTATCCACACACAGACACACACCCATTAGCATCCACTGGAAGAGGAAAGGCGTATGCTCCATGTACAATTTACATACTCTGTACATTTCAAGTTTCTGTTCTTAAATAATAGCTTTGATGTTTGGCCTTGTTTTTGTTTCTGTCTCTCCTGGTTTTTCCACAGACTGCTAGTACATCTGCCCACTCAAGAAAACTGAGATGAGCCAAGTTACAAAGGGAGTCCAGCAAAAGTGCAAACCACAAAGTCAAACTGTCATGACAACCATATGCAGCTAGACCAAGAGGACAAATGAAGGCCACAGAACATTTCTAACCATTGAAGAAAAAGTCTGACCTAGTTCCAACGCTCCCAACTATCCTAGTTTGTCTGTGTTCTGCAGTTAATTCTTAGCAGCAGTTACCAAAAATGAAAAAAGAAGAAAAGTAATCACAAACTGATCAGCAACCTCTTGAGCAACTGTGTACAAAAACAACTATCAGCGTGAGTTTGTAGAGCAATCACCAGTCTTTGATCATCAAGTCTTTCTTTCTCCTTCATCTTCTTTCAAATCATTTGAGCTCCCTGTACACAATCGTCTCTTACCATTTTGTCGAAACTGAAACCCAAGATCTTCCTCAAGTGCATGCACAACAGTCCCTAAAAATGTCAGCAAAGCTCAAAGAACTAGATACTTGCTTGTAATTTCCACTAGCAAAAAAAATAAAAGAAGGTGTTCCAACCCCTTTGTCCAAGCTCTGGACTTTCACTTGAAAATCTTCCTTCAAACCCCATCAGCTCTTGCATTTTTGTTCAACCTCCAAGTATACGATTAACTCCCTTATTCGAAAAGCAAAAATGGCAAATACAGTTGCACCAAAGGGACAAAAGGGAGCAAACCATGGGTGGGAGCCCAAAATGGAGCAAACCTGGTGTTGGTACATTCAGCTACATAGAGACACACAATGTTATACAAATTACAAGTGTAGTCACCATGGTGCGAATGTTCGCAATCGCTTCTGTTTACACACAAACAATAATCAGAACATGTTTCTGGTGTTTGAGGACCAGACAGTATTAGCTCAAAGAAATAATTGTTGGTTGTTGTTGGTTTTTTTCTGAAGCATCCATTCGACTTTAACTCAAATTCAAATCAGAACAGAGGATCTGTTGGTTTTCAAGGGCAGAATGTGATTAAAACTCACTGTTCAAAACAAGAAGATTTTCCAAAAGCTTATATAATTTTTTTTTAATGAAGCCATACATTACAGGACTGTTTTGGCAGTAGGAAGTTCTTTCACAGTAGGCGATATCTATCATAGCATTCAAATCAACTGAGTGAAACAACGCACTGCCTTGCATACAAACGAGCACAATCTTGAGGCAAAAATACACATTTCATTTTTACACACTGGACGATACATTCCGAACGTGAAGGATGACACATTCTTGGACGATATTCAAATGGAATCAACAAAATGGGATCACATGCGAAGTCCATGTAGTCTTGTGTTCACCAAGAATAAACATTATAAAGCTATGCCATGACACACCAAGAATAAAGCAATCCCATGACACTATGCAGTGTACAAAAGACAATCTATAATGCATTTTCATGTCACTTTTGGCAATGTTTATATTAGTTTATACAGACACATTCAGCAGACAAAATAAAACAAAAAACATCCTAGATGATGCCAACTTGGTGGACAAACAGGTGCATTGCATTTAGTTTTTATCATTTAACATCTGCTATGAATCTTCAGAAAGTAATATTTCTGAATAAATCACGCCAGAAGAAGTCACATAAAACCAAACTTCAGAATTGTGACTGCTACAATTTGTTTGTATAGTCATTTGTTCTTCACAAAAAACGAGAAGAAAAAATGACAACGCACAATCACATGTTCAATCCCAAACCAGTAAATGTCCTTCCTCCCCTCAAATTTGGATAATATTTGTTTCCCCATTTTTCTCTAAAAACAATGTTACCATCAAATTATAATCACTAACTAAACACTTCAACCCCCACCCCAACAAAAACGTGCAAAAAGGAAAGTGAAAATAAAACTGCAAACAAAATCAAAACGCTGGTATTCAGGATCTAGCACGAGTTGACTGATTGCCCATATATATAAATCGAAGATACCGTAACAAACACACAGATCTAATGTATTTCAACTTCAGATGATAACTGCCATGTAGCATGGACAAACAGGGATGATTCTCAGGTATCCCAAGACAAGAAGAAACGTTCCATTTGATTGGCTGATGCCGAGGACAGATGATGTTGTAACGCACATTGGGATAGGTGGGTTCAGAGGATGCATTAAATTGCCGATGGATGCCAGTCCTGATTGCGCAAGGAAGGAGGGAGGGGAACTGCTGTCTATGGATTTCTGCACCTGCAAATAAAGAAAAAAAGTTTGTAGAGATATGCAGTTAATCTATACTTCAGGATGGACAAACACGCACACAGGTATGCCTGTACTAAAGCAAACACACACACACACACACACACACACACACACACACACACACACACACACACACACACACACACACACACACACACACACACACACAAACCACACATGCACAAAATAGTGTACACACACATGTGCATTAGCCATAGTCTGTGCACACAAATCACACATACTTGCACACAAGCTGTGCACACACACACACACACACACAAATGTTTAGTGGCGGTCACTAAACATGAAGTGTTAACTTAGTACTTTAAGTTTTTTCCTAGTAGTACCTTCGCTATTGCAGCAGATATACGCCTCACAATAACCTTTGTGATGGAAACCTAAGTAACCAAAAGGTAAATGAGTTGAAGATCTATTCAAAGCAAAGAGGACACAGAGAGATAGGCAGACATAGTTATGTTATATATGAAGTCTTATATCGCGCGCGTTTCTCCAGACTCGGACTAAAGGGGCAGGGATCTATTTATGCCGTGTGAGATGGAATTTTTTACACAATTCATCACGCATTCACATCGACCAGCAGATCGCAGCCATTTCGGCGCATATCCTACTTTTCACGGCCTATTATTCCAAGTCACACGGGTATTTTGGTGGACATTTTTTATCTATGCCTATATATACCATTTTACCAAGAAAGACCCTTTTGTCAATCGTGGGATCTTTAACGTGCACACCCCAATGTAGTGTACAGGAAGGGACCTGGGTTTTTCGTCTCATCCGAAAGACTAGCACTTGAACCCACCACCTAGGTTAGGAAAGGGGGGAGAAAATTGCTGACGCCCTGACCCAGGGTCGAACTCGCAACCTCTCGCAAGTGCGTTACCACTCCGCCATCCAGTCCGTAACATAGTAACAGGCACAAAGACTGCCGAAGATGAAATGATGTTAACTCCTTGAAAACACTTCACAGAAAAACATCCTACAGTGGAACCCCCTTTTTAAGACCCCCTCCCTTTCAAGACCCCGTTTTCTCAGATTTTCTGTTCATAACCCCTGTAAGTTTACCCCCATTTTCAGACAGCTTCCTCCTTTTTAAGACCTGATTTTCTCAGATTGTTGAAGGTCCTAAAAGGGGGGTTCCACGTATATTTCGCGCTCTCACCGCGACGGCCGAGGTTCGATTCCCCGCTTGGGAAATATTTTTGTTTGCTTTTGTCGTTTACGTTTTTCTTTTTTTCAAACAAGTTAACAATTCGGCTCGCCATCGGCACATGTCAGATCTTGTGGGCACTGTACTTAAACACAATGTCTTTGATATGAACTTCAAACAATGATTTCCTTCCTTCTTCCAATCCATATCCAACCTCTCCGCCCCCCCCCCCCCCCCCCCCCTTTTACACACTCTCATTATGATGGTTCATTGATATTCCAAATCCAGGATATGGCATTCCCGGGACACAAATCAATGCCCGCCTGCACCCTTTCAAAGTCAAATCAATTGATGAGGAAACAATGAAACGCTCTGCATCGTGGTAAGGGAACCCCCAGGCTCATCTGACGGGTATTGGGATAATTAATTGCAGCAGAACATGATTAGCAATGCGCAGTAGTTTTATTCCTTTTTTCTTTTTAAGGGAAAACTGGTGTCGTAACATGAATCATCGGGACAACTAGAGTTGCGTTTTCACATCCGAATGGTGAGGCCATTGAACAGGCAAAATGCATAAATGTGTATGCACATGCATGCATGTCCGTGCATGAACGTGACTAATGTGCACACATACAGCCACACAGAAAATCACAAGTGTAATTGCTCAACTGGAAATTGTTACCACTCTTTAATCCGCGGAATCTCATTTAGCAATGAATGGCTTGAAACATGTTATTTGAATTAACGTAGTAAAAGTACATTAAATTAAAACTGTCTACATTTTATCAGAGGGTACATGTACAGGAGGGAGCAAGAGAGGTAGAAAGAGAGACAAAAGAGAGAGCCTAACTGACGCTGATGGGGTCAGATTATGTCGACCAAAAGAGTGGGATTCCCTGTAGGTGGAGTTCCTGGAGGGGGATTCCCTGTATACAGGGAATACCACAGGATTTAGTTCCTGTAGCGTGTCGCTGATATCGCTGAAAGTCACGTGATGCTTGGCGACATCGGTAGAATTTGATGTTTTTCAATCTTTTTTGATATTTCTTAGAAATTTGAGTATGGTTTGCAAGTTTTATTGAAAAACTCCACCCTGTGGGATTCCCTGTATACAGGGAATCCCCCTCCAGGAACTCCACCTACAGGGAATCCCACTCTTTTGGTCGACATAGACCCCATCAGCCTAACTGACAGACAGACGGAAGGAAGAAAAGATACGGAGTGAAAGACACAGAAAGACAGATAGAATGACACAGTAACAGACAGAGGGAACAAGATGGAGGGAAAGAGACAGACATAGAGACACAGACAAACAAACAAACAAACAGAGAGACAGAAGGAACAGACAGACAAACAGACAGAAGGAAAGAGACGGAGGAAAAAACCCAGAGAGACAGATTGAATGACACAGACAGACTTGGGGAAGAGATGGAGACAGAAGAAGGACAGAATGACTGAATAGGGAGAGGAAAGGACGATCTCATTCTCAGTACTCCAGGCATTACACCATGAAAGCGGAGGACTGGAAGTAGGACACGCATCCAGGCTTGATGTTTTATCTCAACTAGCAGAGACATGTTTATAGAGGCAGTATCAAGCAGATATCAAGAGTGTGAGCACCGGGCCAGACAGCAATCATCTCCTCATTCCCTCCCCATCTTGACCCCCCCCCCCCCCCCCCCCCCCAACCACTGGCCTTTCTGGTGCTTTCCTAGGCACAGGGCTGTAACCTCTCTGGCTGCTTATTATAATATTCCACTGGCTTGCCCCAGGCCCTTATTGATTCATTCCTAAACACAAAGCTACCTACCCCAAAGAATGTTGATATTTATTACTACATGTAGAGTGGAACCCCCCTTTAAAGACCCCCCAATTTAAGACCCTGTTTTCTCCGATTGTCTGTTCATAACCTGTGTAAATTCACCCCCATTTTGACTCCCTCCTTTTTAAGACCTGATTTTCTTGGAATTGTGGAGGTCTTATAATTAATAAGGGGGTTCCACTGTAGTTTCCTCCAGGCCTTTTGGGGTTCTTTAATACACACAGGGCGACCTCTCCCCAAGGATGTTACATGTTACTTTCACCAGCTCACCCGCCAACTGCAGGTGTATATAATCTAAATATTCTGATGTCCAGGGAAAACTTGTCTTTGGTTTCCTTTGGCTGGCTACCTTGATCATAGGTGTCACTTTCAACTTCCTCCCCCTGAGCACAAGGCTAGCTGTCAGACTCCTCCCCTGAGCACAAGGCTAGCTGTCAGACTGGTTCTGAGTCTAATTTAATAAGCAGCTGTCCTTTCATAAACATGACTGGCTGTCTGAGAGGCTACCTGTCAATCCCAGCTGCCCCTCTTCTAAATGAGTTACTCTTTTTTTTTTCTTCTTCTGCGTTCGTGGGCTGAAACTCCCACGTACACTCGTGTTTTTTGCACGAGTGGAATTTTACGTGTATGACCGTTTTTTACCCAGCCATTTAGGCAGCCATACGCCGTTTTCGGAGGAGGCATGCTGGGTATTTTCGTGTTTCTATAACCCACCAAACTCTGACATGGATTACAGGATCTTTTTTGTGCGCACTTGGTCTTGTGCTTGCGTGTACACACGGGGGGTGTTCGGACACCGAGGAGAGTCTGCACACAAAGTTGACTATGAGAAATAAATCTCTCGCCGAACGTGGGGACGAACTCACGCTGACAGCGGTCAACTGGATACAAATCCAGCGCGCTACCGACTGAGCTACATCCCCGCCCCTAGTTACTCTTTTGAATGAATACATCTTTATACAGAGGAACCCCCGTTTTAAGACACCCCATCTGAAGATTCCCCCTTTTCTCAGACTGTCTGTTCACAACCTCTGTAAAATTACCCCCATTTTAAGGCACCCTTTTTCTTTCCCTAATACATATCTATATTAGACAGGTCAGGATACAGTAACTAATAATATTCTGTCAAATCGTGCAGACACCAACATATTGCTTCCCTTAAAAAGCTACATCACTTGTTGTCAAGCGTTAGATGTGACATTTAAATTCATCAAATAATCACAGATTTGTAAGGATTCTTTTAAGATAATATACTATTATCATTGCCTAAAACCATGTGCTTTCCTTCAGTAAAAATACAGAAAGCACATAAAGTCTTACAAGCTGCAGGGATCTATACTCAGGAAGTGTACCATGAAATGATCACGAAATTTAACGTCCTCTTCCTCTAACCAATGTGAGAAGTTAAACACTGCTGTCAGTGTGTCCACTGTACTGATGATGTCTAGCCTGTTTGACCTACAAGAACACCACACTCACAATGCTCCACTAAAGAAAAACTCTAAAAATATTAGGTTTAATCTAAAAGGGAGGGAGTTTTAAAATGGAGGTGATTTTACAATATATATATATATTTATTACCAATTCATTTTTTTTTTTTTTCATTTTTCATTACTTTATTGTCCCATCGCTGGGAAATTCGGGTCGCTTCCTCCCAGTGGAAAGCTAGCAGCAACGGAGTCGCGCTACCCAGGTGTCTGCGTGTTTAGGTGTATTCAGCCACCTGCACTTATGGCAGAATGACCAAGGTCTTTTACGTGCCATTGTGATGACACGGGGGTGGGACATGGCTTCCGTCTCTGGGTCTGCACATAAAGTTGACCCGTGTCCGTCCCGGCCCGAATTCGAACCTGCAACCTTCCGATCACAAGTCCAGTGCTCTACCAACTGAGCTACCGGGCCCCATATGGCTTTTTGACCAATCAGGACGGATTCTAGGTGACCCTCTAAATGTTATAACGTTCAGGCAGGGACTCTTTTTGTTTATCACGCTAAAAATTAACAAGACAAAGTAAAAATGTAATTCAACAATATCAGCGTGATTTATTCTAAAGAATGACACTTCAAATGCTGTCAGGTAATACTCTCTTTATCTAAATAATACTGAAAAGCGAGTTTTGTCGGTGGGTGCGTAACGGAACAGCAAGGCACCGCCCATCGTCTGAGTGTGCAATGCCGACCGCTCACTTGAAATCTAAATGATCAAAGTTCGGAAAAATCAAGCGAAATTGCGCCACTCGCTTTACATCAAATGTATCTTTACGTCATTTCCCATCCATCTGGAGTCAGTTCTAAATCTGTCGCTCTCTGTTCAAAGAGAAAAAGCGAAGCAACCGAAACGCATGTTCAACATGTTTTCTTGTGAGATTGTTGTGTGTCAAAGGCATTTGACCTGTGAATATTCATCACGTCAGGTGTGTTACTCTGATTGGCTGACTCAGGTCACGAGAATTCTTTGACTGACAGGCATAATCAGGTAGAAGCGCTCAAGTTCCCAATGCGGCTGTTCTGTCTAATTCGTGGGGTTGCTTCGAAATTTCTTTTGGTCAAATTAAACGGTAATAAAACCGTTATTTCTAATATGCTGACTGTTAGCAAATGATAACCGACATGTCTCACAAACGATATCAGCATTCGCCTAAAAGGCTCATGCTTGATATCTTTTTTCTCGACATGTCTTGTTATCATTTGCTAACAGTCAGCATATTAGAAATAACTCATAATATATATATATATATATACTAGATGAATACCCGCTTCGCCGGGTACGGCTGCGCCGGGAAGAAGTCGAGCTGAATACCCGGCTGCGCCCGGGACCCGGCTATGCCGGGTGTACGCCGGCTTTGCCGGCGCACCGCACGGAGGAAGGGAGATAACCGCGGCTGAAAACACTGGAGAAGATAAGGAAGAGTTACTGGGAATGGATCCAGAGAAAAACCAAAATCGGTTCAGCGCTGCGCGCTGAGAGCATATGTTGAAATATCTCATCGATGAGGTTGTATCCGGGGTGTAGCTGAATACGGTCTCCAAATTTGAAAAAGATCCACCGAGAACTTTGGCTTGGCATCGCGGACACACACACAGACAGACACAAGTCGTATAATATATATATTATATATATTAATATATATATATATGTTATCAACTGAAAATGTGAAAATCTGTTTTTAATTTGACTGTATCATTCCAATGAGAGTCCACACATTCCACACTCCCCACTATAACTGTGTCATGTGCCTGTGGTTTTTACCTGTATACAGATAGGCTGTCTGATTCCATCTGTGTGTCTGTGTCATGTCACTGCTGACAATGAATTACACATCAATCAATCTAACACTCAAGGCCACCTGTCATTTAATGACCCTGTCATCTATTCATTCACTTCTGCCATATCAAACTTGGCCAAAAAAATATTGTATCACTTTTTGTACCTCAGGCCGCTCAACTAAAAAGCATAAACCTTGACGCGCTGTCTTTGTCTTCTCTGGACAAGTCTGGTATTACACATTTACAGGTACTCTTCGTACTCTGAAGGCCCAACCAATCCCACCTTATTCCCAACTCCGTTCCCTCTTTTAAATAAACATCTAACACTGTGTTGTATCCCACAAGATTTCGTTCTGTGGTGTTTTTGTTTCACTTTTGCTCTTCATCCATAATTTGTTCTAAATGCAAGCCTTCTTCCCTCAGCGTTTTACTTTCTTGTGTGTGTGTGTGTGTGTGGAGGGTGGTGTGTGTGTGTGAGTGTGTGTTTGGTGGCTGGGGGGGGGGGGGGGGGGGGATCAGGAGTGGAGGAAAATATAAGCGGGCTGCCCTGTGCTAACCTTGATTCTTTTCAGACAGCTTAACTTTTCACCACCACAAGTGTCCTTTCAATCCACACACTGTCACACACTCCTCCCTCTTCCCCTCCTTCCCCCTTGTAAGCCTTTTCTCTAATCTTCTTATAAGCCACAGGGAGAGGTCCTAAACAGTGTGATTAGCCCACAATACAGGCACACTGGTAGGCCTTTGGGCGGTGCAAACAGTGGCTGTCTTTTTGTGCCATCCCAAGCCTGCCAAAGCACTACAAGTACAACTTGCCTTTTTTGGTGTGCTTGTCACAATTTAACAGGCAGAGGCTGCATGTGAAATGTGTGATGCTAAATGACTAATCAAAATAATCTGCTGCGTACATTCATCATGTTGGAACAAAAGTCATAAGATTATAACTTCTATAATTCTCAACAGTCTGGGCATGAGTTATTCTGATTTGTGTTAATTACAGATGGAATTGTGTCCATTCCGAGGCAAACACATAGCTTCACCAATGAACCATTCAGATTAGAAAACAGTACCCAGCAAGATTTCAGAAGCAAAACTGTGTCATTTCAGAGTTGTACTTGTGGTACTTTAACAATAAACAGTAGCAGCCCCAGCAGGCAGCAACCAATAACAGCAAGACTTTACTCATTTCCGGAGGCAGTGTATCCACTGATAAGTGCTGGCTGGCAGTCCCACCCACTTTATTAGACCACTGCAGCAACCACTCCACACTTCACCACTGGAGGCTGCATTCCCTGGCTATCTCACTCTCAGTATCTGGCCCCAGGCAGTTTAAAACTTCCAGCAGCTAGGGTCTATTAGGCCTGAGGGACAAGTGCCCCAAGGACCCAGAATGTGTACAAAGTGCATGCAGCCACTATCACTGTCAGTGTCCGCTAGACCTCTTGTCCAGGCCTCAAATCTTTGAGTTTGACCACAGGTGCTGGAATTGGTTAAAGTATCCATACTGTGGAACCCCCCTTTTCAGTCTTTTCCCACTCTAAGACCTTTCTCAAATATTCAGCTCAAAGCCTCTGTAACTGTGTAAGTTTACCCTCACTTTAAGTTTAAGACAGAGTTTTCGGATCTGAAATTTCTCAGATTTTAGGAGGTCATAAATGGGGGGGTACTACCGTAGTAACTGAAATGTTTTGCTGGGAGTCTCTGTGTCAGTCTGGAACTGAGTGAGGATTGTTTGTCATTCGTAATCACTGGGCACACGCTAAGGACAGTGAACACTCTCAATGACTGGAAAAGTCAAAACATATAATAAAAGAGACATAATATTAATAATCTAATAAATTTATATTTAATAATCTAAGTAATAAGTAAATAAATAATGAACACAGGGGGAGGATGAGGGGGCTAGATTACAAAAAATGAAGTCACATGAGTACCAGATAACTAAAAGCAATGGCAGCTTGAGCAGCTGCTAAATCAATTTCAATGCCTACCTACTGCTGATTATTCCCATGATAGCAATGCAGTGATAGCAAGCCTGCTAGACAAAGGTTTGTCCCAATACATTCAAAAGGATCAGCCACCATGATAGAGCCACCATGGGAAATGTTACAATTCTTACATGACCCCCCCCCCCCCCCCCCCCCCCCTCTTCTGTTGACTTGAAAGGAATAGAGGCTGCACACCAGGTGATAAGAGCCTTGTCAAAGTTGCATGAACTGCGCTGACCCCCCTCCCCCTTAAGGCTGTGCGAAGTGTAACACTAACAGGATGAAGAGAAAGGACTACAAAGCTCCATGGATTCAGACACCTGTGCAGGGATGACCAAATCCACGGTGGGTTGCCAGGGACAAGTAAAAAATCCGCCAGGCTAGTAGAAGCTGTCTGGAAGCTCGCCCAGCTGGCTAGTAAACATTCTGGTCACATACAAAGCAACTTCTGGTTTTACTTTTGAGTTTCATTTTTAAAAGCCAAATAAACACTGCACATGCAGAAACTTCTGTCAGATCTGCAAAATCGCTGCCATGTTCGAGTGACACAAGAACAAGACTTCCATCTCGGATGAGCTTTCGACGTTTCATTAGAACTGTTTCTACTTTCACTACTGATTTTAAACACGCATTTTCTATTATCAGGTGAACCCGCATAAAAAATATCTTGCAAAGACTGATGCTGAAAAAAGCAAACAGCATAAGAAAGAGAAAAGATTGACCATTCAAAGAACATTGGCAAGTGATTGCCGATAGCGAAGAAGAAAGTCGTACATTTGAGTTGGATGGGAAAATAATGGTGGGTTTTATTTTAATCAAAATTCTTAAGAACATAGGAACAGGGAAAACAACGCAATTTCGTTTGGAACAGCATTGCTCAAGTTGGAACAGGTCAAGTCACTCGAAACAAAGATGGCTCATTGCAACTTGCGTCAGTGAAGAACGTTGCATAAAAGCCAAACAAGAAGCCAGCTGAGCGCGGTCCAGTTGTCGCCCGTACGTACCACCGCTATTTTGAGTGTATAAAAATTTATAAATATAAATCTGACAATCATCCATACCAACACTGTTTCATTGTTTGTTGGTCTGGTGTTTACCGGGCCTGTGGAGTTTCTGGCGGGCTAGCAACTTTCTTGGAGTTTCTCGCCCGGCTGGCGACTTAAATGTTTGAGATCTGGCCATCCCTGCCTCAGAGCCTGTGGCTCTAAAGAGATACATGTATTCAGACACCTGTGGCTCTAAAGAGATCTGTGGATTCAGAAACCTGTGGCTCCACAGAGCTCCAAGGATTCAAACACCTCTGGCTCTAATTCTAAAGAGATTCATGGATTCAGACACCTGTGGCTCTACAGAGATCCATGGTTTCAGACACCTGTGGTTTGACCCCTGCAGACCCTTGGCAGTCATCCACTTCAAAATCAGGCCTGCATCATCAGCTTACAGCCTAGGCTGTCAGTGAATGTGTCAGATCCTGGTCTCCAGAAGATACTGTGTCACACTTACTGACTAAGGTTAAATTGCTACTGTAGTATACATGTATGTACATGTGATGCACTTCGTCTCGAATTTATAGGTCAGATTTTCACTGTGAAGTGTGATTCATGAGTGCTTTTCGTAATGAAAGAGATCATTTGTCAAATTCAACAACAAGTCTCTGTGTCGAATACCATGATGACACACTACATACATCATAAATTCATACGACTCGAATTTCTATTATCTACCGCCACTTCTTCTATGATCTACTCACTAACTTGGGCATATTTCCTCAGTCATATTCTCTTAGTGGGTTTATGGATGGACCATGGGCCTGAATCAATACTCAATAAACTCTTGTAGTTGAACAGTTTGTAAGACTAAATTTCTGCTGCTTGCACACATGAACTCAGTATCTGCTTCAGATTACACTGATGTAACATTGTAAAGTGTAACTTACACTTTACAATGTTACATCAGTAAGCATGATGTGCTAGTGTCTACGCCCTTACTTCACTTCAGTAATGTATGTTTCTGAGTACATTGCAGGGTTTAGCCTGGGAGAAAAAGGCAATGGGACATTTTTCGCCCTCAACCAAATTCCGATGGGACATAGTGGAAGGCAAGAAGCGCAAAAGAGGCCTGTACGCATTTGATCAAAGATGCAAAATGGTGCAATATATGGTACCATCTGAGAATTAGCCGCTATATTGTGCTATCTCTGTATATATGGCCAAGAATCTGTCAAGGAGTCTAAAAAGTGTTACAATTTTTAGACTTGTTTAAACCTCCTTAAATTTACATGAATAAACATCTCGGTATTCCTGTCCTTCAATTGCAGCATTTTATTTTCCAGTCAAGTGTTCGGTTTATCAAATATTTGCAGATAAAGCACAAATGACTGTATGTCACATTTACACCATAACATAATTTCAAGGTGCTGTCATTTCCTTAGGTTCAGCTTTAGGCAACTGTTTCACTATCCAATGGCTTGATGGCTGAATGTAGAGTTGATCTGTACTAAAGCAACACTTGAAAAAAGTTTCTCCTGTCTCAATATAACTTATAAGCAAAATCATTTATCCGTTAGTTACTTTACACCAAAGCCCAGAATCAAAGATACAATTCAACATTTACCTATTTACACTGTTTTAAAACAATGAAATTCTCTATGGAAGTGCAGAAAAGGTTCCAGTAAATTTTAATGTCATTTGTTTTGCAAACCTTAACCTCAATCATCAGGTTATTATGTAATTTGAAAAAAGCACGGTCAGCGGTGTAGAAATTATTATTAAATCACCCTCTTTAAATATTTTTACACTATTTTGGTCCGCAGTTTTTTGAGTTACAAACAAGAAATCGTAACAAATCCTTTTCACGATAGAATAGTCAGGTTGGTACTCCACTACAGTACCAAATGTTAATTTTACCCATGATCTGTACGTTACTTTACACCAAACAGCAAGTACAAGGTACTGATTTTACATTTAATGGGCTATGCTCACATCAGTTAAACAGTATTTCTAACTGGTTTGTTCTAAGCTACCTGTCTCAAGTCAAAATAAAGGGTTAAATTAATGGTTGTGCCTTTTTGGTTGTGTGTACATCTTTACACAAAAGGATGGTGTAAAGTAACATACAGAAGGCTCCGAAGATCTGCAGGTCCATTTGAAGGGTAATTTCTCTTTTATTTAGCTCATAAACCCTCAACAGACTTATGTGCTGTTTTTAGCATTATTATGTGCTGCATATGGTCTCAGTAAAAAAACAAGGTGATGTATGTTACATTTAGTGATTTACACCAAAATGTCCCAACAGTGGTCCTTCTGAGGTAAATTTTGTCATTCAGTGTGCTTGTTTTCATGTTGAAACAAAGGTTTGGTCTTGCTGGTTGTTCTTAAGCACTGATAAGTTATCTTCTGTCTCTAAAACAAATTCATTGTCATTTTCAAGTATTCTCAGTATGTACGTTACATTTACACCCTTGTCAGAAGGCCTCACTTAAATCTCTCTACAAGCCAACAGGTGCAAGCACTAGGAATCCTGTGACCATAGTTTAACTACCAGGTGTCTGAGGTATAAGAAAACACACACTTTTGAGTATTATGCCATTATTTAAAGACTGTGACAAAACTTGTTTGGGCAAGTAGATACAATTTCATTTACACCAAACGCATATTTTTAACTTTGAAGTACAATTAAAATTAAATTACAACAAACACAACTTTTTCGCTCAATTTAAAAAAAATTACAATCATCCTACCTAATGACCTTCCTCTGCAATGATTTTTAAGTAAGTTTGACCAGAAACATTTTTTTAAGATAGTTTCCCTTTTTTCATGATTATTTACACCAAATGTAACATACAGACCAGCTAAAAAAGAACGCTCAAAATCCAAAACCTATGTTCAGATCAAACATTCATTAATCTAACATATGTTTCTCCATCCATTTCTGGACCTATTAAAAATTAGATTGAGATGATACCCTTATCAGTAACTTGGTTATTCAATGCCCAATGTACCATGCGTTTTGCGTAACGCCTTGTGTGCCCAAAAAGGTGCTTTTTTTCTTGAACAAAGTCAATTTTCTCAGCATCCAGACGACTGACAGACATAAATTTGGTATGGATAGAATCTGCATGAGGAATACTTCATAACAGTATTGTTTATATTGTACTTGTAGTCATTTAAAAACAGAATAAAATACAAAGTAATAAAAGTATCCAGAACAGGATTTTTGCATTTGGACACCTTGACAGATTCCTGACCAATATATATGTGTGTGTATGTGTGTGTGTGTAATCCAATGTAAAGTGTACATTTGGTGGTGCAGTGGTATGTAAGGCCAAAAAAAAAAATAGGTGTGGTTACGGTAACATAGCCCAAAAAAATAGGGTAGGTAGGTAGGCAATCACTTTATTTTTTTTTTTACTTTTTTTTCTAATGTGTACAAATTAAACCTACTTGACAGGGAAATAAGTGTGCGACACGGGCGCTTTCGCTTTCATTGCGTTTTTTGCACTCGTTTTTTGTTTTTTTTTTTTTGTTTTTTTTTTGACTAATGTAATAAAAAGTTATAGGATCGGCCCCTAAAAATAGGGTAGGTCGGGTTACCGTAACCACACCTATTTTTTTTTTAGGCCTAATCTCAATGCGCCCTTTGACTCACTAAATTATAAAGGGAATTGTGATGGGCCATTTTCAGATTTAATGCGCCAATGGCACACTAGTAAATGAAACCCTGCATTGTATCACTATAAGTGTTGTTTCCAGACTCAGGAGTCAGAGGAGGACACTACTGTCAATACTGAATAGGTTAGTTGGACCTGGCCTAAAAAAAATGTCCAGGTGCAAATGCCCTGGCTATGAAAAACATTGTTCTGTCAGAAGACTTCCTGTGTCAAAACTATCGAACGGTCGACCAGCTAGAAGTCAGAACAATGAGTCAGATAAAAACCGTTTGTGTCAGTAATCAAACTTAAAGACCGAGACCTGAGAACAACACTGGAGTACATACAATAATATATCATTATCAATGTAGGTTCTCACTTTATTTGATATTGATGTTCACTCATTTTTTGGCTTTCTCCCACTAACTTACTGACTAACAGTAACAGTATCACAGTTTGGATGTAATATCACACACTGCACGCTATTTCTTTTCATCACTTGCTTTGTTGGTGAGTTTTCTGAACATTTAAATAAAACTTAATCAAAACTTTTTTTAAGATTAATTAAAAGATTAAATGGATGTAATTAAAGGAGGTTAATGAACCTACAGCTTCTTCGTTCCATCAACAATCTGTCAAACAGACTTGTAATTGTAAATGAACATATACACCTCAGTGTCAAACTCAGAGGCTTAACATTATTTATAGATCAACAGGAAAGAGAGGTTGGAGGAAGAGTTTAAAAACTGGACAGGAAAGGGTAGTGGGTCAAATGATTTAACTAGATGTTTTCGGCCTGCCTTACACTACACACAGCTTAGCACAGGTGTACACTACGTGCCGATCACATTAAACTTTCACATGGAATTGCCCCGCTGTTTAAAGATTCAGTGTTTGTGACAGGTGTGTACAAAATACAAGTACCTACCTGAAAAGAAAGGCAGTATTTTTTCTATCCTGAACAATGAGAAAGAGGTAGGCCATAGGGTCCACACGGATCTATGTAGGTGTGTGTCTGTATACACACATGTATGAAACAGCAAGAAAGTAGGAGGCAGGGTGATGAGAGGGGGTTGGTGGAGACAGAAAGAGAGAGCGTGTGTGTGCTTGTTTGTTGAGAAATAGTATGGGTAAAACTAAAAGGGGATTGGCGTATGAGGAAGAATTTAATACAAGTTTTACAACTTAAAAATGTTACAAGTTACAACCCACTGAAAAGTACACTTCTGTGGCAATGGTTATTTTGTATTTCTAATACAAGACAGACACAAAAACCATCTGCACAGCCCTGACTGGTGAGTCTGGTCTAAATTAAACACAGAAAGTAACCATACATTGTATGAGATAAACACTAATATTTAACACACAACATTGAAAATGAAACCATACCATTCGGTGATGATGATAAGTGTTGTTTTACACCTCATGGTAAAACCATTTGAAGCATGCTCCCAGGTGCTACCCCTACTTAAACTTAAAGTTAAAGATAATCATTCAATGATTCACGACTTCAAAAGGTAAGTCTTCACAGCCGAACGTAAAACACAATAAGAAAAATACTCACCATAATATCTATAAACTTTAAAGAATACTGCAGCAACCCTTGGCCTCTTTCACCGGTGAGCTGTTCATTTCTCGCACAATCTCAATAAAGAGTTCATTGACGTTCTGGGTGCTCTTCGCAGACGTTTCCAGGTATGGACATCCCCAGTGCTGTGCTAACGAGGCGCCCTCTGATATCTGAACTTCACGTTGCGATGACAGGTCAGCCTTGTTGCCCACAAGAATCATGGGAATGCGGTCGAGTCCCTTCACCCTCATAATCTGGTCTTTCATTGTCTTTATGTCCTGGAATGTCTGTAGACTCGTAATGCTATACACTATGACAAAACCTTGACCGTTTTTGATGTAGAGATCCCGCATGGACGCAAACTGTTCTGTCCCGGCTGTGTCCAGTATCTCCAAAACAGACGGCGCACTGTCGACCTCGATTTCCTTGCGGTAGAAGTCCTCGATTGTCGGGTCATACTTTTCCATGAATGTTCCAGACACAAATTTGACAGTGAGGGCACTTTTTCCGACACCCCCACTGCCCAAAACCACCACCTTGTACTCCTTCATGGCTGTGATCTTGTTTCAATCACAATGTCGTTCGAACTGCTCACACAGTCCTCTTCTTCGGAAGGCACGACGGGATGCTGAGGATATCTGGAACATCACAGAAAGCTTCATGAGAAACAACAAAAGACCATACAAACCTTCTCACTACTTCAAAGCCAATCCTACCATTGACATATCCATTAACACTCAAAACATGACACACGGTCAAATAAACACACACTGACCAACTATCACACTGTTCAGCAACTGGGCAAAACCGCTGAGCACACTTTGTAGTTCCCTCGGACACAAAACACGTCCCAAATGTAATCATACTACTGAACACCAGCGCCACATGCTCTCTCTCTATGCGGTGCGTTTGAAGGCTTGGTCGAAACAGTGATGACGACAGAAAGTTGTCTTTTCAATTCATGTCGTCTGCTTCTCATTCTCAGCCCTTCCTCAAATTTGCGGAAACACAGGTGGGCGTGGGTGTCCTTGTCTATCAAACGCTTCCGTACTCAAGGCAAAATTTCACTGAAACTACTCAGCAACCAGAATACTCATCGACAAGCAGTCGCATCACAGTAATGACAATGTAGCTCGTACACAGACCACGGCCAGCTACAGGAGTAGAGGCGACACCGTGACACACTCGTCAAAATGGAGACCCGGGGGTCGCACTTGTCAAACTCTCTGAAACTTCTCAACACTCGTCTGTGTCCCAACTTACCCGGCTTTTACTATTACAAAAATAACGTCAAAACTCAACAGTAACTCACACAGAAGGGCTAAGGTCCTGAAACGCGTGAAAAGGAGCCAGCAAAGTTTGTTTTGTGCCCGTTCAGGCGAACTCCAATGGTCGCCATCATAGGTTGGGTCAGCTGGTAACTGTTTCAGACTCCGCCGTCAAAGAGTGCTCAGTGGCGTCAGCAGCGAGAAAAACCTCTGTTCGGTGTTGTCCGAAAACTGAGGTTGCTACTGAATGTCCGTTTTTGCCCCTTCTCAAACAGTATCTAGTCTTGCGTCTTTGAGTGAGTCAGATCCAATATAGTGTTGTGACGGTTCTGTAGACAAAAATGACGCGTGAGTGAACTCGATATCAATGATGATAAATTATACATCGCGTCAGATGCACTATCACGCCTGAGATACGCTGTCACTGAACGAATTGCCTCACTGAACAGGCTGACACTCCTGCGAAAAAAAAGGAGGGGGGAGGATGGCCATTATGGCAGAGGCGGCGAGAGGAAGGGGGGGGGTGAGGTTTGAAGAGGAATGTCATTTGTAAATATGGATAAGATCGTGTCTAACTGGTAATGCGTGCCAACGTAGGCCTCGTATGTGTGTCAATGTGACTCGATTTTACCCCTCGGTCTCATTCATTTCTCTCTCCTGAAAAGACACCCCCACACACACACACACACACACACACACACACACACACACTGCCACCCCAACAACAACACACACACACAAACACAACAACAACAAAACAACAACACCATACCAGAACAACATAACACTGAACACACACAAAAACCGTCGGTATCGTCTTGTGTCTGTGTGTCCGTTACAAATAAGCGACCTTGAACACTTGTTTTTAATAACATCATGCAGTTGCTTTCCTCACTTGCTGTTTCCCCAGTTACTTTCTTTTATTTCTTTATATTACTTTCTTTCTGTGGCTCTAAAAAGTCGTCAACATTTGTTGTCAAAAACAGTGGCAAAGTTGAAGCCAATTCAGTGAATCGATTTGATTTACTAGTGTATAATAAATAAATTGTCATGCCATTTTAACTCGCATGCTGTTTATTAAACTGTATAAAAAACAATATTTTCCGTTGATTGTTTTGTTGTTATTTCTTCTTTTGTTTTGTTTGTTAATTAATGTATTGCTTGATTGTTTGCATGAACTCCCATGTCTTGTTTTGTTTATTGCGTGTTTTGTGTGTGTGTGTGTGTGTGTGTGTGTGTGTGTGTGTGTGTGTGTGTGTGTGTGTGTGTGTGTTTCCCTGCTTCTTTCTTTGTTTGTTTTTTTCATGTCTTTATTTGTTTCTTTGGGTGGTTTTTTTTCGTTCTTCTAGAACACTTTTATAGTTCTGCTTGAACACTCTAAACAATGTCTATGTGCGGCATAGGTGGGTTTTTTTTAAGATATGTAGATAACAAACTGCCGGATCGACCGAGTCACGGCTGCTGATCCTCCCCACCGTACAACACGACGCAAAGACATGACACAACAGGCTGACTGTGTGATAACTTGACGGTACAATCAACGCCATAACAGTCACACCTGCAGGAATGACACCTCATCGCACCTACCCGGCGTGTGACAAAACAAACACAACACCGTCTCACTATCATGTCTATTTACATCAGACTGTGACGTCAGTGGTGACAAGTTCCTGGCCGGACAGAAATACGTGACTGGCTGACTATTAGGGTTTAACGTCCTCTATATTGGGACAGGTATTGGTAATACGCTGAAGATATGGTGTGATACTTTAATTCGAACAAGCCCGCTGTGGCTGTCTTCTTCGACACACCAGCATTGGGTTTGTCTCGTCAAAGTATCGAAATACGATCATGATAATCAGAGACGAGAGATGATGCATGCGTGTCTTCGTGTTTTCCAAGCCCTGAGACTTTCGCTGTGAACGTGGGATCTTTTTCGTGCGCACGTGTTCGGACACCGAAGAGAGTCTGCACAAAGTTGACTCCGAGAAATAAATCTCTCGCCGAACGTGGGGATCGAACCCACGCTGATAGCGACCAACTGGCTACAAAGCCAGCGCGCTACCAACTGAGCTACGTCCCCGCCTGCCCTAATACGTGACTAAGTTAGCATAGCATGGTGACAAGTCATTTCTCTGTATAATGCAGAGGGATTTTCTAAATTACGCCACAGCCTGGACGATATAACCACCCGGATGCTACGGTATACCGAGAAATCCAGGTCAACGGAATCGATGATCAAAATCTGCGTATTTGTGACTTGGACTTTCGAATTTCTTCTTCTTCTTCTTCTGCGTTCCCGGGGACTTTCGAACAATCACAGCATATCGTTTTGTTCGTAACACCGACTCTGTATATTCGGGGGTGTATATGGGTTTCACTCAGTCTCAGTGTCTTTTTTTCTCTCTCTCTTTCTGTTCTGGTGTTTATTTTGTTTTTTCGTTCTTCTTTTCAATTTCTTTTGTTTTTGTTTTGGGGGTGTTTTATTTGTTACAAAACTCTAAACAACGAAGTGACTGTGGTAAGATGAACAAAGTTAAAAAAACAAAACAAAGGAATAGTGTACTCACCGATACAAGAACGAGACAAAAAACTGTTTTAACATATAGACGGGGAATCGAGACGAGGGTGGTGGTCAGTATGTGTGTGTGGGTGTGTGCGTGTAGAGCGTTTCAGAGAAAACTACAGGACCGATCTTTATGAAATTTCTCATTAGAGTTCCTGGGTATGATATCCCCAGAAAGTTTTTTTTTTATTTTTTTTATAAATGTATTTTATGACGTCATATCCGGTTTTTTGAGAAAGTTGAGGCAGCACTGTCACGCCCTCATTTTTCAATCAATTTGATTCAAATTTTGGTCCAGCAATGTTCGACAAATCCGAACTATGGGATTGAATTTCAGCTCGGCAGCGTAAACATTTTAAGTAGTTTGTTCATTAAAGTTGTCATTAAAATCGAGTTTTCACTAACAGATGTAAACATAATTGCATCGTATTCCTCAATTTCTCCTGAATTCAAAAACATATACATATATGTCATGTTTACTCTCTCGTCTCGGTCTTTGTGTGTGGTTAGTCGAGACTATCCTAATACAGTCTCGGCGATGACTGTTTTTATATTTAGTCAAGTTTTGACTAAATATTTTAACATCGAGGGGGAATCGAAACGAGGGTCGTGGTGTATGTGCGTATGTGTGTGCGTGCGTGTGTGTGTGTGTGTGTGTGTGTAGAGCGATTCAGACTAAACTACTGGACCGATCTTTATGAAATTTGACATGAGAGTTCCTGGGTATGAAATCCCCGAACGTTTTTTTCATTTTTTTGATAAATGTCTTTGATGACGTCATATCCGGCTTTTCGTGAAAGTTGAGGCGGCACTGTCACGCCCTCATTTTTCAACCAAATTGGTTGAAATTTTGGTCAAGTACTCTTCGACGAAGCCCGGGGTTTTGTTTGGTGTTAATCTGTTACTTTGATGTCGACAGCCTTGGGTTTTTACATTTAGTCAAGTTTTGACTAAATGTTTTAACGTAGAGGGGGAATCGAAACGAGGGTCGTGGTGTATGTGTGTGCGTGCGTGCGTGTGTGTGTGTGTGTGTGTGTGTCTGTGTCTGTGTGTGTGTGTAGAGCGATTCAGACTAAACTACTGGACCGATCTTTATGAAATTTGACATGAGAGTTCCTGGGTATGAAATCCCCAGACGTTTTTTTCATTTTTTTGATAAATGTCTTTTATGACGTCATATCCGGCTTTTCGTGAAAGTTGAGGCGGCACTGTCACGCTCTCATTTTTCAACCAAATTGGTTGAAATTTTGGTCAAGTAATCTTCGACAAAGCCCGGACTTCGGTATTGCATTTCAGCTTGGTGGCTTAAAAATTAATTAATGACTTTGGTCATTAAAAATTTGAAAATTGTAAAAAAAAATAAAAATTTATAAAACGATCCAAATTTACGTTCATCTTATTCTCCATCATTTTCTGATTCCAAAAACATATAAATATGTTATATTTGGATTAAAAACAAGCTCTGAAAATTAAATATATAAAAATTATTATCAAAATTAAATTGTCGAAATCAATTTAAAAACACTTTCATCTTATTCCTTGTCGGTTCCTGATTCCAAAAACATATTGATATGATATGTTTGGATTAAAAACACGCTCAGAAAGTTAAAACAAAGAGAGGTACAGAAAAGTGTGCTATCCTTCTTAGCGCAACTACTACCCCGCTCTTCTTGTCAATTTCACTGCCTTTGCCACGAGCGGTGGACTGATGATGCTACGAGTATACGGTCTTGCTGAAAAATGGCATTGCGTTCAGTTTCATTCTGTGAGTTCGACAGCTACTTGACTAAATGTTGTATTTTCGCCTTACGCGACTTGTTTGTTGTTGTTTTTTGCCCGCGCGCGTGTGTGTGTGTGTGTGTGTGTGTGTGTGTGTGTGTGTATATATACGTGCGTATACGTACGTACGTACGTGCGTTTGTCAATGTATGTGTGCGTGTGTGTGAGTGTGCCACATGCGTGCGTGTGCCCGTGTGTGTGAGTATGTATGCGTGCCTGCGTACGTGCGTTTGTGTGTGTGTGTGTCAGTGTGTGTGTGTGTGTGCCGCATGAGAGACAGAGAAAGAGAGAGTGTACGTGTGTGTGTGTGTTTGTGCGAGCGTTTTCTTTCACCTCTTAATTTTCCTCGTTTTTTTTTTAATTGCTAAATAGTTTTTTGTTATTCTAAAATTGATTGGAGTTGATTTCAAATACCTGACCCACATTTAAGGGACATGGGATGGGGACCTTGAAAACAAAACACGTCATCAATGTTGTGGCCTCCGACCGTTATCCGGTGTGTGTCAGTGTTACAATTAATGTTTGTCACAAGATGTTTGCCGCCGAATCCTCTCTGTTTGAACTCTCTGTCTGACAGACAAGAGAGAAATGATGGACCCTCTCTCAGTGTCGGCCTCCCAGCCACACTGAAGTGACAACTCCGGTTCGGACCTTCCGACACAGGCGCCTGAAATCTGTACGATGGAACCCCCTTGGTAAGACCCGGCCAACGTTTAAATTAATAGACCTCTACCGGTACTTTTTGAAACCAATTTCTGATTGTTCTGTTTTAAAGTGTTTGTGTAAATTTTCCTTCGATTTAAGTTTTCCTCCCTTTTAAGACCTGGTTGTCTGAACTGAATAGGTACAATGGAACCCCCTTTTTAAGACCAACGCCAAATCGAAACCATTCAAAATGTATGTGAATTTACTTTAATTTTAAGACACCCCCCTTTTTTTTAAAGACCTGATTCACTCAGATTTTGAGGAGTCTTAAACACTTTTCGAGCCAATGGTTGATTTCGGTTTGACCAAAGTCAGTCGAAGAAGTACTGTTGCCGGTGTAACACGACATTTTTACTCCACGAAAAATGTACTCCGGAGTAAATATTTCGTACGAAATTCTTACTCCGAGTACACTTTTTGTACGAGAAAAGAACTCCCCAAGGCACGAAAAAAGTACTCCCTCCACGAAATTTTTACTCCCCATTTTTACATTTAGTCAAGTTTTGACTAAATGTTTTAACATAGAGGGGGAATCGAGACGAGGGTCATGGTGTATGTGTGTATGTGTGTATGTGTGTGTGTGTGTGTGTGTGTATATGTGTGTGTGTGCGTGTGTGTGTGTAGAGCGATTCAGAGTAAACTACTGGGCCGATCTTTATGAAATTTGACATGAGAGTTCCTGGGTATGATATCCCCGGACGTTTTTTTCATTATATTTAGTCAAGTTTTGACTAAATATTTTAACATCGAGGGGGAATCGAAACGAGGGTATGGTGTATGTGCGTGTGTCTGTGTGTGTGTCTGTGTGTGTGTCTGTGTGTGTGTGTAGAGCGATTCAGACTAAACTACTGGACCGATCTTTATGAAATTTGACATGAGAGTTCCTGGGTATGAAATCCCCGAACGTTTTTTTTCATTTTTTTGATAAATGTCTTTGATGACGTCATATCCGGCTTTTCGTGAAAGTTGAGGCGGCACTGTCACGCCCTCATTTTTCAACCAAATTGGTTGAAATTTTGGTCAAGTAATCTTCGACGAAGCCCGGGGTTCGGTATTGCATTTCAGCTTGGTGGCTTAAAAATTAATTTATGACTTTGGTCATTAAAAATCGGAAAATTGTAAAAAAAAAAAAAAATTTATAAAACGATCCAAATTTACGTTTATCTTATTCTCCATCATTTGCTGATTCCAAAAACATATAAATATGTTATATTCGGATTAAAAACAAGCTCTGAAAATTAAATATATAAAAATTATTATCAAAATTTTTTTTTCGAAATCAATTTAAAAACACTTTCATCTTATTCCTTGTCGGTTCCTGATTCCAAAAACATATAGATATGATATGTTTGGATTAAAAACACGCTCAGAAAGTTAAAACAAAGAGAGGTACAGAAAAGCGTGCTATCCTTCTTAGCGCAACTACTACCCCGCTCTTCTTGTCAATTTCACTGCCTTTGCCATGAGCGGTGGACTGACGATGCTACGAGTATACGGTCTTGCTGAAAAAGGGCAGCTACTTGACTAAATATTGTATTTTCGCCTTACGCGACTTGTTTTTTTTTTATTAATACCTTTGATGACGTCATATCCGGTTTTTTGTAAAAGTTGAGACGGCACTGTCACGCCCTCATTTTTGAATCAAATTGATTGAAAGTTTGGCCAAGCAATCTTCGACGAAGACCAGACTTCGGTATTGCATTTCAGCTTGGTGGTTTAAAAATTAATTAATGACTTTGGTCATTAAAAATCTGAAAATTGTAAAAAAAAAAAATGTTTTTTCTAAAACGATCCAAATTTACGTTCATCTTATTCTTCATCATTTTCTGATTCCAAAAACATATAAATATGTTATATTTGGATTAAAAACAAGCTCTGAAAATTAAATAAATTAAAAATTATGATCAAAATTAAATTTTTGAAATCAATTTCAAAACATTTTCATCTTATTCCTTGTCGGTTCCTGATTCCAAAAACATATAGATATGATATGTTTGGATTGAAAACACGCTCAGAAAGTTAAAACGAAGAGAGGTACAGTAAAGCGTGCTATGAAGCACAGCGCGCGCAATCGCTACCGCGCCAAACAGGCTCGACACTTTCACTGCCTTTTGCACTAGTGGCGGACTACGTTCAATTTCATTTTGTGAGTTCCACAGCTTGACTAAATGTAGTAATTTCGCCTTACGCGACTTGTTTTACTTCCAGTAAAGAATCTCGTACGGCAAAAATGGGATGCGGGCGAAGGGATAATGCCAATAAGTGATCTCGCGCACACGAATGTTGCGCTACCCTCCTTCGATCCACCCCTTCCACCACCAAGACTAACAGGGGACAAGGGAGTAAAAATTTCGTACACCTGGCATGGGAAGTTAAATTGCTCGTGTTGGGGTGAAGTAATTTATTCGTTATTTATTCGTCAGGGGAGTAACATTTTTGAACGAAATGTTTACTCGGAACTCACCTGTCTTGGGGAGTATTTTCATCGTGCAATGGGGGAGTGCTTTTTTTGTAAAGTGAGTAACTTTTTCGTACGAAATGTTTACTCCGGAGTAAAAATCTCGTGGGAGTAATTTTCTCGTGTTACACCGGTATGCCTCGCGTTCGTCTTGACAACATCGGAAATCAGACTGAATTGAGAGGTGAAATTGTTTGTTACATTACGAAGACCTTTTCACAAAACGGACTTTTTGTTCTGGCTCAATGCAACACGCAGCTAACCGAAGCTGATGCATGGGCCCGGTATTTCACGTTTAACTTGTCACACAGAGAGGTACACATAATTGTCAGTAATCTTGTCCCGACTTTGATAATAAGCAGAGACAGTTGTATTTTGACTGGGAAGTCCAGTGAATGTACATGCACAGTGGCACCTGTGTTGGGGGACCTGGTACAGTGAAACCCCATTTTAAGACCCCCCAATTTAAGACTCCCTCCCTTTTAAGACCTTGTTTTCTCAGATGTTCCGTTCGGCATAACCTCTGCAAAGTTACCTTGACCCCTCCCCCCCCTTTAAGACTCCCTTCTTTTTAAGACCTGATTTTCACAGATTTGTGGAGGCCTTAAAAGGGGGGTTCCACTGTAGTTCAGTTGGTGAAGCACTGGACTCGTGATCCTCGGGCCATTGGTTCGACTTCCGGCCCGGCGGGGACAACAGACACGGGCCAAATGTATGTGATGACTCAGAAAACAAATCCATGTCCCCCTTCACGGTAAGTGTCACCACCGTGGCACGTAAAGGACCTCGGTCATTCTGACAGAAGTGCAGGTGGTTGTGCATACACCTGGGTAGCGAGACTGGAAGAAAATGACACCCGAATTTACCAGCTGTGGGGTAAAACTGCAACATGAAAATAAAATTAAAATAATTGAAGCTGAGTGACAAGCGGACACCCTGACTTCATTCTGATCATCCTCGCTCCACGGCTATCGCCAGTTATCTCTCAGGCTGACCGGACGCTACAGTCCTACGCGAATCTATCAAAACAAGAATACAGAGTTATCTCCCATATGTTGTTTGCGAGCAGTGTTCGCGAGACGAAAAGGATTGCAGATTGGCCGACTTCCACAGTGATCTCCGTTCTGCTCTTCACAGTTATGATAAAGACATCGTTCTAAGGTCAAAACAAGTCGAAATTTTGGGACTGCTGCCGGAAGGAGACCGTAATATATGGTTGCATCACTGTCAGAAAAAATCGTCTGCTCCAGCGAGCGCCGAAACCAAACGGTTGATTATCACGTGACACTTTTGCCATATTAGGTTGTTTGCACAGTAAATACAGCCGCGAAAAATAGCTCGCTTGAAACTGGTCTTACATATCAATTCCTTTGTAATTTAAAAATTACACAACACCATGAAAAATCATTATCGACGATCGCGAATCTGCTTATATCCATAACACATTACGAAAAGATCTAAATATGTAAAAAATCGATTTCCTCGCCAGACAAGGAAAACCAAGGCATCCTGTCAGGGATAGAATGAGCCGAACTCATTTGACCTGAGGTCAGGATGACCCTGAATTTTCACCAGTCATATTCGCCCCTCAGTATTTGCAGAGTCCTCACTTTTGTTGAAAAAAAAAAATAATAAAATAAAAAATAAAAAATAAAAATATATACTTTGGTGAACGCTGAAAAAAAAGCACACGATTTATGCATTGTAAAGGGCCTAAACTGCTGTTCACATGGTAGACTCTACCAACTGTTAACCTACTTTCAAACGATTTTTATCAGACTCAAGTCTGTTGAAAACCCCAGCCTATGCGAACAGCGATAACTCTCTGAATAGTATTGAGCCGCGATTCCCAGCCGACTTGCACATTCGGGCTTGTCCGGTCGCATTCGTTGTTTCCCGGCGAGAGCTAACCAATCGGGAAGCGCAATAATAACAGTCTAAGTTACTTGTAAATCGCTGGGCAGTTGAGCGCAGTTTTCAAATCGCTGCTAAATCGGAACTATCGGGACTTCAGTGTTGTTCCCAGACACCGTGCAGAAGACCAGTTCGACCTGGATTCAAGATCTATATCCGTCAAAATATCCTGTCAACAACAAAAAAGTGGTGCCAAAAGACATCCTTTTTGTCAAAGTTATTGGACATTCGACCGGTCTGGAATCAGCTATGTGTCAAATCAAACAAAACTTGACTAAATGTAAAAAGTACATGTATGTATAAATGACCGAAGAATAAGGCCTCGGATTAACACCGGGACTTAAAATCGTTGGAACCGTTCAGACTTTTCGCCAAATTTGTCTTGGCGACTCCTGAGCGACTTCAAACCAACTAAAGTTAGTGCAAAGTTGGATAAAAGTATGCCAAATGTTCTCTTACTTTTCTGTGTTACGCGACCCGCGGGCCGTCACTGTCAATTTGACTCGGTTTAACTTTACGTTTCTTTTGTCAATTGCTCTTTCAAGCGCGTGTGGTTTTTGGTGGTTCGTTAAAATATTGCAGAGAAACCAACACTGTGTGCCATATCCGCTCCTATGAAACTGTCCCGAAATGTCCCAAAACGCATCATTCTACGGAAAACATTTTGTTCTTGCTTATCCCGCTTTTTGCTCCATACCTGTGGACAGAAGATGATGAGAAGGGATGACAGAAGGATTAATAACAGCAAATCTCAACAATGAGCGGTCAGTTTTTGCCGGGTCGTTGGCAGATCTCGCGTTGTTTGCGGTCTCATCGGTTCTTTGGCCCGGAGTTCAGCGGTCGCCGAATTCCTTCGTTTTTACTGCGACTTCTTCTTCTTCTTCTTCTTCTTCTTCGGCTACTGCTGCTACTTAGGCTTTTTTCCCCTTCTTTATTTTGCTGATAATTTGAAGATTTGGTACCTGCACTCTTGGACGGAACTCTTGATTTCATATTTGAACGACCAGTGCAAGCTACTTTACTATCTTTAATTTGTGTTTCTATAAAACTCTTCAATAACACACTCACACACACGCACACACGCACGCACGCACACGACACACACGTGACACACGTGGCACACACACACATGTGGCACACACACACTGACACGTGACACACACACACACGTCCACACGAATGAACAACTCAGAACAAAAAAACTTATAATAACAAAAGAAACTGAACAACAACAAACACCTGCACCATCACCATCACCATCACCACCACCATCACTACCACCATCACAAACAACACCGCAGTTAGTAGTGACATTTATTTGTGGCCAGCGTTCCTGTGACATTTTACGATAACCCGGCAGCTGGGTAGTCTACTCGCACTCAGTAAAAAAAAAAAAAAAAAAAAAAAAAAAAGCCAAAGAGACTGGAGGAAGCAGAAACAAGTCGCGTAAGGCGAAATTACTACATTTAGTCAAGCTGTGGAACTCACAGAATGAAACTGAACGCACTGCATTTTTTCACAATGACCGTAGTCCGCCGCTAGTGCAAAAGGCAGTGAAAGTGACGAGCCTGTTTGGCGCGGTAGCGGTTGCGCTGTGCCTCATAGCACGCTTTATTGTACCTCTCTTCGTTTTAACTTTCTGAGCGTGTTTTTAATCCAAACATATCATATCTATATGTTTTTTGGAATCAGGAACCGACAAGGAATAAGATGAAAATGTTTTTAAAACGATTTCGGAAATTTAATTTTAATCATAATTTTTATATTTTTAATTTTTAGAGCTTGTTTTTAATCCAAATATAACATATTTATATGTTTTTGGAATCAGAACATGATGAAGAATAAAATAAAAGTAAATTTGGATCGTTTTATAAAAAAATAATTTTAATTACAATTTTTAGATTTTTAATGACCAAAGTCATTAATTAATTTTTAAGCCTCCATGCTGAAATGCAATACCGAAGTCCGGCCTTCGTCGAAGATTGCTTGGCCAAAATTTCAATCAATTTGATTGAAAAATGAAGGTGTGAGAGAGCCGCCTCAACTTTTACAAAAAGCCGGATATGACGTCATCAAAGACATTTATCGAAAAAATGAAAAAAACGTCTGGGGATTTCATACCCAGAAACTCTCATGTAAAATTTCATAAAGATCGGTCCAGTAGTTTAGTCTGAATCGCTCTACACACACACACGCACAGACACAGACACACACACACACACACACACACACACACACACACACACACATACACACACACACACACACACACACATACACCACGACCCTCGTCTCGATTTCCCCTCTATGTTAAAACATTAGTCAAAACTTGACTAAATGTAAACAAGTCGCGTAAGGCGAAAATACAACATTTAGTCAAGTAGCTGTCGAACTCACAGAATGAAACCGCTGAACGCAATGCAACGCAGCAAGACCGTATACTCGTAGCATCGTCAGTCCACCGGTCATGGCAAAGGCAGTGAAATTGACAAGAAGAGCGGGGTAGTATTTGCGCTGAGAAGGATAGCACGCTTTTCTGTACCTCTCTTCGTTTTAACTTTCTGGGCGTGTTTTCAATCCAAGCATATCATATCTATATGTTTTTGGAATCAGGAACCGACAACTTAGAATAAGATGAAAGTATTTTTAAATTGATTTCGAAAATTTAATTTTGATCATAATTTTTATATTTTTAATTTTCAGAGCTTGTTTGTAATCCAAATATAACATATTTATATGTTTTTGGAATCAGAACATGATGAAAAATAAGATGAACGTAAATTTGGATCGTTTTATAAAAAAATTATTTTTTTTACAATTTTCAGATTTTTAATGACTAAAGTCATAAATTAATTTTTAAGCCACCAAGGTGAAATGCAATACCGAAGTCCGGGCTTCGTCGGAGATTACTTGACCAAAATTTCAACCAATTTGGTTGAAAAATGAGAGCGTGACAGTGCCGCCTCAACTTTCACGAAAAGCCGGATATGACGTCATCAAAGACATTTATCAAAAAAATGAAAAAAACGTCTGAGGATATCATACCCAGAAACTCTCATGTCAAATTTCATAAAGATCGGTCCAGTAGTTTAGTCTGAATCGCTCTACACACACACACACACACACACACACACACACACACAGACAGACACACACATACACCACGACCCTCGTCTCGATTCCCCCCTCTATGTTAAAACATTTAGTCAAAACTTGACTAAATGTAAAAATATGAAAATTATGATTAAAATTAATTTTCCGAAATCGATTTAAAAACAATTTCATCTTATTCCTTGTCGGTCCCTGATTCCAAAAACATATAGATATGATAATTATGTTTGGATTAAAAACAAACTCAGTAAGCTAAAAAGAATAGACATACAGAAAAGCGTGTTATCCTGCTAAGCGCGACCACTACCGCACTATTCTGCATGGCTTGTCGATTTCACTGCCTTTGCCACGAGCGGTGGACTTACGAAACTACGAGTATGTGGTCTTGGTGAAAAAAGCAGTGCGTTCAGTTTCATTCTGTGAGTTCGACATCTTGACTAAATGTTGTTATTTCGCCTTGCGCGACTTGTTTTTTCATCCGGCCCTCGCCCAATGAGGGGTAACTCAATAACAAGAAGAAATAGAAGTTAAAGCCCCAGTCTGCCTCAAATGGTTTACAGTACGATTTAAATCTTCTCGCGAAAAAAGCAGTTCTAACCGTATGGAACACACTTGTAATAGCATTTAACAGCATTAAACATTAAATGACACAGCTCGTGTGAATTGCGTAAACCACACACCAGATTATTTCGTGGTTTATTTTACCCCTGAGCCATCGTGGACCCGTGTCACTCGCTTTCCTTTTTTCACACTTTAGTCGTCAGTTTGTGATTTCAATGCGACTCGCTGTATCTGCAATAGCACATTATTGTGTACCTCTGAATCTAAAATACAACAAACGACTGCGAGTCACACGAACTTATCGGCGGCGGTTGACTTCAAAGAAGCAAGCGATATGAAGAAAATTCGTCTTCTTGGGCAAACACGACCTTGCGCTATCTGCTTCCCTTCTTTAAAACTTTCAAAACTTCGAATTGTAGTGATCTTGTCTTGATGAAAAATGATTGAAGAATGTTTGTGTAACAAGCTGTCAATTTATTATTTAGATTTCAAAAGATAGGTCTAACGCCAAAATGAGACTTCCGATTTGTCTTATAGTAAATCCGGCTGGCCACGCAAAAATTGAAATTCTTTGAAAAATGCTCGCTCTTTATGGAAGGCACCTAGGATGTTGTCAAGTGGTGAGTGTTTAAATGAAAGGGTGTTTGTACTGTGTGTAAAAGCCTGACAGTGTCTGTGGTCAGAAACCGTAATGGTTTACGTGAAGCTGAGTGTGCCTTTAAGTCAACTACAGGACACAATCATTACATAATTAACATTTCCAGCATATAAGAGAGAGGTAGAGAAAGAGAGAGACAGACAGACAGACAGACAGACAGACACAGAGACAGACAAACTGAGAGACAGAGGAAGAGTTGTAAATTGGCCAACTACATGTGACCTGTGCTGGTTGATTTTTAAAATTCATTTTTATAACTAGATTATTCCGGCAGTCAAGGGGCTTTATCCGTCCATATAAAGTTCAATGAATGAATGATTGAATTAATGATGAATTAATTAATCACTGAATCTGGCGAGTCAAGTAGGGGAAAGGCTCCTAATATGGACCACTTTTTGTTTCATGCTGATAACTAGCTTGTTTTCTTGCAAAGAAGTTTCATTTTGTGTTTGGTAGTCCTTCTCTCTTAGGTTAACCGTTAGGCCTAATTAGAGTGAAATAGCTTTGATAGACATTCAGCAAAAATTAAATACAGAAAAAAAATCACAAATGGTCCATATATGGACCAGTCAAGAGGCCTCCACTAATCATTTTAAAAAGCCCCCTATACTTCAAAATAACATGATACAACTTAATATGTAAGTCAGATTAATTAAAATATGCTTTAGATTTGTCTGTTTCGGGTTGATGAGAGCATTATTTGAAGCACTGTGACACCAGGAAACTCTAGTAACGAAGCTTATCCAAAACAGAGGGGAAATAAGCGAAATTATCAACTGACGAAAAGAAGACTATTTGATATATATCCAGTCAGTTGCTCAGTCTCCCCCAGCTCCTCTCCCCCACATCTCCCTCTCATACAGACACACACGGGTGTTTGGTGTAGAGCCACAGGTGCATGAAATTGGAACTGAGATTCTAACTGCAGAAACCGTCCATGGCTGTCCGTTCAATTGTTGCTCGTCCTGCTCTTGTAAACAAGACATTTCTCTGACTCAGACATAGATGACCTTTCACAGTTTTATCGGCCGTTACGCAAACCGGCCGCCAGCAATAACTAACTTGACTCGTCAGGGCGGTGAGTCAGAATAAGTTGGACGCCCGGCGATTTACGGCCAGTGACATAATAATCAGTTTGATCCAAAACTTTCCGACTGTTGATCAAAACACGATAGAAATAAGGGTGTGTGCTAAATGACCGTTTGACATATGTGAAGAACGCACATTCAAAATAGTTACTAAATTTTATTTATTAGACTACACTTCAGCAATCCAACATTTTTATCAACCATTTCCGGCAGCGTGCCAGTTGAGACTTTGTACGAAACCATAACAACAATGGCGGCGATGTGATGTGGATTGTCCGGACCCTGCCCTTATATTGAAGATTTTAGCCTGCAGTTTGTGTGGACGAGCTGCTAACAATCATGACGTTGGTATCTGTGGTTAGCAGGTTTATCCGGCTGTACGTTCTCAGCACGGAAATGATGATACTCGTCGCATTTATTTTTCTGTTGTACAACTTTATACCGTACATCCCTTTGTGGAAGTTCATGCGAAGTGCCCGTGTTAAAATGCAGGTGAAACTCAGCGGACAAAATGGAACGGTTCCCAACGGTAAAAAAATTGGCGTAGAAAAGACTATAGATAGTGTGTTTGAAGACAAAGAAAGGGCGTCGTGGGAATTGAAAGGTGAAAATGTGGGTGTGTTCGCGATCCAGGGGAGGCGACCGCATATGGAGGATCGATTCAATGTGGTTTCTGATTTGGAAAACACCGGGACTTCGATCTACGGCATGTTCGATGGCCATGGAGGAGAGGTTAGAAAAACTAATGACACTATTTATGTCTAGTTTGTTCACTGAATGAGTTTCTGTTTCAGTGGAAGTTACAATTACATTTACAAATGGTCGTTTTTGGGGGTTAACTTAATCTTTGCGGGAGTGTCACAAGGAGTACTAATGAATTACATCAGACATCGATCTCCGTCACACCTAGTTAGGTAGACACAATTTGTTCTGTCAGAGTGGCGTTGTATTTATGACATAACCCAGGCTGGCAACAAAGCAACTGACGTCACAGAGAGCTCCTTTGTTTCTGTGGTTTACAATCAATCAGTTCCAGAACCCTAGGAGTAGCACTACAGCTGGATTGATCAATATGACACTGGTGTTTGGAGAAATCAGAGTTTTCTGAAGGGATTACCTCATCTGAAATGTTCACACACACACACACACACACACACACACATACATGTATGAACACTCTCTTTTGACTATTCCAAACTCTCTCTCTCTCTCTCTCTCTCTCTCTCTCTCTCTCTCTCTCTCTCTCTCTCTCAGAAAAGAGACAGTCTGTGCGTGTGCTTGTGCAAGAGGGGTTGGTTGAGTGTGATTGTCGGTATATCTTTGTACATGTATATATATAATTATATTGTAACTCCCTTTGTCTGAAGGGCTTTTAAAGCTGATGACAATAAATCCTCAAAGCGTCTCTCTCTGTGTCTCTGTCTCTCTCTCTCAACTGTGTCAATGACCGAAGACTTAGGCCTGAGAACATCATTGGGTAGATGTAGATGCACGCAGTGTAAGAAAATGTCTTTGTTGTTGTGTGCAGTTTGCAGCAGAGTTTGTGGAGAAGACGCTGGTGAAGAGCCTGATGGTGCGACTACTGCAGGCAGAAAATGGCCACACGGTGGACAGCGCTGGACGCATGTTGACCGACCAAGTGTTGGAGGTGGACAGACAGCTACTTCAGATTGCAAGGTCAACAATGCCTGTAGAAATTTCAGGTGAGTCTTTACTACTTTTGTGATGATTGCAGTTTTAAAGGTGGTCGTCTACATTTTTGCTTTTTTTCAGTAATCTTATGGTTAGATTTCGCTAAAAAGATATGTCAGATGATGAATGAACCATGGGGAAAAAAGTTATAGAAAAAAAATATATGTAAAAAAAGATTTTATTTTTGGGTAGCGTGTCTCAAGCTTCCAATATTTTGTTTTCTGTTTTCTTAGAACATGTGCTTTGCCTAAAAATACTGACCAATCAAATTCATGTCACTATGCTTATAGCCACGCCCAAAAAAGTGCAGCAACAGTTTGACACTGGAGCGCTGTCCACGCTTTTTTTTAAACGCACGAAATGCACGGGATTTGAGAGGGGTTTTGCGCTTGGCATTTTCCAAATAAGGATATCGTACTATGAGTACTACGCTGGAATACTACAATGAATTTTCAAACGGCTACACTGGCTTCGTCTTTCCTGATCGAAAGGGGGTGTATTGTTGATAATTGTAGATAATAGACTCTGCATTTTAATGGTCAAATGGCGATTTCGGTATAAAAATGTAGACAAGGACCTTTAATGGTTCAGCGAGTAAAACAGAAATTTATTATCAGAATAGACAAACTCCGGAAATAACTCTGTCGGGTTTGTATAGATTGTGAAAGAGTTAATACTCTTGCTTTTAGTGAGGCAAGCTTTCCACAGGTGCTCCTTGTCCATGTGTTTCAGACACACCCCTGGCTAGTAATCGACTTACCCCCCCGCGGGTTAGGGGGAAGAATTTACCCGATTCTCCCCGGCATGTCGTAAGAGGCGACTAACGGATTCTGTTTCTCCTTTTACCCTTGTTAAGTGTTTCTTGTATAGAATATAGTCAATGTTTGTACAGATTTTAGTCAAGCAGTATGTAAGAAATGTTAAGTCCTTTGTACTGGAAACTTGCATTCTCCTAGTAAGGTAATATATTGTACTACGCTGCAAGCCCCTGGAGCAAATTTTTGATTAGTGCTTTTGTGAACAAGAAACAATTGACAAGTGGCTCTGTCCCCTCTCCCCCCTTTCCCCGTCGCGATATAACCTTCGTGGTTGAAAACGACGTTAAACACCAAATGAACAAATAGTAATCGACTTGCCTATAATTTGTACAAAGATAATTAATTTGGTTGGTTTGACTGAATAAAAGCAAGAGTATTCATTGTTTCACGATCCATACAAACCTCCAAACATGGTCCATTAGGGGGGTGGGGGGTACGTTTTTTGACCTTGGTGGTAGGTTGGTCATACTTATAATGTTTTTGTTGTATCCAGATTATAAATCATCCTTTTTTATTTTATTTGTTAAAACAATTCTGAGCAGAGCATTTATTGAAGTATTTTGGCAACTGCATATGCTTTGGTTTATATTATTGAGTTTGAAGTTCATGTGTGTTTTGATGTAATTGCTGACAGGAACAACATCCTTGGTAGCCATGGTCCGCAATTCTACACTGACCGTGGCCAACACGGGCGACTCTAGAGGTGTCATCTGTGATAAATACGGCAAGATGATCCCTCTGTCCTTCGACCACAAACCACATCAGGTATGTTTGCAGTTTGAAATTAATTTTATTTGCTTTAACTCATTCGAGGCGCAGCTAAATTTCCCCTGTGTTCCCTGCCAACGCGCGATTTAGAGCCATTTTGAAAAAAATATTAAAAATCAACAACACAAGATAACCTTACATACCTTATGTTTTTGCAAAGTTTGAAACTTACTCTTTTAGAAAATATATGAAACATTTGAAAGTACATACCTTTTGTTGTCTTCATATCCACGCAAAATATCCAATTTGAAGCAAAACAAAAAAACTTTCTACGTCATGGGTTCATCATACACAATGTCATGATCGACACTTGCATTGCCCGAATCATCACCCAAATGATCGTCCATTGGCACAAAATCGTCACCAGAATCTAAAATATCATCTCCACTATCATCATCACTGAGGTCAAGATCAGAACCGTACTGAATAACACGTTCTAGCACTCTTTTCAAGTTACTACGTCTCAGCAGAACGATCCGCCATCTTGGAAAAGTCAAAACACGTGGGTCGCACACCGTCAACAAAATTTTTATTAATCCCAACAATTTAAGGGAAGGAACTGTTTACAGTGAATGGTACCACTGTAGACAGATAGAAGTTCATTGCAGGGGTTGTTTCCCTTGGTCAGCAGGACCGTTTACACCGTTAAAAATTCGTGATATCCGTCGGAACTCAAGTGCCGGCACGCAGCCAACGCTAAACACAGATGTCGGAATTCCAGTTCCGACGCGCCTCGAATGAGTTAAGGTACGTTCCTCAGGCTTACATCCTCATCCCCTGGAGCCGCATATTTCAGAGAAAACCTGATTAGAAGAGTTTGATTAGAATCTGTGTGCTTTGGTACAGTGTCCTAAAATAATGACATTTCCAACCAGGAGAGAGGCCTCCTGATACCCTCCAAAAAATCTCAAAATCAAAACAGGATAGTTCACCTTTGCACCTGACAAAGCATTAGGGAAATGCGTGTTTGTGTACATCTCTGTTTCTGCCTCTGTCGTGAACAGTGGAACCCCCTTCTAAGACTCCCGATTTAATCAATCAATCAATATGAGGCTTATATCGCGCGTATTCCGTGGGTACAGTTCTAAGCGCAGGGATTTATTTTTGAGTCACTTGAGAAAAAGTGACTCTATGTAATCGGTCAGTGTTAGTCTGTCCGGCCGGCCGGCCGTCCGTAGACACCACCTTAACGTTGGACTTTTCTCGGAAACTATCAAAGCGATCGGGCTCATATTTTGTTTAGTCGTGACCTCCAATGACCTCTACACTTTAACGATGGTTTCGTTGACCTTTGACCTTTTTCAAGGTCACAGGTCAGCGTCAAAGGAAAAATTAGACATTTTATATCTTTGACAAAGTTTATCGGATGTGATTGAAACTTTGTAGGATTATTCTTTACATCAAAGTATTTACATCTGTAGCCTTTTACGAACGTTATCAGAAAAACAAGGGAGATAACTAGCCTTTTCTGTTCGGCAACACACAACTTAACGTTGGGCTTTTCTCGGAAACTATAAAAGTGACCGGGCTCAAATTTTATGTGAACGTGACTCATTGTGTTGTGAATAGCAATTTCTTCCTGTCCATCTGATGCCTCATATAATATTCAGAACTGCGAAAGTGACTCGATCGAGCGTTTGCTCTTCTTGTTTTATTTTAATTTTATGCAATTTATATCGCGCACATATTCAAGGCGCAGGGATTTATTTATGCCGTGTGAGATGGAATTATTTTACACAATACATCACGCATTCACATCGGCCAGCAGATCGCAGCCATTTCGGCGCATATCCTACTTTTCAAGTCACACGGGTATTTTGGTGGAAATTTTTATCTATGCCTATACAATTTTGCCAGGAAAGACCCTTTTGTCAATCGTGGGATCTTTAACGTGCACACCCCAATGTAGTGTACAACGAAGGGACCTCGGTTTTTCGTCTCATCCGAAAGACTAGCACTTGAACCCTCCACCCTAGGTTAGGAAAGGGGGAAGAAAATTGCTAACGCCCTGACCCAGGGTCGAACTCGCAACCTCTCGCTTCCGAGCGCAAGTGCGTTACCACTCGGCCACCCAGTCCACTTAAGACACTCTCCCTTGTAAGACCCTGTTTTCTGAGACTCTCTGTTCATAGCCTCTGTACATTTACCACTGTTTTAAGACTCGCTCCTTTTTAAGACCTGATTTTCTCAGATTTATTGGGGTCTTAAGAGGACAGTTCAACTGTAATACAATAATCACTCCATATTCTTTCTGGGACAGATAAAAGAGAGACTGCGCATTCAGCAGGCTGGTGGCTTCATCAGCTTCAACGGAGTATGGAGGGTGGGTGGGGTGCTGGCCACTTCACGCGCCATGGGTGACCTACCCCTCAAGGACAAACACTTCCTCATCGCCGACCCTGACATTTTGACTTTTGACCTTGACGAGCTCGATCCCAAGTTCATGATTCTGGCCACCGATGGATTGTGGGATTACTTCAGCAACGAAGAGGCGGTGGAGTTTGTGTCAGAGCGATTGTCGGAGCCTCACTTTGGGGCGAAGAGCCTGGTACTTCAGGCGTACTATCGTGGCTCCCTGGACAATATCACCGTCATGGTGGTCGATTTTCACAACAACCGGACTAGTCAGTACAACAAGAAAAGTCGGTAGTGATTGTTTTTGTGTGGGAAGAAAGAAGGGTCTGGGGATGGGAGGGTATAGTGATTGTTTTTGTGTGAAGAGTAAGAGGGGGTGGGGGATGGGAGGGATGGTGGGGAAAGGGCCGTTAAGGTTTTTGTGAGGGGTGCTTTTGTTTGGTGCAAATGTGGGTTTTCACTTTTTTTTGTCTCCACACTGTGTCATTTTTCTAGTCTTACACAGCTGCAGTTTTGTCTGTTTTGCTTACTGAGAGTGACTTAAATTGTGACTGTTTTTAACCTGTGCATACTGTACAACTTATTCTGCTCCTTTTAGATCATACTTTTGCAGTGACTAACTTGCTTAGTTTTAAATGTTTGATTTTCCCGAGATTTTAGAGCTGTTAGGGTACATAAGTTTCTTATCTCTTTTTTTAGGGTACATAATTTTTTTCTCGTTTTTTTCTCTTCTCCTTTTCTTTTTTTCCCATACCATTTTTTTTTTTAAATTTTTTTTTTTTAATATTTACAAATCAAATTTTCTACTTAATATTTGAAACTCAAAAATTACAAACACTGATCCCCGACAAGTTGTCTTTCTAAAAATACTAACACACATTTTCCCAATTAATATTACGTGATTTACAAAATTTCTCATCTTTTTACAACAACTTGTGTCTTGATAACTTTTCATACCTGATTAATTCATTGGCACTATAGAATGTTCTGAAGAGACATTTGTACCTGTGAAGATTGCACTTAAGGAAGTTTTCTTCAGTTAAAGCTGACCTTAAATGAAGCAGTGTTGTTCCCAGACACAGAAGACACTTAAGGTTAGTTGCACCTGGATTCAAAATATATATCGGTCAAAACAGTTGGACATTTGACAGTGGTGGCGCTAGTATTTGTTCAAACCGGTACACAAACTTTTATGATGCAAACAGTCCAGAAAAAAACGGTAGGCTGGTCATTGGAACCAGTAAGAGTCCAACTCAGAGTACTGGTTTTGTGAAAATTTGTTTTTTTACCAGCGAAAAAAAACGGTAGTTCTAAAAAATCAGCCCATAGGTCATACCGGCAGCCAATTTTGTTCCGGTATTTTCTGATTTCAACCGATAAAATACCGGCAATAACCGGTTAACGCCATTACTGATTTGATCGGCCTGGGGTCAGAACAATGCGTCGGATCAAAAAAGTATGTGTCAGTGACTGAAGACGGGCGCCTGGGAACAACATGGATGAAGCATGCTTGCATAAGTTTCGACTGATTCATTCTCAAACGGTAAGGCAGAAAGGACGAGATTGCTTTTACTGTAAACACCCGGGAGAAAATTCGCCTGCGGCACTTTCTTCACGCTGCCATCGCGCCGATGAAAATAAGATGCTATTACTGGCGAGGAGAAAGAAACCCAGCCAGTGTACGGGTGCTATTTGCCAGGCAAACGATGTTCCCTTCAAACCTCAGAAGTACTTAAATGTAATCTGGGAAGTTGGTAAGAACGTATACCTTTGCTTTGCCCTTTTTTTTTTTTAATTTAAAAAAAAATAAAAAAATTTAATGTTCAAAATACTAATGTCCCGTTTTTCACATGTTCATGCCTTTTAGATGGTTCATGTAGAGCTGAGAATATATATATCAATATATATGATGGAACTTAAGTGTGTATAGCGTAAAAACTGTTTGATGTACAGATTGATGCTTTATATATTGTTGGCATGAGATTCTGATATCATATTCTGTACTTTTTTGTCATTCCTCGTTACAGATATGAGATAAAAACAGTCCGGGTTTTAAACGTTTCTGCATAAAATGTGTTGTTATTGGTTATGTTGACATCACTTTTGGGGTGAGTTTTTGACCAATCTAATAATGGGTTATTCTCCAAAGCTGTGTACCATTTTGTGACATGCATTTTCGGTCCTTTAACTCATTGTCTCCCAGGTACGGATATATCCGTACCCACTTATATGGTTCTATCTGACCTGGTATGGATATATATATCCGTACACACAGTCACTTCAGTCGCTTCCTGTAACGTCGATCTAACGCTTGCATCCTAGCGTGTTGATACACAGTTTCTACACAGTTACTACTATTCTGAGTGACCTGCTGCTGCAGAGCTGGTCTCGGCTAAAAAAAATACCTTGGTCAACATAGGTGGGGTAGAAAGTGTTAAATGATTATAACGTATATTAAATGGCAACAAGAATATATTCTCTTTACTTTTTTCAGTAATAATCCAGTTAGATAAAGATTCAGACATGCAACAAAAAACATTGTATATATTTTTGTCTTCTAGAACTATTTTTATAATTGTTAGTGTTCAAATCCATGTCACAACCTTTGGTTACCATGTTAGGAAGTTAACATACTTTAAAATTAACCCTTGTAATTTACTGAACGTATACAAACAAAATGTGCAAGTATTTCTAATTCTTTATCTGCAGGCCAATGATATATGTGGAACCGGTTCTTATTAATGAAATCTATTTGTATGATTAAGATGTTTAAAGGCATACTAACGCACTCCCGTGTTTACAAAGTGTAGTTTGCCCACAATCGATGTCAAACGCACCATAAGACCATATAATGACGATATGTCACCATGCGCGGACCATAATACATGCATTACAGCTTGTTCTAGCCTCTGAAAAAGTGAGGATGTCAACAAAGCCGCGGTGTTAGCTCCCTTGCATCAACGTTACATGTGTTGCCAAATCTATAAATAGGACCATCTAGATCAAAATAAAAATTCAAATATCTCAACATTTAAGGGCTCCTAGACCACAATATTTTGCAGGGAACTTAATTTAGTCTGTCTCCAGCTCTGGGTAAAGCAATTAGCGTGTATATTCATCAGCTTTCTATGCCTTTAAGTCAAGTAAAGAAATGTGAACTTCGTAACATGGTACACTGAGCTCTGGAGAATAACCCATGTGTATATTTGTCATTGTGTGTGGCTGTCTGTCTTTCTCTGTGTCACTGTGGTCAGCGCTATACAAAACAGTCATTTCTGAATGAATTCTCTCCACATTTTGTGTGTATGCTGATGACACTCATAGTCAGGTTGTGGTAACATGTAAATCATATGTTAAGCGGAAATAGCAGATATCTACCACACATAGCAGATATGTGTCACTGTGGTCAGCGCTATACAAAACAGTCATTTCTGAATGAATTCTCTCCACATTTTGTGTGTATGCTGATGACACTCATAGTCAGGTTGTGGTAACATGTAAATCATATGTTAAGCGGAAATAGCAGATATCTACCACGAAAGATTTCAATTGATTCTCGATCAAAATGTATTCTTTTGTTGCATTTGTCCCTTTATCGTACAGCAGGTTCTGTGGTGTAACAGTCTACTACTCAGACTTCCATCGAAGCAGCCCGGGTTCGATTCCCAGTCTGTCGTTTGTCTTCTTTTTGTGTATAATTAAGAAATTGTAATTGTGTCTTAACGGGAGATGTTTTACCCTCTTGCATCTTCGTGTGTAAAATGGGTAGGGGTAGGTATTTGGTTGTACATGTACTGTATCTTAGGAGCCAGGCGAAAGCGGGTGTGAGTCCTGTTAGTTGAATATGTATGTGATAGGAGCAGTCTTTGTTATTAGAGCTGAATCTTTTTATGATGTTTTTCATTATTGTAATTCTTTCACCAATATTTTTGTCCCATGTATTTTACCTTCTGTTTTCGTTTTCATTGTTCTTAGCTTTTAAATTTAAAACAAAAATAAATGTATGTTTTTGTTTTGATATACTTTTTTTTTTTAGTATTTTAAGAACCATGGTAGTGGTACTATTGTTTTTTAGGTGGTTTTTTTAACATTGAAGGAATAAAACTGATTTTAATAGGCTTCTGTGGCACTGGGCAATTTTAAAGCCGTGGTACTTTTATTTCCAGAACTGGTTTGATACCTTCATTTTATAAGAGAATGAACAAAAGAGAAACTCAGTATATTTTATCTGTTTCAAAGACAAGATTCCTATTTGAGATATTTGCCATTTTGAAGTTATTTGAAGTGAAGGCAGTTCATGTCTTTGTAATTGTTGTTGTTGGTTAATTTCAGAAATGTTGAACGTTTTTAGAGGATGTCTTGACATCAAATATGATACCCCCATTCCACACATCCGTTCTAACTTCCGTTCCCAGCCGTCCTGAGGACGGTTGCCACTACGATCAGACGCTGTGCAAACGGACGTTTTTGGTATTTTCGCGCAGCGTCTGATCGTAGTGGCAGCCGTCCTCAGGACGGCTTGGAACGGAAGCTAGAACAGATGTGTGAAATGGGGGAGCGCTATTGCTGTGGTAGCCGCTCACTTCAAATGCGTTAGCGTTGCGTTACCATTGCGTTAAGTTCCATTAACGATCCATGAGTTCCGTTACCGATGTGTTAAGGTTCCATTACCGTTCGTTTGGAACGGGCGGGGAATGGCTAAAATGTTGAACATGCAGCCCGAACTCACCCGTCCCAACCACTCCTACCGTTCAAAGGAGTTCCGTTAACGCCCATTGGCGTTCCATTAAGGTCCCCTCCCGATCCCTCCCATTCTTGTGCCGTTCCTTGGTCGATACAGGAACGGGACCTAGAACGGATGTGTGGAATGGGGGTATTACAGTGTGGTGTGCCATGATTGTTGTGTGTTTCTAAGTCACCAAAGTGACGTGCAGAGAGATGAAGTTGAGATACAATGGAACCCCTTTTTAAGACCTCAAAAAATGTCAGAAATTCAGGTCTTAAAAAAGAGGGAATCTGAAAATGGAGGTCAATTTACGGAAGTTATGAACAGAAATGTTAAAAAAAAAAGTGGAGGGGGGGGCTTAAATTGAAGGGTCTTAGAAAGAGGGTTTCACTGTTTTTGGATTCCTTTCACTGCTGCATATGAGCATGTTCTGCTATTTTTTTGTGTAGGTGCAATTCATTATTGACGTTTATTTTAAGAATGAAAAAACAAAAATGATAAGATTATGGATTACGTATAATTGAAAAAGCGAAACATTCACTGGGACCTTTTTCTTTTAATCTTTACAGTGGATGAACAAGATACAGAGGAATCTGCTTGTTAAAGGACCTCCTAAAGTCTTCAACAGGAGGGAGTCTTCAAATGCAGAAGTTATGATCATAAAATCAAAAAGCAAATCCCATTAAAAGGGGGCAAAGTCTTTAATTGGGGGTCTTAAGTAACCATAGCGTTATGGGGGCCCGGGTAGCTCAGGTGGTAGAGCACTGGACTTGTGATCGAGAGGTCGCTGGTTCGAATCCGGGCCGGGACGGACACGGGTCAACTTTATGTGCAGACCCAGAGACGGTATCCATCTCCCACCCCCGTGTCACCACAATGGCACGTTAAAGATCTTGGTCATTCTACCATAAGTGCAGATTGCTGATACCACCTAAACACGCAAACATCAAGAAGCCGTGAGGGCGTAAAACTCGAATCGTATAAACCAATTCATGTCCAATATAGGCAATTAAGACCTGACGGACAATAAGCCCCTTAAAATTTACTTCTTTTTTTACCACAGTGTTAACACGGGGTATAACATGGATATCGTCTCCGAGACATCTTAACTTGCGTTCCTGGCAAAAATCGAAATAGTGACCAGGGCTGAGATGCACAAAGCCAAATGGGTGTTGCGCAGCTGCGATGTCCGATTGGTTGATATTGACATTTGTTGCGATTGCAGACCCCAGTCTGACGACTCGGAGGCAGATTTTTTTTTTAATTGTAGGAATGACGCAACAAACATGACATTTTTGCTGTGTTGTATGGTTATTTTTCACTCTCTTTCCAAGATTTGGATTGTGTGCCTGTCTTTTTCTTTTTCTTTAATGAAATATGAAGGAAGTAAGAGCACTGTAAAAGTGAAATACTTCATCTGTGAGTGTGACAGTGCCTTTGACTTTATTCTGGATTGTGAAATTGCAAATGTGTGTCATTTGTAAACGGTTAGAAGAATGTATGTCTGTGAGTGTGATATGTGTTGGAATAATTCTTGCACCCATACAGAAGAATGCGTGTCTGCGAGTGTGATATGTGTTGGAATAATTCCTGCACCCATACAGTCGAAGAATGCATGTCTGTGATGTGTTGGAATAATTCTTGCACCCATACAGAAGAATGTATGTCTGTGAGTGTGATATGTGTTGGAATAACAGTCTTGCACCCATACCCAATTAAACATTGCTTGCACATCTTTACACATCCAACATGTACACACCAGACCAAAACACTCATCCTACACAAACAAGCCTAATTTCTCTCTCGACTCACACACACACACAAACATCTTGTATTATATATCCACCCAAATACTAATAGCTCTCTTGCACAAACACATATCCGTCCGTACCTTAACAGCTCAAACACATACACAAACAGCACACACACACACACACGTACGTCCATGCTTCAGCACACTCACACATGTCCTTGATTCAACACATACAGTGCGATACACACCTCCTTAATTCATACACAAAAAAATACGACGGTGGCCTTGCCCCTGCGAAACGCAGAGGTTTAGTTTAATCATGTAGTAATAACGTCAGTGTGTTGGAATTACAAACCTTTATAACACAAACAATCCCATAGTCCGTCAAGTACAGGTGGCTAGCATGGACAGTGACTGGTAGTGGATATGGTCCCTAAAGAATTAAAAAAAAAAATTAAAAAAAAGCAGCAACCAAACCACTGCCATTTATTTTCAAACAAAATATAGCATCAAGTCTTATCACCCTAAATCTAGTCTGACATACAGAAATCTGCACCTACAAAGAGAAACAAAATGTGCAAAAATGATACCCCAAAAACAATGCCCCTCTAAGCAGAAAGACTGTTCAGGCAAATCCCTTGCTTTAGCAGACCAGTATTAGTAGCGGGGGGAAAAAACCCAAAGAAACCAACCAATGCTCCGACTTGCACGCACAAGAGTTTCTCGCTATACACATCCCAACAAAAAAACGGCATGGCACCGACATGACATGTCTCTGTGATTGACACTCAGGATGCTAGGATGGCATTCAATAAATGGCAGTGGCCGGGATGTCATGACTGTCACTTGTACAACTTTCCACTGCCAATACTCTGCAAGTACTAAAACTGTATAAACTGTACAATCATTATAACACTTTGCCAAAAGTTGGTGGTGGGAAAAAAGCTGGAGAAAATGTGCATGCAACGAAAAGCCTTACAGACAATTGTCGTGATGATCTTTCTTTCTTTATTTGGTGTTTAACGTCGTTTTCAACCACGAAGGTTATATCGCGACGGGGAGATGGGATAGAGCCACTTGTCAATTGTTTCTTGTTCACAAAAGCACTAATCAAAAATTTGCTCCAGGGGCTTGCAACGTAGTACAATGTATTACCTTACTGGGAGAATGCAAGTTTCCAGTACAAAGGACTTAACATTTCTTACATACTGCTTGACTAAAATCTTTACAAACATTGACTATATTCTATACAAGAAACACTTAACAAGGGTAAAAAGAGAAACAGAATCCGTTAGTCGCCTCTTACGACATGCTGGGGAGCATCAGGTAAATTCTTCCCCCTAACCCGCGGGGGGTAGCAGCTCGGATGTTGCAGCAATAAACATGAGTTACAATGGGCCATGACGTATGTAACACCTTTAAGAGCAATGAAAATAATGCAACGTAGGAAGCAATTATTGTAAGCGTCGCAGCTTGAATACCACCATGAACAATGCCACAAATACAACCACCAAGATGCATATTTTCCGTTTTTGATCTCGTTGACAACAAGCAGAGAAAGACAAAGTGGAATTGTGTCAGAATGCTATGACTTACTTTACCCTCTGATAATGAAAACTGCTTAGTATAAACAACAGGAAAAAAGCCTTTAACATTTCGATGTAGACAAGTTCACATGGAACATGTCTTTTCTTCACTTACAAAAAACAACAGCTTATCAATTCCATGAAGGTCATTTAATCACATGCACTGGAATAAGACCGCTTGGAAAGAGAGGCAAGAATAAGATAGGATTGAAGCAATGAACAGTAATTCTGTGATGAAGAAACATGCAAGCCGCAAAAGAAGCTCGAGAATCCTGGAAACGATCATGAGCGGTGATTTCGACAGCATGGCAGCTTGTGGTAACATTTATAAATTTAATTTGCGGAACAAATATAAGTCTTTTCACAATGAAGGCTTTGTGACTTCCATTTTCCCCACTAATTTGACAGAACTGGCCTCAAAGTACCTGCCCATCAACCCACACATGTGAACGGCAAAAGCAAGTATACTGCAGAAGCATTGAAAATGCAACAGCTCTTTTACAAAATGCCTGCACACACATGAAAAAATGGGGGACAAAAAAAAGTAATGACCATCTTAGGAACATGGGCAGTGCGAGAGATATCCTCTTACTAAAACAATATTTATATAATAACCGAACAAAAAAATCAAATCGGACAGTGCCGCCCAAAACTGTGACAAGGGAAAGAACCCAACTGAAGCGACTGCTAGACAAATTGCTAGTTCTAATACAAGAGAGTTGGAATGGCATAACATGAAACCTAAATCTACTTAAAGAAAGAACAAAGAACAAATGAAAAGAGGAAGACAACAAAAAGAAGAAGATCATAAATAACATGTCTGGGATGAAAAAACCCATGAAAAATGTAGAGTAGAAGCATACAGACAAAACTACCAGACCTGAATACATGTGTTTGTTTTAGAACATTCGTTCTTCACATGAGTTGAGAAAGAGAAAACAGACAAGGCAGATCGAAAAGAAGAGAAAATTAAAAAAAAGAAGGGGAAAGGATAAGTTATAAATACTGACGGGGAAGATGGGAAGACCACAGTTATTTTACAAACTATTTTCACGACAAAGAAAGTGGACGTGTGTACATTTTCCGTGATATGTCTTGACGTTAAGAGGGTATACAAGGCAACAACCATTAGTGCATTAGAGAAAAGGGACAAAATGTGTATCTTCTGGTCAAGAACTATTCTTCACAAACAGATCTTTGTTTTACCCTTCCACTAAAATAACAAATCATCTGGCACTTTTTATGTCCAGTGTTTCGTTTTCCTCTAAGGCCTAAAAAAAAAATAGGTGTGGTTACGGTAACCCGACCTACCCTATTTTTAGGGGCCGATCCTATAACTTTTTATTACATTTGTCAAAAAACAAAACAAAAACAAAAAACCGAGTGCAAAAAACGCAATGAAAGCGAACGCGCCCGAGTCGCACACTTATTTCCCTGTCAAGTAGGTTTGATTTGTACACATTAGAAAAAAAAGTTTAAAAAAACAAAAAGTGATTGCCTACCTACCTACCCTATTTTTTTTTGGCTATGTTACCGTAACCACACCTATTTTTTTTTTTGCCTAAGGCTAATGACAAAATCAGTTTGTACAAAAAATTCAACCAGGTGCAGAATGTCCATTACCAATGTTCTAAAATCAAGTTAACAGCGTTCTTTCACAATGGTGCATTTGATGTGCAAATACACACCTGATAAACCATCAAGAATCCTTCATTTATTCCATGTCCCTCTGCCTTGATGGAAATAGCATTCTCAGTGAAATGAAATGAAGAGTGGGAAGGATAACAGAACACAGTCCTTCCCCTGTGAATGATACCGCTCACCTTTTTGGATCTGGGCATGCTTCTACATGGGATCTGGCCATCTAACACCACAAATCAACATTGTGGGTGCTTTACCTGTGCAGAGCGGACTCTTTATGATGACTTCATTTCTGCGTCATACACAAATCAACTTTCTGGGTGCTTTACCTGTGCAGAGCGGACTTTTTATGATGACTTCATTTCTGCGTCATTCTACAAAATTATTGCATCCAAAATTCCTCCTTTGCACAAAAAGAAGTCAGGATCATAGGAGCTTGTATCCAACCGCCGGTCGATCATTATTTACTTCTGCATGCTTACTCTTACTACTACTATTCACTACAAGGTATGTATACAAGTGAATAGTAGTAGTAAGGTTCTTTCTTTCTTTCTTTATTTGGTGTTTAACGTCGTTTTCAACCATTCAAGGTTATATAAGCGACGGGGAAAGGGGGGAGATGGGATAGGGGAAAGAGGGGAGATGGGATAGAGCCACTTGTTAATTGTTTCTTGTTCACAAAAGCACTAATCAAAAAATTGCTCCAGGGGCTTGCAACGTAGTACAATATATGACCTTACTGGGAGAATGCAAGTTTCCAGTACAAAGGACTTAACATTTCTTACATACTGCTTGACTAAAATCTTTACAAACATTGACTATATTCTATACAAGAAACACTTAACAAGGGTAAAAGGAGAAACAGAACCGTTAGTCGCCTCTTACGACATGCTGGGTAGCATCGGGTAAATTCTTTCTCGTCCCAACCAATATGGGACTCCCCCTAACCCGCGGGGGGTTAGTAGTAAGGTACAGTAAGGTACAGTAAGGATGAAGGAGTAAATAATGATGGACCGGCGCTTTGATAAAAGCTCCTGTGATCAGGATGTTGATTGTTGGTGTTAGTCCAAGTGGAGGGATGGCCTTACAGCAAGTAAACACCTGGGACGTCGATCTGCGATAGCGAGTCCACTCCTTTACACAGGACGGATTGTGCCTTCAAAAGAAAGCAGTCCTTAGTACAGTGGAATCCCCCTTTTAAGACGCCATAATTCAAGACTCGCCAAAGATCTTGCTTTCTCCAATTTTCTGTTCACATTTACTTCTGTAAATATAGCTCCATTCTGGGACTCCCTCCTGTGAAAGATCTACATTTACTCTGATTTGAGGAGGTCTTTAACACTTTCTACCCCACCTATGTTGACCAAGTGTTTTTTTTAGCCGAGACCAGCTGTGCTGCAGCAGGTCACTCAGAATTAAAGTAACTGTGTAGAAACTGTGTATCAACACGCTGGAATGCAGGCGTTAGATCGACGTTATAGGAAACGATTGAAGCTATCAGTCTGAGCGGATATATCCGTACCTGGTCAGATAGTCATATGAGTGGGTACGGATATATCCATACCTGGGATACGAGACAATGGGTTAAAGGGGGGTTCAACGGAACTGCTGAGACAATAAAAGGTTGTAACTGTGCACACAGTGATCAACACTTGTACTATCAGTGTTACTTTTAGAAATATTTGTTGTTTCCACTAACAAGAGATTATCATGAGTTAGGTGGTGAGGATACAGCAAGCTCGTTAATTTTTTGCATTCATTTTTTCTTTTATGTACACAACATAGAAATATATGTAGATCACTTTGCATATATATATATATATAGAGAGAGAGGTTTCTGACTATGCACATCTTGAAATACATACATGTACAGTACAATTCGTGCCCAACTGTACAACTTGTTTATCATAATCTTCGTTTCCAATATATACATGTTTAATATAAATCTGTAATCTTGTTTTTCAATCAACTCTGTAAATGAAACAATTTCATTACAGCAATATAAGTGTGAAATTTCTGTTCAACATTGGCATTGCAAGGGCAGTCCTGCAAAAAGATTTGTGTCGCAGACACAAGAATGCAATTAACGCGCACACCAGAAACAATCCTGTGAACATGCATTTCGTGCATGTGCCACATACCACCCACACACACACACACACCCCAGCCAAAAAATGTCTATGTTCAAAACATTCTCTACACAGGAACTTAACACACAAGATGTAGACCACACATTCAAACATCACATCAATCCTACAGCCCTTAGAACAAGCGCTCCTTTGCACGGTCAGGAAAGGCAAGAACCTATACGTACAGGGGAAGCCACTCCTGTTTGTAAGAACGTCCATCTTACACAGCTGGAGACGTGGCACAGTGGTTAGAGCGCTTCACTCTAAAGCTGAAGGTCCTGGGTTCGATCCCCACTCGGGGAGAATACAAAATATCCGATTTTTCCAAGCGCTCTCCAGTCCACCCAGCTGGAAATGGGTACCTGACCCTATTCAGGGCCTGGGAAGACAAAGGCAGCGAGGAAGAGGAGATGGGCACGGCCTCATAAAGCTGGCCCCAGAGTAGCTGAGAGCTCTAACATCTCACTCCCTTACCACCAAATACGGTTATGGGACTACCTTCACTTTTTTACCTTGACCAACTTCTTCTGGAAAACGCCCCCCAAAAATCTATTTCCATTTCTTGCCCGCAGAAAGGAGATAACAAGCCATGCAGGAACATGAGGCATTGGACATTTTTGCGAATGTTACAATGCTATCATCAAAAAAACAAAAAAAGAGGGAAAAGATGACTTGCAACAAGAGGGCATTTATATAAACACAAACATAAAATATGTATTGAAATGTTTTCATAAGATTGACCATAAACTTGGAGAAGTGTACACAGTAAACTGAAAATACGGCTTGGCACATGAACACCGAATCTGCGAAAAAGTTTGGCCTATAAATTCTGTTCCATATTCTTTCAAATAATTTTTGCAACTTGGCCAAGTAGTAGGATTTGGCATGGAGGCATTACAAAACAGGAAAACGAGGGGGCAAAAACATCAGTCTAATCAATACAGAACATGAAAGTTCCTTGACAACAAATTCCGGAAGAAAAAAAGCCACATGAAAATAAACTTAGAAAGCATGAGAAGCAGAGAGAGAAAATAAGAACGCTCAGAACACGGAAGCTGCCATTTGTTACAACTTGGCTTTCCTGGAAAACAGGGCACACTGCATTACATTGGCTCAGTGTTCGTGGGGACACCCTTAACACTAACAGGGCACACTGCATTACATTGGCTCAGTGTTCGTGGGGACACCCTTAACACTAACAGGGCACACTGCATTACATTGGCTCAGTGTTCGTGGGGACACCCTTAACACTAACAGGCACAAAAACACACACACTTGTTCAGGATTGGATCATTTGGATAATGTGAGGGGGAGGGGGGGCGGGGTGAGGGTAGAAGGGAACAGGTGGTGGGACGTGTCGGAATTCAACTTCTAAGGCTTATAATGAATCCCAGGCACTAGAAAAGGAAAAGCAACTCAACAGGATAAAGCCTTGGAAAGACCGAATCCATCGGAACACACACAAAAAGGGGAAAAAAAGATCATAGCAAATTAGACATTAACTTGTAAACAAAAATAGTACATAGTAACAAATGTCTGGCCAAATATTTAGTTTTTAACACACTGGATTGGAGAGAGAAGCTGAGGTCTGAAATACCTGAACCACAAATACTGCACAGCGGGCTACAGCATACCTCATCCTTTCACATTCCTAAATCACTGCTCCAAACCATACAGATCATAGTACAGTGGTACCTGTGATGCGAGGTCTACACCAAAATATAGTGTAATATAGGGACGCTTTTAACTTGTCCCTTTCTTTCTTTCTTTATTTGGTGTTTAACGTCGTTTTCAACCACGAAGGTTATATCGCGACGGGGAAAGGGGGGGGAGATGGGATTGAACCACTTGTCAATTGTTTCTTGTTCACAAAAGCACTAATCAAAAAATTGCTCCAGGGGCTTGCAACGTAGTACAATATATTACCGTACTGGGAGAATGCAAGTTTCCAGTACAAAGGACTTAACATTTCTTATATACTGCTTGACTAAAATCTTTACAAACATTGACTATATTCTATACAAGAAACACTTAACAAGGGTAAAAGAAGAAAAAGAATCCGTTAGTCGCCTCTTGCTGGGGAGCAACGGGTAAATTCTTCCCCCTAACCCGCGGGGGGTGGAAGAAGTCTTAAAATGGGGGTAAATTCTTCCCCCTAACCCGCGGGGGGTCACTTGTCCCTAGGGTGTCCTTACATGGCAGGTCCCACTGTACAACATTGGCTGGTTTTTTCTTCAAAGCTAACCATGCAATAACATAGATCTGTTATACTCCACACAGCAACCTTTCAACCAGGCAACAACTCGTGTCTAAGAACTGCTTGCATGCATTTCTTTGTGAGGATAATAATTTATCTTCATTCTACTGAACCTCGAACAACTCTTCTTGCCCATGCACTGAAGGCAACATATGTCTTCAGAAACTGTAACTTGCTTCCAATTTCACGCACAACCGCAAACGTACACGAAGAGCCTGTTAACCCACAGTCACAGCATTCGAAACACAAGTTAAACCTTCGTCAAGCGCTCTAACAATGACAAAATAGTATTACATGTACACTGGTACTCAAAACAAAACCTTCAACAACAACATAAAAATAACAAATACAGCTGTAATCAAATTTTCATTTAGCCACAGTGTTACATAACTTTTAAACTCAGACCACATTTTTGCACGATAATAAAGTTCATGTAAACATTTCCACAGTTTGCTCAGAAGCCACTCTGTGTTAGCCTCTTTCTTCCAGGTAACAACTTGGGGGAGAGAGGTTTGTCTTTTTTTATTGGGGGGGGGGGGGGGGGGGGGCTGGGGGCCTATAAAATATATATCTGTACTGCAGGAGGAATGTTGATTGGGCTGTAGTGCTGTAATCAGACAGCTGGTTCCTGCTATCACTGATTCTTTCTGTATATCGCAGTATGTAGTCACTTTTATATATATCACATATCCCTACAACGGCAGACGCTTCAGCATGTCTCAAGCGCGGCATTCTCAAGTGGACATAGTATAATTCTCGGCAATCAAACACACTCAAATGCAATTTCACACACACACACACAGGTTCTGCCGACTTGGTAATGTATCACACAAGTGACAGATTTATACACTCACACTCTCTAATGTACATCCACAAACCCCTTCCCCCCAAAACACTCAACCAGTGCATGCCTTGGTTCAACATCGCCCCACATCCCAGGGGTTTTCACAATAAAAACCCACTCCAACATCTGTACATAACAAAGCCAGGGAAGCTGCGTTTTCCCCAACAATACGCAGTCCTTCCTGTCATCAACTTGTTTAGGGGGAAACACACGTTCCTTCAGCGTCGTCCAACTTCTCTCTGTCTCTGTAATGACTCTAATGTCCTCAAACTTTCCTGAAAGCTCTGTCTCCATGGTTGCTTCAGCACGTCTGTGGAAGAGAAGAATAGAGTTTTATGAGATGTAACTTGTGTTAATACGCTCTACTTCAACCAGCAAACCAACTACACTGTGTTCTTCGATTTTCGCCTCAAAAACGTTCCACTCTGAAATCCTCCACCCACATTGCTTGCAGTCCAGTTTAGACTGTGCAAAGCTAATTCTTTCTTCCCTTGTAAATAATGGTGTGTACATCAACTTCCTGAACTATAGTGGACAGTTTCATTGCAAATAATACACACAAGCACACACACACCCTTGCACATACTGACACACACACACATACGCACGCACACACACACAAACGCCCCTGTGTGACGCTTCAAGTTAAAACAAACAAACAAGCATCCTACCTCCCACTCACCTAAATTTTCAGATTGGCCAGCCCATGGGATAACTCTGCTTGACTAACGGTGCGGGAGGAGGTGGCCAGGCGAGTGACGATACCTGACAGAAGGTCATCCGTCAGACCAGGACACGACTGTTCAGCCAGGTCAAAGGCATTGCGAAGTTCGTCGATGGCTTCTGTGAGGGGTATGGGCCGACCTATACGCCGGTACTCCTCTCGATAATCCTCTCGCAACTGTAAGCGAAAAGAAAAGTTTCTCTGTTTAAAGCCATACGTCAGCACACATCTTCTGTGTGTTTTATCTTGATAGTACAAGATCACATGTTTTACCCATTGTGCTAAGGAGGGTCATGGAGGGTCAAGGAGGGTCATGTCTTTCTCCTACCTGCCTACAATTTGACCCCAATCTGAAAAATGACAATCCCGTTACCTAAACCTTACAAACAGGAAAAGGATTTTTCCTTTCTCCAAAATCCTCGAAATCTGGAAAACAACCCTTCAGTTTTCAAGAATTGAAACAGCACTCTTCAATTTCCCTAGACACTTCAAACCAATGCAAATCTCGCCCTCAGCTTTCCAAAACCAGAAAATGAAAATTTATCTTTCCTCATTTCTTTCTTTCCATTTCACAACTTGAAATATAACCCTTCAATTTTTTTGGTCTGAAATTTTCCTAAGCTGAACAATGATCCTTCAAATTACACGAATTCTCCCAAGTACACGATGTTGGAAAATAACTCTATCCAGTTGTGTTGGCGTGTGGAAGAGTTGCTTTCCCTTGTTTCCATAAAAACACTGAGGCAATCCCACAATGTCACGTGTAGCTTGCCTCAGTGTTTCTATGAAATGAAAAACAAGGGAAAGCAACCCATACAAACCCGACAGTTATTTCCGGAATTCATCTATTGAAGGGAAGCATGTAGACAAAATTACTCCGACATCAGATGTTTGGTTGAGATCCGCGTCCCCAACATAAAACCTTAATGGAATTCATCTATTGAAGGGAAGCATGTAGACAAAATTACTCCGACATCAGATGTTTGGTTGAGATCCGCGTCCCCAACATAAAACCTTAATCGTCTGATTCATTCCTTTGGCTGTGTAAAGGCGTGTAAAGCTCATATCTCCTCTTTTACAACAGGTACCGTATGTGCCCCTGAATGCCAAACTACACACCAAATTTCAGCTCAATCCACTCAGAAGTACCAGAGTTCCATTCTAGTTTAGTCTGGACAGACAGACAGACAGACCTATACACCCAGTATATACGATATGCAGGGTGTAAAAAATTGGAACACTCACGGTGGATAAAACAGGCCGCACAACGTGTTCGAGGCTGGGGGAGACCTGAGGACCGGCGTTGTTGATGACAGGCGGGGGCTGGGGGGCAGGACTCTTGGTGGGCTGCAACACAGAACATAGCCTCTTTAGTCCACGCTAACAAATAAAACAGATCTTTACTCAAAGACAGCACGATTCAAAAATCACATGTTATTCGGTGGAGTCTTCTTCAGGACAGCATTTAGGAAGAAAAAACCCAGTGGAACCATTGTTTCAAGACGCCCCAATTAAAGACCTCTTTTTAAGACCTTGCTTAGTTAGGTACAGTAGAACCCCCCTTTAAAGACCTCCACAAATCTGACAAAGTCAGGTCTTAAAATTGAGGGGGAGTCTTACTTTCTTTCTTTATTTGGTGTTTAACGTTGTTTTCAACCACGAAGGTTATATCGCGACAGGGAAAGGGGGGGGGAGATGGGATAGAGCCACTTGTTAATTGTTTCTTGTTCACAAAAGCACTAATCAAAAATCCGCTCCAGGGGCCTGCAACGTAGTACAATGTATTACCTTACTGGGAGAATGCAAGTTTCCAGTACAAAGGACTTAACATTTCTTACATACTGCTTGACTAAAATCTTTACAAACATTGACTATATTATATACAAGAAACACTTAACAAGGGTAAAAAGAGAAACAGAATCCGTTAGTCGCCTCTTACGACATGCTGGGGAGCATCGGGTAAATTCTTCCCCCTAACCCGCGGGGGGTGGGGGAGTCTTAAAATGGGGGTACATTTACAGAGGTTATGAACAGTAAATCTTAGAAAACAGGGTCTTAAAAGGGAGGGAGTCTTAAATTGGGGGTCTTAAAAAGGAGGGAGTCTTAAAAAGGGGAGTCTTAAATTGGGGGGTCTTAAAAGGGGGGTCTTAAAAGGGGGGAGTCTTAAATTGGGGGTCTTAAAAAGGAGGGAGTCTTAAAAAGGAGGGAGTCTTAAATTGGGGGGTCTTAAATTGGGGGTCTTAAAAAGGAGGGAGTCTTAAATTGGGGGTCTTAAATTGGGGGGTCTTAAATTGGGGGGTCTTAAATTGGGGAGTCTTAAATTGGGGGGTCTTAAATTGGGGAGTCTTAAATTGGGGGGTCTTAAAAGGGGGGTTCCACTGTACCGACAGGTTTTATTTCTTACACTTCATTTACACATTAGCTTCATTAAAAAGGCATCACAAACATAAACATGATTTTCTTTCAATTCAGGAATTTATTGGCATACGTCTGCTTTCTTAAATGATTGTAGTAAATGCTGCGGGGTATTATAGTTACTTTTTAAATATTTTCAAAACATTTAGAGAAAAAATGTGTCTCCATCTAAAAAGTAAAATGTTTGAAAAATGGAGGTTGGACGCTTACACTTCCTTACTTTAGAACATGGCTACGTTGCATGTACAAAGACAACTACAGCAGGCAATCCTGTTCTGAAAAGTTCCTACAAAAATACACCTACATTTTCCTGCAAAGTTAGTTTTCAACCATACACCGAGTGGTCCACCCAAGCTTATATTAACCTTAACATTTCATTCATTTCAATAGCACACATGTTTATGCACATTTCCACATAACAATAAATTAATAATACACAGAGCTTAAAAAAAAATAATAAAAGAAGAAACCGTGCAAGGATTGTGACAATGAAATAAGTTGTATTCGCAGCAAAACTACATATGTTGTATAATGTAAATAAAGGTTTAGATGATACATTGCATAGATATCTGGATGGATTAATTCAACATCAATGGTCATATAACATAAAAAATACATTGCATAGGTTGTTAGGATTGATCAATTTGTTAATAATTATACAAAGTTTTGCGGACAATATGTCAAACATGTAGTCAAGTAAATGAAAACCTCCAGCTAGAGTATGAACATGTTTGAATGTGCACCCCTTCCCCCTTTCACTGTGTCAATTATAAAGATATTCCAAGTCAGAGATCACTTCGATTCTGCAATGTGCAAAGAATACCAAAACATCTAACCATTTAACACACACACGCACACGGTGTTTTCAAATTTGAGTCTCCGTCTCTGTCTCTCTTTTTTTGGATGAACCATTTTGTGGTTGTGGTTTTGTGGTTCGTTTCTTTATTGTGGTCTTTCTAACTTTCTCGGCATTACTTTTTATTCCAATTCATATTCTGGTTGCATTTAGCATTTTTTTTCTTCTATTATTTCTTTCCATTTGTATGCTTCTTTAGTGAATATCATATGTTTAGTATTTGTTTAAGAACAGGTTGTTAGACAAGGCAATGTGCCTTAAACCTTTATCCTTGGAAAATAAAGTTTGTTTGTTCCCTCTCTCGCTCTCAGAGTCCACCCAACATAAAAATGGTGAGGAACATGGCAGACTTGGCCCCAGGTGCATCCAAAACCTGCAGAGTGTTAACACATAAAAATGAAGACAAAAATTGAGAACACCATCTATTGGAGACAGACAAACTACTTCTTGCCCGGAATAAGATGAAATTGTTTTTAAAACGATTTTGGACATTTTATTTTAATCATAATTTTTATATTTTTAAGTTTCAGAGCTTGTTTTTAATCTGAATATAACATATTTATATGTTTTTGGAATCAGAACATGATGAAGAATAAAATAAAAGTAATTTTGGATCGTTTTATAAAAACATAATTTTAATTACAATTTTCAGATTTTTAATGACCAAAGTCATTAATTAATTTTTAAGCCTCCATGCTGGATGCAATACCGAAGTCCGGCCTTCGTTGAAGATTGCTTGGACAAAATTTCAATCAATTTGATTGAAAAATGAAAGTGTGACAGAGCCGCCTCAACTTATACAAAAAGCCGGATATGACGTCATAAAAGACATTTATCGAAAAAATGAAAAAACGTCTGGGGATATCATACCCAGGAACTCTCATGTAAAATTTCATAAAGATCGGTCCAGTAGTTTACTCTGAATAGCTCTACACACACACACACACACACACACACATACACACACACACCACGACCCTCGTCTCGATTCCCCCTCTATGTTAAAACATTTAGTCAAAACTTGACTAAATGTAAAAAGATAGAAGCCTGCAGTCGTTTCTAAAATATCGAACACAATCTCCTTGCTTGCTATGAGATCACAGAGGATACCTTCCAAACGGATGGATACTTGCAGACTTCTACCGAATTCTACACATATCAAAACTGACGGATACCTGCAGACTATTCTGCAGTATTCTACACATATCAAAACTAACGGATACCTGCAGACTATTCTACCGAATTCTACACATTTCAAAACTGACGGATACCTGCAGACTATAATTCTGCAGAATTCTACACATACCAAAACTGACGGATACCTGCAGACTATAATTCTGCAGAATTCTACACATTTCAAAACTGACGGATACCTGCAGACTATAATTCTGCAGAATTCTACACATACCAAAACTGACGGATACCTGCAGACTATAATTCTGCAGAATTCTACACATATCAAAACTGACGGATACCCGCAGACTATAATTCTGCAGAATTCTACACATACCAAAACTGACGGATACCTGCAGACTATAATTCTGCAGAATTCTACACATACCAAAACTGACGGACACCTGCAGACTATAATTCTGCAGAATTCTACACATATCAAAACTGACGGATACCTGCAGACTATAATTCTGCAGAATTCTACACATACCAAAACTGACAGACACCTGCAGACTATAATTCTGCAGAATTCTACACATATCAAAACTGACGGATACCTGCAGACTATAATTCTGCAGTATTCTACACATATCTTCTAACCACACTTGTTAACCCCGGTCAACTGCTAATCTCACCGCTGCACTCACAACATCAAACTGACTCCACCAAAAACAAAACAAAACAAGAAAAGAAAAAAGTCAATGATTTAGGGAACAGGTGAGGGAAAGGGGAGCAGCTCTTGGGAGGAAGGATGATTAGGAGGGGGGGGGGGGTGTGGGGTGTGGAGGAGTTGAAAAGACTGCAGTTAATTAATGAGTGGGTGCTGTAACACTAAAATAGTAACAATGGAAAACATAGTGTCAATGCATAGATCCCCCCACCCCCCAGACCTCCTGTTCTAAGACAGCTCCTCGCCTTTAAGACCTTGCTTTTTCAGACTTTCTGTTCATAACCACTGCAAATTTAACCCCATTTTAAGACTCCCTCCTTTTTGAGACCCGATTTTCTCAGATTTTTCGAGGTCTTAAATTAAGTCAAAAGGAGGTTCCACTCTCAACCAATGACGAGAGTTTTCAAAGTTCTCTCTGTTGGACTGCCACACTATATTACAATGTTTCAAAAACTCAACCAGTCCTATGCATACCACTGTCCTCAACTGCAGGAATCACCTGCATGCCCCTTCTGTCCAAACAAAATGGTTCAAAAATACCCCTTTAGCTCTCGATCACTTCTCACTGTGACCTGCCAATCTAATACAATTTGGACCTCTTCGACTTCAAACAGGATGGTTTTTACTGAAATAAATTAGGCATCTTGCACTCAAATGACAGTCTCCTATTTACCAATCAAATCCTGCAATTGACTTATAAAAAATATAAAAAAGTAAAAAAATAAAACTCAAGCCAGTCCCTGAGCAAAATGCAGGCGATAATGATTCATAAACGTCTCCTCTGACTATTATTAGAAGAAAAGCATATTGCATAAACCAATGTAAGGGTGCACCCCCATACCCACACCCTTTGTTTACAAACTATACCACATTAATGTAACATACCACTATAACAATTACATTAATGAATTTGTTATTTGCAAACACAATGTCACAAAACACAAAAAGCACAATTATAACAAATTGGATACATTTTAAGTCGGTTAGATAATATATATTTCATGTAACCAAAAATTAATGCAAATAATGCACATGAATATATGGGAAGCGACAGTAATACCGAAAGGAGTGAAAAAGAAAAGAAAGGGACAGCAAAGACATAATAATTCCCAGTGCTGATCGAATTGAAATAAAAGGAATAACATTGAAAAAAGTAAAGAAAAGTAAGCGGAATAAATGTTTGCACAAAAAAGGCAAAGCATCGAGAGATTGATGTAATTTTCACTCGGGTGATCAAATCCTCAATGAGTTGAGAATGTTCTGCTAACTCGTACTTCATTACACTGTACTGACAGAAAGAAAGTTTAAGAAAGAAAGAAAGAAAAAAAAAAGAAAAAGAAAGAAAGAGAGAACGAGAACAAAAAAGAACAAACCAAAGAACAAAAGAAAGAACAAGTCGTGTAAGGCGAAAATACAATATTTAGTCAAGTAGCTGTCGAACTCACAGAATGAAACTGAACGCAATGCCATTTTTCAGCAAGACCGTATACTCGTAGCATCGTCAGTCCACCGCTCATGGCAAAGGCAGTGAAATTGACAAGAAGAGCGGGGTAGTAGTTGCGCTAAGAAGGATAGCACGCTTTTCTGTACCTCTCTTTGTTTTAACTTTCTGAGCGTGTTTTTAATCCAAACATATCATATCTATATGTTTTTGGAATCAGGAACCGACAAGGAATAAGATGAAAGTGTTTTTAAATTGATTTGGACAATTTAATTTTGATAATAATTTTTATATTTTTAATTTTCAGATCTTGTTTTTAATCCGAATATAACATATTTATATGTTTTTGGAATCAGCAAATGATGGAGAATAAGATAAACGTAAATTTGGATCGTTTTATAAATTGTTTTTTTTTTTTTACAATTTTCAGATTTTTAATGACCAAAGTCATTAATTAATTTTTAAGCCACCAAGCTGAAATGCAATACCGAAGTCCGGGCTTCGTCGAAGATTACTTGACCAAAATTTCAACCAAACTGATCATTCTTTAATTACTTTAAAGTTGGAATTCAAAAAGGAAACTCGCTTTAAAAATTTCTGGAAGTTTAATTCATCGCTGCTGCGGGACAGAAAATTTGTAGATAAAATCAATGAAACTATTGCAAAAATACAAGAACAATATTCGGCGCTTGTTTACGACAGAGCAAATTTACAACATATTTCAGTAGAAGAGTTAGAATTTACTATATCAGACCAATTGTTTCTTGATACCTTACTCATGGAACTTCGCAAAGAAACAATGGAGTTCAGTGCAAAAAAGAAGAAGGAAAATAACAATAAAGAAGAAGAATTGGAAAAAGAAATATTAGATTTAGACAAAAAAATACACAAAACGGATAATGAGCTACAGATGCTACAAGAAAAGAAAAATGAGTTATTAAATATTAGGAAGAGTAAGATTGAAGGTATTTTATTACGCTGTAAAGCAAATTGGGCCGCAGCAGGAGAAAAAACTTCTAAATATTATTGTAATTTAGAAAAAAGACACTTTGTCAGCAAACAAATGTTTAAATTAATAACAAAAAATGGTTCATGCATAGAAGATACTGAACAAATGTTAGAAGAAACAAAGCAGTTTTACCAAAATATTTATTCTGAAAAAGATGTAATTGATATTGACATAAATGACTATGCTCAATCCCTTCCAACATTATCAGAGGTTGCGTCAGACTCCCTGGAGGGTATGATTACGTTAGAGGAAGCCTCAAATGCATTAAAAAACATGAAAAACGGGAAGAGTCCTGGCACAGATGGCTTTACAGTAGAATTTTTTAAATTCTTCTGGAAACAGTTAGGTGGATTAGTGGTTAGATCTCTTAACGAGGGTTTCTTGAATGAGCAAATGTCAATAACTCAGAGGGAAGGTATTATTATCTGCATACCTAAAGGTGATAAACCCAGGGAATATATTAAAAATTGGCGACCGATATCACTGTTAAATGTTACGTACAAAATTGGTTCAACTTGTATCGCAAATAGGATCAAAAAGGTACTTCCTGAATTAATAAATTTAGATCAAACTGGTTTTGTGGCCGGAAGATATATTGGTGATAACCTAAGGTTAATCTACGACATGCTACACTATTTAAAAGAAGAGAATTTACCAGGTTTAATAGTCTCACTTGATTTTGAAAAGGCTTTTGATTCTGTTAACTGGAATTACATGCATAAGGTATTAAAGGCTTTCGGTTTTGGTGAAGATATTTGTAACTGGATTTTGGCTTTTTATTCAAATTTAAGTGCTTCTGTGATTGTCAATGGTAAATCATCAACTCGATTTCCTATAAAACGTGGTTGCAGGCAGGGTGACCCAATCTCACCTTATTTATTTATTTTGTGTGCTGAAGTGTTAGCCTGTAAAATTAGGGAAAATAATGATATAAAGGGCATTCAGGTTAATAACACAGAACATAAGATAAGTCAGTTTGCAGATGATACAACCACATTTCTTGAAGGCTCGAATCAATCTTTTGTGGAATTATTTAATACTCTTGATGAATTTGCTTGTATTTCAGGACTTAAACTTAATTATGATAAAACTTGTAATGTTTGGGCAGGCAGTGAACGAAATAACCCTACTCAGTTTCTTCCACATAGAAAAATGACTTGGAATCCAGAAAGGTTTAAGATCCTTGGACTGTGGTTTACAAATGATTTGACAAAAATGGCAGAAATGAACATGATGGATAAGTTCAATGAAGCCAAGAAATTATTCAATATTTGGATGAAACGTTCTAGTACACCGTTAGGCAGAGTTGCAATATTGAAATCATTAATACTGTCAAAACTGGTCTATTTGTGGATTCTGCTTCCAAATCCACCACACAATATGATTCAACAGTTGCAGAAGATGTGTTTTGATTTTGTTTGGGACGGAAAAAGAGATAAAGTGAAAAGAACTATTGCAGTACACTCCGTGCAAGAAGGAGGTATATCTATTCCAAATATAAAAACATACATTATGTCTTTAAAATTATTGTGGATGAGAAAAATTTTTCTTGGTCCCAAGTGGAGGGAAATTCTCTTGCGCAACTGTCCGGAGGTTGAATCAGTCCGAAATTTCGGACCCAAAATATTAGCAAGAACAAATGTCAATCCTTTTTGGAGAGATGTTTTTGAAGCATATTTGGAATATTATGGAACATTGGAAGTTACAACTAAAGATGAAGTTCTTGCAGAACCTCTGTTCTTCAACAACAAGTTTAAAATTGGTAATAATTCCTTTCATTATAAAAATTGGTCAGACAAAGGTGTTTTTTATGTGAAAGATTTGTTACAAGAAAATGGAGTGTTTTTGGATGTGGAAAGCTTTAACACAAAGTATTCACTTTCTGTCAATTTCTTGGAATACTATGGATGTATTAATAGTATAAAATCATACTTGCTCAAACATAACACTGTTGTGGAAGATAACCAATGTATGCCCTGCATAAAGGCTATTAACTGTATTACAAAGGATTCAAAAGGATCTAAGGTGTTCTATGACGTGTTGATAGGTAAAGCTTGTATTCCAAACGCATGTACAAACTGGGAAAAAATACTAACACAAACACCAGTTGAATGGCCAAAAATATTTAACGTTACTAGGAAAATTCAAGAAACAAAATTAAAGTGGTTTCAGATAAAAATAAATAACCGAATACTTGTAACAAACTCAGTCCTTAAGGAAATGAAAGTTGTTAATAGTAATTTATGTAATTTTTGCAAAGTTGAAAAAGATTCGATTTACCATTACTTATGCAAGTGCCAACATGTCAGAACCTTTTGGGCTGAGTTTGAACAATTTCTAAAAAGGAAATGTGACAACTGTATTAGACTAAACCTTACTGATAACTTGATACTTTTTGGTTTTGACAGTAACATAAAGACAGATCAAGGCTTTGATTTCATACTCTTGAACGCTAAATTTTTTGTTTATAAATGTAGAATCAATAACATCAGACCATGTTTACGTGTATTTTTGAAAGAATTATCTTATCTACATAAAATTGACCAATATGTTTACAGTATTAATATGAAACAATATCAGTTTACCCTTAAATGGGCTCCATATAATGCATTATTAGCTGCCATATAAATTATGTATTATGTTGTTTTGTCAAATATTTATGTACCTTGAATTGTTTGACAATTAATTCATGCATGCCTGAATAAAAAATGTTGAAGAAAAAAAAAAATTTCAACCAATTTGGTTGAAAAATGAGGGCGTGACAGTGCCGCCTCAACTTTCACGAAAAGCCGGATATGACGTCATCAAAGACATTTATCAAAAAAATGAAAAAAACGTTCGGGGATATCATACCCAGGAACTCTCATGTCAAATTTCATAAAGATCGGTCCAGTAGTTTGGTCTGAATCGCTCTACACGCACGCACGCACGCACGCACGCACATTACACCACGACCCTCGTTTCGATTCCCCCTCGATGTTAAAATATTTAGTCAAAACTTGACTAAATATAAAAAGGATTTTACAACAGAAATAGATGAAAAGTAAAGTTGGAAACTTCTATGACTGTACCAAACAACACAAAAAGACAGTTGGTCAAAGTGGAAAAGAAAAACCCCGCCAACAACAAAATGGACAAATACAATAACCACCAATAAAGACAGATTTTTTGTTCAAACTTGACAGTGCAGATACTCTGCCTCGACAGTGGGGAGTGGAGGTGCCGGCAGATTAAGGTGCAGGACAAATACCAGTAGATCACTACCTTGCTAACACTTACAATCACCCTAACATGGAAACCCACATCTTCTGCATGCAACACCTCACAAAGAAACAATTTCAATGAAAGATGCTACAACTATACTTCTTTCCCAGGTGCAAACTGAAAGACCTTTCACAGTCTTGACAGATATTACAGCAACCTTTAGACTTAAGATTTTTTTTAATCCTCTTTGGAAGCAGGGGAGGCTGACAACACTTAACTTATAACGGATCAGTTATTATACCCCTAAAATGTGTGTGATGTGGAGGTAAGATATGAAACCTGAATGTATAAGGCTCAACTGTTTAATATAGGCTAAAACAAATTAGAAAAGACAAGATGATGAGAAAATCAGACTGGCAGGAAGAAGCCAGGAGGACTTTTTTGCCTCAGTGAGCATGGATTAACTGTGCTGTTTTCTTTATTTGTAGGTAACATTATAAGTTAAGACAAGCTGCGGAAATTACACTTGCTACAAAATGGAAGCTGCAGAAAGCAACACAAGGAGATTAAGAATAACTGGAATAAAAATTTAAAAAAATAAAGTTAGGTATGTTATTCAAGCATGCAGGGGAACGACACCGAAGGAAAGAGACGACAACAGGAATGGCTACACATCCATGCAGTGTTAGAATACCCAGGTACTTTGAGGGGGGAACAGGGGAGAGAGAAAAAGGGAAATAAAGAAGAGATGGGGGAACTCACAACGGGCCCTGGTGGTAAAACCTGATAGCCTCGGTACGGACCAAGCATGCGACCTGGTTGGTAATTGTTGTTCTCACTCGGCACAGAGTTCGGCAAGTCATACTGAGACTTGGGCCGCTCTTGCAACGGTAGCTAGAAGGTCAAGGTCAAGCAGAGGTCAAGTAAAGGTTAAAAGAGACTGTTCAGGTGTCAAACCCAAAAGAATGGGGGAAAATCAACACTTCCGGGGCTAGTTCAAAATTTTAAAAGACAAAAGGTTCAAAAGAATCTGTTTCCAAAATTCAGAGAGGTCAAAAGGTCAAATAAAAATTGTCTATATTTACATTATCTAGGAACAACAGTAACCCAAAGGAAAAAAAAAAACCTGTAACCTTTAAGACCTACTAATAAGCTAATTGTCCTTTCCCGCTAGGAATGCTATCAAACAAAACGAGACTTTATCTAAAAACCTAGGAGGAGGAAATGGGTTAAAAATTAAAAATGCCTGGACAGGTTACAAATTCAACCCTTCCCTGAATTCAGAATAAAACAGAAAAAAGGTTTCAGAATATGATGATTCAGAAAACAGGGATTATTTGTAATGAATCCTAAAGAAGGACAACGATTAAAATAAGTCAAGAAAATGAAAAAAAATTACCCACAACAGACAACCAAACATCTGAAGGTGGTCGTTGTTTTTGTTTTTTAATGAAACCCCAAATGACCAAAGAAATAAACTAAAATGATATATGTACATCTATATATACATGTACAAACAAAATAATAGAAAGTTGTCTTAGACTTCTCCTCCTTCTTCTCCCCCCCCCCCCCCCTCCATCCCCCCTTCCAAAAATAAATAAAAATATAGATATATTTTTTTTACTTCCCCGCAAAACTGACATGATCTAAAGCTGCACCTCTCAGCAGTCGTTGCTGTGGTGTTGAGGCAATAAGAGATTACACAAAGAAAAGCCACGAGTGGCGGACTTACTCTATTCTGGGAGCTGTAAGGTGGGGGTGTTGTCGGAGATGACAAGTCGGAATGACTACGCATGTGTTTAGGGCTGCCACTCTGAGAAAAGCACACACACACAGAAAACACTACATTTCAGTGCACACGTTTAGCACACACACACAGAAAACACTGCGCTTCAGCACAAACGTTTTCACACATACGTTTGACAACGACACAGGACTTTTCAGCAGCACAAATTTTGACATGACAATAATTATATCACAACAACACAAGACTTTCACTTTTTAGCAGCACAAATTTTGACATAATTATATCAAAGCAACACACGACGCTCAGCACAAAAGCTTGACGTCATCAAGACAACACAGGACATTCAGCGCACATGATCAACGCCATATATTACTCAGAGGTCGCGCTGACTGTGAAAATTGCGTAGGTTGAATAAGACCTATTTTGTGCGTTAGGTTTGACCAGTATTTTGTGCAGCGATATAGCCAATTCGTTTGGCACCTGAAAATGCAATCTTCACACAAAATCGTGCAAAATAATTAGCGCAACCCCTGACTACAGCAATTAACACAAGACGCTGGAAAGGCAGAGCAACGTCACACAAAGAGTCTGTCAAACACACGACAACTTCAATGCAGCAAATGTAAAGCATGTAACAATACATATTGCATAACTTTTGTTTAGTGAATGTCAATTCAAACTATTTTGATCACTCTGTAAGTTTGCTGGTTATGACTTATTAGTGCCTAATTTTGCATTAATTGGCAAAAGATGGGCAACATAAGTGAAGGTATAAGCTCAAAAAGCCTACTCCCGTAAGTGTGGGAAAAGTACTGGTACTCTTGACAGCCACAGTGAGGAATAATTAACTCTCAACTTTAATTTTAAAGGTAAATTCCTTCTTGTGTAAGCCGTTATCTTCATAACCAAAATCTGGCCAGGGTTCTCTTTCTTTATTTGGTGTTTAACATCGTTTTCAACCACGACGGTTATATCGCGACGGGGAAAGGGGGGAGATGGGATAGAGCCATTTGCCAATTGTTTCTTGTTCACAAAAGCACTAATCAAAAATTTGCTCCAGGGGCTTGCAACATAGTACAATATATGACCTTACTGGGAGAATGCAAGTTTCCAGTACAAAGGACTTAACATTTCTTACATACTGCTTGACTAAAATCTTTACAAAAATTGACTATATTCTATACAAGAAACACTTAACAAGGGTAAAAGGAATCCGTTAGTCGCCTCTTACGACATGCCGGGGAGCATCGGGTAAATTCTTCCCCCTAACCCGCGGGGGGTGGCCAGGGTTTTGCATGTGATGCAAAGAGATAATATCCTGCCACTTGGACACACACCAAAAATCAAGTTTACTTTGCTGCCTTCTGTGCAGAGTGACTACTTTTGATTGAATCAATTTCAAAATCTGTCAAATTAATTCAGCTAAAACTATCCATTTTGCACAACCAGACTGATGATTGTGTGTATGTGTCCAAGTAGACGGACCAGCTCGTATCACATGTCAAATTCCGAAGCATGTGACCCACATGATCGCTTACACCAAAAGGAACGTAACATAAAGAAAGACCAACAAAGAGACTGCAGAATAGAATGAGGGTTTTTCTTTTTTCATAATTTTTTTTTTTTAACTGTAGCACTTATTTTAGCCACAGCAAAGGGGTGGGGTATGGATCAGGAACTGAAAGAGAACAGCAGAAAATATGAAACAACTGAACAAAACCACATTCTCGATGAAGCTGTGTAACACAGGCGCGCTCGTGATGATAACGTCCTTTGCTTGTCCAAACCTTGGCGCTTACATCGATAAACAAACTTCTGAACAAAAGGAAACATTAACTCACTGGGCCCAACCTTTGGTCTTCCATCAATAAATACTCTTTGTGAACAACATGAGAAAGAAACGGTGCCCAACTCACTATGTAGACGTCGCCCTTGCCATAGCTCTGTTTGTCACTGCTCTCATGGTCTGGGCGGGAGGAGGGGGCGGGAGGGTGAGATGGGTGGCTCTGCTGTGAGGGGTGGGGGGCCGCCTGTGTCCACAACATTGTCATCATCATCAGCAGCAGCACAACAACAGCCACAGCACACGGCAACATGCAACACAAGGGAGACCAATGCATGATTCTCTTGCACAACATTTGCATCAAAAATTCAAAATCCAAAGCTAATCCCTTCAAGTCCAACAAAGCATCATTCACTTTCACAAGACTTGAGGCATCACTTGCTCAAAACTCAACTCACAGAGACAACAAAACATGACACATTGTTTAACACTTGCATCACTCAAACACAATTAGTTACCGCATTAATGGATCAGTTGCACACAACACTATATACATTCATTTTGAAGACCGGCAGCACACCATGCTTCATCAGCTTGCACAACACTTCCATGAAACTTCCACATCATTCACTTGCACATTAACACTTGGATCTCATGATCACTCACAGACCAACAACACAGTACATGTATATGAATCACTTGCACAACACTATAATAGATCCATACATGTTCTAAACCCAAGTACTTGCACAAACAGTGATCACTTGCAAAAAACCATGATTCACATGCACAAAATATATGAATCAGCGACCATAACATCATGATTCGCTTGCACAAAACTGTTATCACTTGCAGAGAATCTCCAAAACTGATCACACTTCAGCAAAACCATCACACATTTTAGAAAAAAAAAAAACTACAGAGAAATTGAATGTGTTATCAATCAATGAATTTGTTAAACCTAAATGTTACAAAACATCTGTGAAAATGTGTTCTAGACTTCTTTCCATTTGCTAATATGTGCCCATCTATTTGTGTCAATAATTGTTATGATAGATTCAGGCAAAACTCAAAGTCCAGTCACTTAAATTAGTACAAATATTGTATTGTTTAGTAAAAAGACTTTAAGGGAGAAAAAGTAATTCATGCAATGATGACCTAATGCTAAGAATTTGTACATGTCACAATAACTGGTATTCTGAGAAAAAAAGGCCACCAAAAAAAAAAACATTTACTGAAACAATGGAGCGGATACATAAGACCTTCTCCTAAATAAAAACACGTAAAAAAAAATGTTTGGAATTTCATGTCTTGAGGGAATGTTATTTCATGTACATGTTGTACATGTTGCTAATGCTAGGAAGAAAGAGTACCTCAGATGAAATGGCAAAACTTGCACACAAAAAAAGTGTTTCTTTTCATCAGAGTTAGTGTATTACATAGAGATCATGTGACTGTATTTAACCTGTTTTATCATCAAGTAAACATAGGTATTATAGATATATCCAGGAATCAGTTAGAAGTTGAAAGAAATAGCTTCAACAATTAATGTATTGAGTCCCCCCCTCCCCCACCCCTCCAGAAAGAAAAAGAAAAAAAGTAAAATGCATGTGAGTACAACTGATAATAGAAATATTAAAAAAATAAAAGCAAAATTAATGATAAATTTCAAAAATGAAAATTGAAATAATTAGTGATGATCAAACAGATTTAAAGGTACAGAATGTCAACATGCAAGTCTTCGCTGAAAAATCATCTGCAACAACATGCATACATCTCAGGATGATAAAAAGAATAGTACGTGTAACTGATTTCCACTGTATGTACATGTACAAAAATACAACAAATCTGAAGAAATTTAGCGATAGTGGCCTTAAGTGTACAATGATTTGTAGTGCAGGCATCTGCTGTGATAAAACTGGCAAATAGTACTGGCAAACACAACACAGATCACCAGTGAACGACCCTGACCAATGGGGAAAATACTTTTGCTCATAAATATGGAATATTTTGCCTTTTATTAATTTTTCTTATGGCATTTCAGATCTAATATAACTGTGGTAAATAAACTGCCACAGTATATTATGAGCCTGTCTGTGTATAATCCTCCCTCTTTGCAGGTAACTATCTCAAAAGTATGCAATCACTATCATCTACCTAATCGAATATAACCAGAAGGCAATTAACAACTCAATGTTCGCAAACATCTTTTAAATGCAAGAAGTCAAGTTGCATCAAGCGAAGAAAGTAAACAGCAAGTACTGGAGCCGGACTGACTGACAGTTGAAAGCGATCTGACATTCGATACACTGGCTTTGAAGTGTTCATTGTTTTTTAAACAAAAAGTTTCTTGTGCCTAAAAATAATGTGTAAATTCAAAGGGCAATATTCCATGTGAATGAGTTTAGAGACGTATAAAGTCCATGGTATATATATACATGTACACACTTGTAGCACTAGCAGGACACAGGATCATGCAGGAAAGAACAATTTGCTGCTCATGCAGAAAAAGTCATCGGCAAAATGTAAACTCCAACTGTAACATAGGAGTGGCTGATAAACAGGTTGGTGCAACAAACCATGCACTAGTAAAAACAAAATGGGGAGCTGGGGGGCGGGGGGGGGGGGGGGGGTGGGGGTGGGTGGGGGTGGGTGGGGGTTAAGGGAAGAGGGATACCGATACGGATCAATGGGCTGGGCGGTGCAGGTCAGAGTCGAGTAGTGCAGAAAATATCAATGTCCATTAAACTTCTTAACTTCCCCTAAAAAAATCTTTTTGAAGATACATAGATAAATAAATGCATCAACAAATAACAAAATAAAAAATAACAAAATAAATACATTAAACCTTCAAGTTTCAGGTGTAATTCCTTGTTTGGTGCTGGAAGTAAAATATCCCTGCCACCAGGTTCTTACATTTTTTCATTGAACAAAATAGCCACTAATTCCATAGGAATTAAAACAAGAAGAGCAAACGCTCGATCGAGTCACTTTCGCAGTTCTGAATATTATATGAGGCATCAGATGGACAGGAAGAAATTGCTATTCACAACACAATGAGTCACGTTCACATAAAATTTGAGCCCGGTCACTTTTATAGTTTCCGAGAAAAGCCCAACGTTAAGTTGTGTGTTGCCGAACAGAAAAGGCTAGTTATCTCCCTTGTTTTTCTGATAACGTTCGTAAAAGGCTACAGATGTAAATACTTTGATGTAAAGAATAATCCTACAAAGTTTCAATCACATCCGATGAACTTTGTCAAAGATATAAAATGTCTAATTTTTCCTTTGACGCTGACCTGTGACCTTGAAAAAGGTCAAAGGTCAACGAAACCATCATTAAAGTGTAGAGGTCATTGGAGGTCACGACTAAACAAAATATGAGCCCGATCGCTTTGATAGTTTCCGAGAAAAGATATAAAATGTCTAATTTTTCCTTTGACGCTGACCTGTGACCTTGAAAAAGGTCAAAGGTCAACGAAACCATCGTTAAAGTGTAGAGGTCATTGGAGGTCACGACTAAACAAAATATGAGCCCGATCGCTTTGATAGTTTCCGAGAAAAGTCCAACGTTAAGGTGGTGTCTACGGACGGCCGGACGGCCGGCCGGACAGACTAACACTGACCGATTACATAGAGTCACTTTTTCTCAAGTGACTCAAAAATCAAACAAATATGAAATATAGGGAATAAATAAATTGATTTCAAAACAAAAAACAAATAAACTAACAAAACCCAATTAACATATAAATTACAACATTAATGAAATAAAATATATATAAGGTGCATAATATAGGGTGAAAGGAAAAATAAATGTATACAAGCAGGGGCAGGGGCGAATATTGAGGGAAGTGAGTGGTCGGGTTGCCCGAGTGGTTGTTAACTTACACGATGGTTCCCCCCATAGACATAAGGCCTGTGGACGGGGGAGGTTGCAGGGGAATGCTGGGATACCGGCTGCTCGGCTGGGCTGCGACCGTGAGGTGTCATCTGTGGAAAAAAGCTGACAACCATGCGAGACAAGCCGACACTGATGTTACCGTCACTTGCATGCCAGAGTGCACGTGGCAGTGACAATTAAACACGTGCGTATTCTCACACACAATACATAATACAGCTGTGGCACAAACACATACGTTCATTCTCACACAAAATACGGCTGTGGCACAAACACACATGTTCATTCTCACACAAAATACGGCTGTGGCACAAACACACACGTTCATTCTCACACAAAATATGGCTGTGGCACAAACACACACGTTCATTCTCACACAAAATATGGCTGTGGCACAAACACACACGTTCATTCTCACACAAAATATGGCTGTGGCACAAACACACACACATTCTCGCACAAAATATGGCTGGGGTACAAACATGTTCAGACCTAAAACATTCAATACGTCGGCAATGGTACAGCGGACCCCCCTTTCAATGCCTCCAAAAATCTTATCAGGCCTCAATAATGAGGGAGTTTTAAAATGGACGTTAATTTACAGAGGTTATGAGAAAAATTAAATCTGAAAACATTAATCTAGGAGGATTAGGTCTTAAATTTGGGGGATCTTAAAAGGGGGACCACTGCAGAGAAACACACAGCCATTGCAGTCAAAACACACACAGCAATTCTGTGCCCTTTGCACACATTGGCTAACAATTTTTGGACAACTCGACTCATCATTGAGATATCCAAAGATTGGGCCAAGTTGGCGAGATATTGTCCAAATGAACAGCCTGACTGTGTCAAGAGCATGCCGGCATATTCCTTAGTGTTACAATGTAGTCCAAAATGTGACCTGAACGCTTTCTCACTAAATTTGGGGCAAACCATTATTTATACACTTTGTAAAGTTGTACTTTCTGAGTCTAACAGACATTTTGCCTCAACTACTGGCCAGAAAAAGCAGATTATTTTTCAATTGATTCAATTTAATGCAAGGCAATATACTTTACAGATGCCCGAGTTGAATACATTTCTATAGTAAGGTCACTTTGATTGAGAGACTGATATAAATGTATTACAGCAGACTTCCACTAACTTGCAGTCCACTAAATCGCGAATTCGGCTATATCGCGGAGATCTCGACCTCTTGGACCCCGAAAAAAACAGGACCGACCTTGTGTGGACTGGGTGGCCGAGTGGTAACGCACTTGCGCTCGGAAGCGAGAGGTTGCGAGTTCGACCCTGGGTCAGGGCGTTAGCAATTTTCTCCCCCCTTTCCTAACCTAGGTGGTGGGTTCAAGTGCTAGTCTTTCGGATGAGACGAAAAACCGAGGTCCCTTCGTGTACACTACATTGGGGTGTGCACGTTAAAGATCCCACGATAGACAAAAGGGTCTTTCCTGGCAAAATTGTATAGGCATAGATAAAAATGTCCACCAAAATACCCGTGTGACTTGGAATAATAGGCCGTGAAAAGTAGGATATGCGCCGAAATGGCTGCGATCTGCTGGCCGATGTGAATGCGTGATGTATTGTGTAAAAAAAATTCCATCTCACACGGCATAAATAAATCCCTGCGCCTTGAATATGTGCGCGATATAAATTGCATAAAAAAATAATAAATAAATAAAAAAATAAATCCCTGCGCTTAGAACTGTACCCACGGAATACGCGCGATATAAGCCTCATATTGATTGATTGATTGATTGATTTAAAAAACATTTTTTTATTAGTCACGTAAAGGCCAAAAAATAGTACAGATCTTGAAAAAATGTTCTATCATAACCACGCTATCTCTCTCTGGGTCCGATGGCCTTTCATCATGCAGTAAATTGTCATTTCATCTTATCAGTCTCTCTCTCTTTCTCTCCCTCAGTTTCTCCAAATAGTGTTCTTCGTGTGTGTGTTTTCAGGTTGTGTACATTACGGGTTGATCGAGACCTGCGAACAAAAGAAAAACAAACCTTTCACGCGCACATGCCCCACTCAGTCAAGAACTTTCATGCCACGATCGGTATCGTCAAATTGGTCACGTGCCAATAGAGGTTAAGTGTCTGGCCAGTCAGTATGGCCAGTCAGGCGTGCAGTTGAACACTCGAGTCCAGCTAATTGCGATCTCTGCTAGACGGTCCGGGTGGCCACAGCCACCAATCAAGTGCTTAAACTGCGCTTCAGTCTTCTGCAATCTAGTCAGGCATGCAATTTAACACTCGAGTCCCGCTAATCGCGATCTCAGCTAGACGCCCCGGATTTTCTACAGGCGCCATGAAGTGCTTCAGCTTCTTGCGTTATAGCAGGTGGCAGAATAAGCAAACAATCAAAGAAGAAATCTACATGCTTTCTGCCAAAGACAAAACGCGTGTCAACTCAGACTCACACAAAGCAAAACAAAACAAAAAAAGCTTATCCATGTAACTGACACATCTAAAAACGTAAACGTCAACCAATAATTTTGATCCACCAATCATTCTGATCTAACTATCGTTGGTGTCAAATAGTATGTTGTCAATATAAGACCAGCGCTAAACCCAACAAGTATTCATTATGAGTCGGAGAAAAAAGAAAAGAAATCGTCATCTGCTGATAAAAGAAAACGTGTCATCGCAGTTAATCTTTTGAGAACTTAGTTGCCAACAGAAGCGTCACACTTGCGAGAAACGCAGTAACACATACACATGAACATTGTAGCACAACCACAATTTATATGCCAGGCGTGCGTGCGCACACACACACGTGCACGCACATACACGCACACACATACATGCACTCACACGGCAAACGCACACACGCTATCGTGACGCTCACAGGCTTTTTGTGACCAACAAGGGAAATAACCGCGTTTTTCTCTGACCCCAAACTGCATCGCGAATCGGATATATCGCGATCAAAAATCTTTGGCCCCAAAGACCGCGAGTTAGTGGAAGTCTGCTGTAGTTCTTTTTCAAAGCTCTCTGTAGCTGAGTTACCTCCCTTTCTCTACAAATCACTCGTAAAAGGCGATCATGAAAATAAAAGACTGCAATATATACATCAAGACTGGAAGGGCAAAACTGTCACAGCGCAAATCTGAGACCAAAACTGCCACACACAAATTAGAAGCAAAAAGGGCCAGCTATCAGGGGAATAACGAAAATCTATTATTTTCCAGCAAAGTCTGAGTCCTGTATTCTGTCACAGCACTGTGATTTTTGTTCAAAAGGATTTAAAATTCATGCAAACTTCTTGCTCCCATTATTCTTCTGTCTATAAATTCTGCTGCTGAAATAAAGTGCAAGCACAGTGAAACATCAGACAGACTGGCACAATAGCCACACACTTTAAACATCACTCACAGTACATGAACACATAAACATGGCCCAAAGTGACACTACAAAAACACAAGACAAAACATCAGACAGACTGGCACAATAGCCACACACTTTAAACATCACTCACAGTACATGAACACATAAACATGGCCCAAAGTGACACTACAAAAACACAAGACAAAACATCAAACAGAATGCAAAATAAATTAGCAAGGCACAGACATACCTCACACAAAGTCAGTACTACTACTACTAGCAGCACTGGGATTAAAAGACAAAATTCACCACAAGCAAAACACATCAAACTAAAAACTACTTTCCAAACACCACACACAAAAGGTTACGGCAGTAGCAGTACAGGCACATGAAAAGCAACCCAAACTTACAGCCAGGCGGCCCTGCTGAGGAGAAGACAAAGAAGAAGAAGAAGAAGATGGGGATGAAAAATTGGATGAGGGGGGAGACGCCTGTGAATAGGGCGGTGGCGGTTGTTGCTGATATTGGGATGACGGTGGTGGTGGCTGTGGTTGCTGTGGCTGAGCAGGTGGGGAAGGTGCGACCGGTGCCTGCCGCTTGGGTTTCGGACTATTGGAGCCCCCGGCTCGAATCTACACCCAGCCGCCAGTCATGCAAACAACAAGCAAGGCAGTACAGACCACGTCAAGCACCCCACGCCTCCACCTTCCATGCAATGCTGTTAAGCACATTCAATCTACCTTACCCACCTTCCATTGCTGTTAGCACATTCAATCTACTCTGGCATGCATGAGTTACCCTGCAACGCCGTTAGAACGTTGGATCTAAAACGCACAATTTCCCTCTTGCAGCACATTGAGCATCCCAAACCATATAACCACCTTCCACACAATGGTGTTAGAACATTCAATGTAGCACACTCTAAGTTCCCTACTCTCTTTTCAGCCTTCTACCTTGACGCTCTAGTCCTGTTGTATGAAGGATTCCCACATTCCGCAAATTTTAATGAATTTCCGTGCGTTTTGAAAAAATGGAAATTGTATTGTAATTGGCATATGAATGAAATCAAGTGTTTCTAGTAAACATGGAAGCTTTGCGTTGTTTGACAATTGATTAATTTAGGATTCAGAATGCAAGTTTCCAACACTAAAGTGAAGGTTTCATTTAATTTAAAGAAAAAAAAGCAGGATTACTTAATCATGCAACAGATTTTTCGTCTTCTCCATATGCTCTTGCTCCAACATTACTCAAGACAACTGAACCACTCAACAATGGCACAAACACTTCTCTTACTCCCCAAACCAGACGTCTACTCACTATTTTAGAAGAGGTTTTGTTCAATAAACTTTAGTAGCTAATGTTTGTCCTTCTCATCCCACCGTCCCCCCAACCTCTATCCAGAACACCCCCCCCCCCCCCCACACACACACAGAACTCAATGGGACATAACAATATAAAGAACCTATTTTCCCTTTTAGTAAAACCAGATCGCAAAATCTACTCACTGCTGTGGAAAGATAAGGATTATTTGCAGCACTGATTTTATCTACTGAACTAAAATTGTTACATAAAAGACGCCTGATCAAAGAAATCACCCTGAAAAGTTTAAACCAAAAAACGTTTCTACATGTACCACCATAGCACTAACCACAATTACGAGACAACACTCTCAAAACACAGAAGAAAAAACAACAACTTCAAAATTAGTCTCCATCTCTACAAAACAAAGGAAAGTGTGTGAGTCTTGTGACCTCATCTGCCTCACACAGACAGAAGTAGTGCAGAATGGCATAACGCGACAACAGTGCTGTTGTTTTCATCAACCTTTTCACAAGCCTCTCACATCACCAACTACATGCATCATGCACGCCCACAAGACATACAGTGGAACCCCCCTGTCAAGACCCCCAACTGAAGACTCTACCCCCCCCCCCCCCCCCCCCCCTCCCCCTTCAAGACCTTGGTTTTTTTCCTCCACATGTTCAGTTGATAACCTGTGTAAATTTATCTAACTTTTTAGACCCATTTTTCTCAGATTTGTGGAGGTCTCAAAAGGGGGGTTCCACTGTACATTTAACACACAGCTTGACGTCAGCGCAAGACCCTTCCACCAAAGTGAAAAGTTTCATGCAATAATCTACAACCATGCATCAAACAATGGATCTTGAGACTCACATCAACTACAACTATGCAACAACCTTCAGCGCAGTGACGTAATGCACATGTTAATACAATGACAGCCCCATGACAAGTCACCCCCCAAAAAAATTCAATAAGCACTGGGGACCGCAACTCTTCACAAACACCATACATAAAAACAACACAAGGTTCCACCTCAAGATTCAAATGCATGAAAATACTCCATGGCAGTCAAAACAGACCCACATGCTGCAAACACACATTTAACACACACACATATCACCACACAACTAACACACACACATATCACCACGCAAATAATTCTAAATCAAAGACTAGAGGAGATAACGCTGGTGTTCTGGACAAACAAAAACACAAAAACAGCAAGACTCACGTCATTGTTCAGCAGCATTGTTGGATTAGCATTTCTAATTGTCATAATCCAGTCATCCACGTCATTTTCACCGTTTCCATCCGACCTGAAAGCAGAGAGACATTCAACGAAATCATCAATGAGACTTTTCATTACAGGGTTTCATTTACTAGTGTGCCCTGCGCCATTGGCGCATTAAATCTGAAAATGTCCCATCACAATTTCCTTCAGTGCGTCAAAGGGCGCATTGAGATAACATACCACTGCGCCACCAAATGTACACTTTCCATCGGATTACACACACACACACACACGCACATACAGAGATAACACAATATAGCGACTAATTCTCAGATGGCACCATATTGCACCATTTTGGGTCTTTGGTCAAAGCACCACTTGCCTTCGACTATATCCCATCGGAATATGGTCGAGGGGGACAGATGTCCCATTGCCTTTTTCTCCCAGGCTAAACCCTGCATTACTTATGGTGTGAGTACAAGATACAAATAATCTGAAATAAACATGTATGTGTAAACACTAAGCGTGGTAACACAGACAGACAATGCACCAAACACTAAGAGTAAGACAGACAGACAGTAAGACGTTGAGACAGACTGACATTAAGACAGACAAAGGTTGAGACAGACGGACTGACACTCACATGCGCACACTGGGGCTTGAACAGAATGGGAGAGAAGAGTCAGAAAGACGCCTAACTCCAAGAGCCCTAAAGAAGTATACAACTGAACGTACAGGCTATAAAACAAATACAAAGTTTATCCCCTGCTCACCTTTTCCCATCATACACCCACAAACACAAACACAGAGACACACATACTCTCTGAAGTCTCTTTGACTCTCTCTCTTTCACACACACACACACACACACACACACACACACACTCTCTGACTCTCCCCCCCCCACACACACACCCACACTCTCTCTCCCCTCCCTGCTAAAACACACACACACTCTCTTTCTTTCTCTACCCCCTACCCCACACAAACACATTCAAGGGGCTGCCTTTTCCCTGTCACAATGACCCATGGAGCACGAATCTATGCATTGGTAAACGTAGGCTTCTCACACATGATTGTTGTAAAAGGGTGGCTAACACCTCTCCGGCCCTCTGCCCATGGGCACACAAATGCCCCCCGAACACCTTGTAATCTCCCCCCAAAATCAATTCTATCCCTGCCTCTCCTTCCTTCCTCCGTTCCCCTCAAAAGTGTTTGGGGAGAAGAAATCTATAGCGCTGTCATGTTGTCTCACACAAACAGCCTCACAAACAAACAGGCTGGTGGACACAAGACAACACGCACACTTTCCCTGATCAATGCTTAACCTGCTCAGCACTTGATTGTCTTTTCTGTCTGGGCACACGCTCAAGAAGCCATCTTCGTGTTTAATCATCTGGCAGGTGAAAAAAGCACCACTCATACAGGAGAAGAATACGGCCAAAGAGTTTTAAGTGTAGGAACAGCCTCATCTTCTTGATGTTAAGATGTGTGGACTCTCTTTCAATTACCAAATTATAATTATTTGCAGAAGGAAATTTACACACAGCAAGGGAAAGACCCTTCAGTGCTCCTGGCATTAACCTACCAAAATAGACATCTCTCTCTCTCTCTAACACACACACACACACACACACACACACACACACACACACACACACACACACACACACACACACACACACACACTCTGTTATTATTTACAACTAATGACATATATCTTTACTGATATGTTTGATCTGGCTTTCAATTGTAAACTTCATATAAAACTGTGACCAACCCAAGAGAGGTTTGGTTTTACCTTTCCCTTAAACAATAGAAATTGGAACAGCTACTTGTTCTACTTATCTTCTTATCCAAGCAAAACAAAACCTTATTTACACATTCACAGGCAACAACAAAAATGTAAAACAATTTTTTTTTAAATCCCTGAGTTTGTTTGTTTGTTTATTTGTTGCTTAACGTCCAGCCGACTACGCAGAGCCATATCAGGACGAGGAAGGGGGGGGGGATGAAGGGGGCCACTTGTCAAGCGATTCCTGTTTACAAATGCACTAACCCATTACTTGTGTCCCAGCAGGCTTTAGTAAAACTAAATTAATACCTACTGGAAGATTACCAGTTTCCAGTATGTTAAAATAGGCTTAACCTATCTACTGCTGGACTTACATCAGAACACTAACAGATTAAACTATACATGAATCGCGAGACAAGCGGCAAGAGAAGAGATTTTTGGAAAAAATACAGGTGAATGAGCAAGAAGGCAGAAAAAAGAAAAGAATTCATGAAGAAAAAGAGAGCATGACAGGAAAGAGGAACCAAAAATCTACCTAACAGCAAACTAGAAAGCTCCTGCGGTTCCAAAAACAGGAGGGGCCTTTAATTTCATAACCGCAGTGCCCCACTGCGTTAAATCCCTGAGTCATCCGTCAAGTTAAAGCTACTTAAATACACACAAGACAATTATGTATCTAGCACTCCCACAAGCTTTACTTGCATTTTACTTCAACACCCTCAAAAGTTGGATGAGAAACGTAGAAGAAAAATGGAAAAAAATGTACAAACAAATGAGCAAACAATTTTAGCAAAACGTTATTCGCAAACATCAACTTCGGTCGCTGGTCTAGAATTAACTGGATTCCACCAAGCTGAAAAGCCTATACTACAGAAGAAAAAATACGCTGAAATATGTTTTAGTGCATCTACAAGCACAAGGCTAAAGGTTACCTGGAATCCATTGATCTGTAAGTAAAACATTTACTATTCTAAGATAGGAACAGGAAACAGTTAACCTGTGTATATCTATTCACAAACATCACAGGACATTTTTAATGTCGGCTTTGGTCCAAACACGTGAAACAGTGACTGTGAGGAAAAGAAACAAGTCGCGTAAGGCGAAAATACAATATTTAGTCAAGTAGCTGCCATTTTTCAGCAAGACCGTATACTCGTAGCATCGTCAGTCCACCGCTCATGGCAAAGGCAGTGAAATTGACAAGAAGAGCGGGGTAGTAGTTGCGCTAAGAAGGATAGCACGCTTTTCTGTACCTCTCTTTGTTTTAACTTTCTGAGCGTGTTTTTAATCCAAACATATCATATCTATATGTTTTTGGAATCAGGAACCGACAAGGAATAAGCTGAAAGTGTTTTTAAATTGATTTGGACAATTTAATTTTGATAATAATTTTTATATATTTAATTTTCAGAGCTTGTTTTTAATCCAAATATAACATATTTATATGTTTTTGGAATCAGCAAATGATGGAGAATAAGATAAACGTAAATTTGGATCGTTTTATAAATTTTTTTTTTTTTTTACAATTTTCCGATTTTTAATGACCAAAGTCATTAATTAATTTTTAAGCCACCAAGCTGAAATGCAATACCAAACCCCGGGCTTCGTCGAAGATTACTTGACCAAAATTTGAACCAATTTGGTTGAAAAATGAGGGCGTGACAGTGCCGCCTCAACTTTCACGAAAAGCCGGATATGACGTCATCAAAGACATTTATCAAAAAAATGAAAAAAACGTTCGGGGATTTCATACCCAGGAACTCTCATGTCAAATTTCATAAATATCGGTCCAGTAGTTTAGTCTGAATCGCTCTACACACACACACAGACAGACACACACACACACACACACATACACCACGACCCTCGTTTCGATTCCCCCTCGATGTTAAAATATTTAGTCAAAACTTGACTAAATATAAAAAGCAGGAAAACGCAACAAACATGCGTGTCAATGAACACAGAAACCATTAGGTAAACCATATGCTTGAACTCCATAACGGCATACAAGTTACAACTTACACGCAAGACTATTTACCAACACAGCAACAGGCACAAAAGTAGCATGAAAGAATCTGGTGCAGTTTCTACATGTGTTTTTGGTTTTTGTTTCTAGAATAAAAATTTGCTGGTTCGTTTCAATGCATTTTTTTCTTTCATCGTGAGCCAGTTGACCGATCCCGAACAATTATCTGTTCCTTTTCTTGTCTTTGTATAGATTACTTACTTCCCTCTGTGATCTTAATCTAACGTAGACAAACTTCACCAAGACATCAAACAGTAACAGAATCAGAAAGGCTAATGTCTAAATTTCATCAATCAATCACACAGGATATCATTACGATCAATCACACAGGATACCAATAACCATTCACACAGGATACCATTGCGATCAATCACACAGGATTCCAATTACCATTATGATCAATCACACAGGATACCAATTACCATTACGATCAATCACACAGGATTCCAATTACCATTATGATCAATCACACAGGATACCAATTACCATTACGATCAATCACACAGGATACCAATTACAATTACGATTAATCACACAGGATACCAATTACAATTAATCACACAGGATACCAATTACCATTACGATCAATCACACAGGATACCAATTACCATTACGATCAATCACACAGGATACCAATTACCATTACGATCAATCACACAGGATACCATTATGAACGCATTCCTTAGGTAAAAACAAGAAGGGCAAAGCCCATACGACTCACATGCTTGACCTTGACCTTTCATGACATCAAACACTAAGAACTGCTTTACACATTTTTCCTACCAAAATGCATGTGACCTTGACCCAAGGTCAAGGTCATCCAAGGTCATGCAACACAAAGCTGTTAATTCAAGACATAGGAAGTACAATGGTGCTTATTGGCTCTTTCTACCATGAGATATGGTCACTTTTAGTGGTTCACTACCTTATTTTGGTCACATTTCATAAGGGTCAAAGTGACCTTGACCTTGATCATATGTGACAAAATGTGTCTCATGATGAAAGCATAACATGTGCCCCACATAATTTTTAAGTTTGAAACAGTTATCTTCCATAGTTCAGGGTCAAGGTCACTTCAAAATATGTATACAATCCAACTTTGAAGAGCTCCTGTGACCTTGACCTTGAAGCAAGGTAAACCAAACTGGTATCAAAAGATGGGGCTTACTTTGCCCTATATATCATATATAGGTGAGGTATTCAATCTCAAAAACTTCAGAGAAAATGTGAAAAATGTGAAAAATAGTTGTTTTTTAGACAACATTTATGGCCCCTGCGACCTTGACCTTGAAGCAAGGTCAAGATGCTATGTATGTTTTTTGGGGCCTTGTCATCATACACCATCTTGCCAAATTTGGTACTGATATACTGAATAGTGTCCAAGAAATATCCAACGTTAAAGTTTTCCGGACGGCCGGACGGACGGACGGACGGACGGACGGACGACTCGGGTGAGTACATAGACTCACTTTTGCTTCGCATGTGAGTCAAAAAAGTGATTTTGACTTCTTGAGATGCAACTGTTTCTTGAGATGTAACCGTTATCTTCACTTGTGTGCATAGCTCTCATCATTTTGAATTCAATGGTGCAAACATGATCAAAATCGGTCCACTAGAACTCAAGTTACGAATTTTTAAAATAATTAATTTAACGTTGTTTGCATCCCGGTTGCCAGTTGCATAATATGGGAAGTTTGGCTGTTCATAAATAACACAAATTTAAGAGAGGTGTATGAAACAGTTATTTTCCTAGATCTGGTATGATATAAGTTGGCATAGAAATTTTTGAGTGGTCATTTTTGAGAAATGACCTCATACCAGGTCATTCAAATAGCCATAATCACTAATTTGACACCAATTTTAGCCAGCGGACATCAATAATTCTTTAAAAATTCATAACTTCCTTTCTAATTAAACTACATCAATACTTTTTATATGGAAATGATCAGGACTTCAAGATCTCTAATTCTAAACAAAGTGCTACTTCAATAAAAACAAATGGAAAAAAGTCATTTTTGTGTACTCACAATATCAAAATCCCTCTTTGCACGACTTAGGCTTGGCGCCAGTTGGCCTCACTTCAAACTGTGATTTTGTCTTTTATTTCAGCTTGAAATGTATAAAACATGTTTCAAAAAAATGTGTTGTTCTTCTTCTTTACCGAATGTGCCAGTTTGATCTTTGTAGCTTTTGTGGTTATTATGTGACGATTTTGTCAAATGACCCACTATTTACCGATCGGCCACGCAAGCCGAGCATGTTCACACGCAGGGGTCTCTCTTCGGCGCAGCTCTACTGTTGTGTCCAGAGGCATATGTATGATCCAAGCTCACAGTAAAAATCAAATTAGGCAATCGCATACCTTTATCCTTTGTTGATCGCTGCATAGGGCGACTCAATTGGGTCAAGAAAAAGAGCTCACATGAACAAATTACACCGTAAAACATAGTTATTTTTTTAATGTATAATGTTGGTTGTGCCCAGGGTTCCCACGGTCTTTAAAAACATGTAAAAAAGCGAATCAAAAGCGAACCATCCTTTTTATGTTTTTAAAAGTTTGTAAAAAAATGAGCTGGGTCTTTAAAAACTTATAAAATCTGCATTGTGAATGAAATAACACTATTTGAAAAAATAGGTCCGTTTTCGGTATCATTGAAGAACAAAAATTTTTTTTAAAATGGGTACTCTATGTTACAGTAAACAGACTATTTTGTTTTTGTTGAACTGCTTTGGCCCTTCTTTGAAACAAAAATCAAACTAAACTTGGAAGAAAATGAAAAGTTAGTTAGTAGCTTTCATCACATACTGTTGCCGAGCTGTTCCTGCCACCAAGTGACCAACCACAGCCGTGTTGTTGCCCCAATTCCGAACCAAAACACCATTTCCATCCAGGTCACGTGACCTTACAATTTCACGATTTTACGCAAAAATAGCCACATACCAACAAATAAAAGTCGAGAAACCATTGCCAGAATGCATTTGAAGTTGATCTAGAAGGTACATTTCTTCGGAGTGCAGTGAATTTTAATTCAGTACAATAAAATATCCAAGTGACACAACTTTTGTTTTAGCTTCAGAAATCGATCGTGATCTAGTTCCGAAAATATGGCAATCCTTGCTTATAACTTCCTCAAACTTCCAAAAAACATTCATTTCATCCAGACAACTGTTTAAACTTACTATTTAAGACATCTGACGACCGATCTTCAGAAATTTCATCCATTTATTCGTTTCTGTCCGATGGCGAGTCGAGCGACATGCCCGCGACTTCGGAAGCCATTTTCAACCACACGTGCTTTGAAAGCAAAGCTATACCCCCTCACAAATCCGCGTTTGGCAAAGCGGGTTTTCCGCAGGCAAGCTTCAAACATTAAACACTTGTAGAGTAATGTCAGGGCTAAAAGATGGTATAAATTTGTTGGGTTGAATTTATCGGTAACCGGTTGAATTTTCAATCGAGAAATTCCCATCTGAAATTTCGAAGTGTTCCCGATATTTTTTACACAGGCATTATGTATACGAAACTAAACAGGAAGGACTCTACTTCTAATTTGCATACTATTTGCACGCCTGTAGCGAATACCCGCGCAGCCAAACGCCACTAGAAGCGAGACCCCTGCGTGTGAACATGCTCGGCTCGCGTGGCCGATCGGTAAATAGTAGGTCATTTGACAAAATCGTCACAAAATAACCACAAAAGCTACAAAGATAAAACTTGCACATTCGTAAAGAAGAAGAACAACACATTGTTTTGAAACATGTTTTATACATTTCAAGCTGAAATAAAAGACAAAATCACAGTTTGAAGTGAGGCCAAGCCTAAGTCATGCAAAGAGGGATTTTGATACCTACATTCCTCTTGACACAAGGAGAAGGCCGACACAAATCAATATCAACACACGCAAAATTATTTCCATTCTCTTCACTTTTCACCATCTGTTCACGCCTTACAAATACACAACCACAAACACACAAAGGGAAGGAGGGAGAGAGAGAGAGGAGCGAGATAGAGAGAAAGTTAGAGAGAGACAGAAAGACAGAGACAAGGGGATGGAAAGAGAGAGAGAGAGAGAGAGAGAGAGAGAGAGTTTGTTTGTTTGTTTAACGCCCAGCCGACCACGAAGGGCCATATCAGGGCGGTGCTGCTTTGACATTTAACGTGCGCCACACACAAGACAGAAGTCGCAGCACAGGCTTCATGTCTCACCCAGTCACATTATTCTGACACCGGACCAACCAGTCCTAGCACTAACCCCATAATGCCAGACGCCAGGCGGAGCAGCCACTAGATTGCCAATTTTAAAGTCTTAGGTATGACCCGGCCGGGGTTCGAACCCACGACCTCCCGATCACGGGGTAGACGCCTTACCACTAGGCCAACCGTGCCGGTCTAGAGAGAGAGAGAGAGAGAGAGAGAGAGAGAGAGAGAGAGAGAGAGAGAAAGAATGATAAAGGCGGGTGAGTACAAATACGAAAACCAAACAAAGGGCGCCCGGCAGAAAATCATGCTGATTTACAAGCTTACTGCAAGCCCTCAAAACTTATGAGTTACAACAACAACACCAGCGAGACTTACAAGGATCCATCGCTGTCGTCACTCTCGCTGTCGGCTCCTTTCTCCGACCTGTAGCGCTTGAAGCGGTCGATCAGTTCCGTAAGGTACGACGTTTTCTTGGCCTTCTTGATGAACGGGTGATTTAACAGTGTTTTTGCTGCTGGTCGCTGGAAACAGAAGGGCAAATTCATCTATCTAATGCCTGTACCAAGCAAATACATCTACCTCTTAGGCGATGCAAATGTCTTCCTTGTGTCTTCTGATGGTACCACAAGCCATCCATGATGGATCGTGGATACAGTATATTTTCTGTATTCTCCCCATTTAAACACTGGGCTTGTAAAACGACAAGAACACCTGACAATTGTAATGTGTTCCATAATCTAAATGAACACTGTACACAACTGTGAACTTCGTGCCTTGAAGGTGACAAGAATCTTTTCTCAATGTAAGCAGCTGTTACGCTAAACTGTTCCTGAAATGTCAGCAGAGTTACACTCCATGAAAGGTAACTGAGCTGAAAAAGATTTCCCCCAAAAATGTTCCAATTTTTTTTGTCACCTTCTCCTGAGGCAGTGATACAAAATCAAAGGTTTAGATTTAGAACTTCGCCCATTTTCGCGAAATCGCAAAGGTGTACCATGCCTGCAACTCACAAAATCATGAACAAACCTCCAGCAAAACCAGTCCCAAGAGAAGCACAATACTCTTAGTGGAGAAACGTGCTGACTCCACACAACACTCACGTTTTCTGGGTCTTTGTTGAGGCAGGTTTCCACAAACTCCTTGAAAGCCTTGGAGTAGTTGCCGGTGAGCTGGGGCGGGTTGTTCTTGGGGATGAGGAAGAGCACACGCATGGGGTGAAGATCCGAGTTGGGTGGTTCACCTTTGGCCAGCTCGATCGCTGTGATGCCCAAGCTCCAGATGTCAGCCTGGGGAAAGAAACAGCTTTAAATAAAACAGTAAGTTTTCAGGCCTGGAGAGGGTGGCCAGCAGAAAATCCTGCTGATTCACAAGCTTACTGCAAGCCCACACCATAATGGTATAAAGAAAACTAAAACAACAAAAATTCAATCATTAGCCTTTCATGCCATGACCATTTATTAAAAAAATAGTCAAGAACTACCTACAATAGGGAGTTTGAGTGGCGCAGCGGTTAGAGCTCTTGCCTTTCACGCTGGAGGTCGTGGTTCGTCCCCCAATCGGGGAAAATAAAAATACCCGATTGTTCCGAGCGCTCTCCAGTCCACCCAGCTGGAAATGGATACCTGACCCTATTCAGGGCCGGGGAAGGCAAAGGCAGGGAGGGAGAGGAGATGGGCACCGCCCTCACAAAGCTGGCCCCAGAAAAGTTGAGATCTCTAACATCTCACTGCCCTACGACCAGATAGTCATGGGAATACCTTTACCTTTACCTTACCTACAATTCTTACTTACATTCAGGTTGTGTTGCTCTTAGGAATCGTTCCCTGAGCCGATTTTGATATTCATATTATTCCATTATCCACAGAACTTTCAATTTCATCAGAAAGAGAGAATCAGCTAAGAAACACAAAAATAAGCAGAACTCATTCCTGAACTCTTAGTCTGACTCCTTTGACAAAGTGACATGCAACAGGTTTAGCCAAGACACACACCTCTACTCCATAATGATATTTTCTCTCTCTGCTTTTCTCTCTCTCTCAAATGCACTCTCTGTCACCACCAGACATGTACCTTTGTGTCATAGGCGGACTGCTTGATAACTTCGGGGGCCATCCAGAAAGGCGTACCGACAAACGTCTGTCTCTTGTTTGTCGTGTTGGTCAGCTGACCGGCCACACCGAAATCAGCCAGCTTTACGTCGCCCTGCTCTGACAATAACACGTTGGCCGCTGGAACAAAAAGACAGGTCACAATAACTCACATTGCAGACTGAAGAGTCCAGCTTCTGGAAACTGTCTTTATGGTTCTGTAAATGTCAGTAAAAAAAAAATTCAACAGTTCTGGTTTACCTTCTCAATGGTATACAAACAGAACCACAGCAAAAGCCTTTTCACTATTTTTTTAATTATTAATTTAATGCCTAGAATCACATCCTAATGCCTCATAAACGCTCAAACCTGTCCTGGCGACCACCTCTCAACAACGACCACCAGCCCATTATGACCCACCGAAAAGATCCCCAACAAGTGGGTTTTTTCTATATAATTCCACCTCCATAGCGACCTGTCTATATAAGGACCACTTTTGGCCAGTCCCTTCGATGGTCGTTGTTGACAGGTTTGACTGTACTATAGAACCTGACATGCAGTTAGATCATGGCATGGTTTATAGGTGTTTGAATGTGTTCAATTCAAAAGGACACCTTCATGACCAGAAGCGTTGGTATACTGCAGGCATACTCTTATGATGGGTATAGCTGGTTATGTTAACAGATCAACGGATAACGACAAATGACCCTTTATTCATTTATCATGGCACCTGCAATGTGAGGCCCCTCCGATGAGAGGACACCTCCCATGAAAAGACACTTTCGGTTGTCATACCATCTCAACCAAATGACACCGGCCATGACCGACCACCTGCAATGTAGGGTCACTTTTACTTTTAGCCGGTCCCAAGGCTGTCCTTTTTGTCACAGGTACCACTCAACTGGGAGGTATCCTTTCAATAGAAGGGCCTGGATGGGTGTAATATTAACCTAGTGGTTTAGACGCTGGCCTGTTGCCTGGAAGGTCCGGGGTTCAAACCCCAGCTGTGCCTGGTAGTGGTAGGTTAAGAGAAGAGATTTGTATCCGGTCTCCCAGGTTTACTAATGTGCAGACCTGCTACAGTACTAGTGGCCTATCCCCCTTCGTGTGTACATGTAAGCACAAGACCAAATATGCAACTAAGCATATGATCCTGTTATCCATTCCATGTCAGGTTCAGTGGGTTATAGAAACACAAAATACCCAGCAAGCATCCCCCCAAAACATGACTGAGAAATAAACGGCAATACAGGTAAAACTAAAAGCCCGCCCATGCGAAACATGAGTGTATGTGGGAAATGCAGTCCATAAACACAGAAGAAGAATGAGAAGGACCTCAGAATGCAGCTATCACTGTATCACTGTACGGCACAGAGACAAGAACCAACAGACCTCCCCCAACACTTGACAAGAGTGATAGTCAAGTAAAACAAAATACTAATCTGATGACCAAAATAGTAACCCAGTGGTTACAAATGACAACATAAGCAACACAAACCTAAACTAAAGCACGATTTGGAAATCTGAGTCTGGACTCAAATGGAGTATTTTTTCCCCCAAAATAAATTTTGTTTTAATAAATTACTTCAAAATAGTAAGGGTAACCAGGTCTGCACCAACCTTTGATGTCTCTGTGTAGCTTGCGCTCTGAGTGGAGGTAGTGCAGACCATGCAGTATTTCCCGCAGGATGATGGCGATGTCGTTCTCTGTGAAGGTTCCGGCCTTCATCAGGTCCAGGGCTGATCCCCCTCCCAGGTACTCCATAATAATCCATAATTTAGACCCCTGGAAACACAACACAGAAGTAACTATGCATTCTTCGGTTTCAGCTCAAAACAATTTGTTTTACTCTGCCTGATACATCCTGACTATGCACCTCTGAGGAAAAAGGCTTTTGCACCACCCCCCCCCCCCCCCTCCCCCCTCTTTAATAGCTCTGGAAGCGTGTAGCAGCCTTGTGTATTGTATAACAATCAACAATGAACCTTTAAGTCTAAACAGTAAAGTGTAATTCTCTCCCATCTCAAAAGGCATGAAACTGAAAGTGGATTCTTCATCTAAGGTGTAACTTTAATTACCCACTTAGTTTTCCAAGATTTTCCTAAGTACTGAAGTAGCTTTATGTAACATGGTCAAATTCTGCAGTGCCTGGACTGCTTTGCAACTGAGGTTTACAATTACAGGAGAAATTGGCTGATTTTGTGAAGCTTCCCAGTATGTTAAATGTGGTAACCTTGAAATCAGAAAAATTGTTAGTCTCAAAAACCAAACCCATAGTCCCTCCACAAATGTACTATGTAGTGGAAAGACACCATGCGCTCACACACAAGGGGGGCCTGGTAGCTCAGTGGGTAGAGCACTGAACTTGTGAACATAGGGTCACGAGTTTGAATCCAGGCCGGGGCAGACACAGATCAACTTAATCTGCAGGCTCAGAGATGGTATCCATGTCCCACCCCCGTGTCATGTAAAAGACCTCAGTCATTCTGCCATTAGTACAGGCGGCTGATCACACTTCTACAAGCAAGGATCTGGGTAGAGCCACTCTGGTTGCTTCTAGTTGCTTCTGGTTGCTTCTGGTTGCTTCTAGTTGCTTCTGGTTGCTTCTGGTTGCTTCTGGTTGCTTCTGGTTGCTTCTAGTTGCTTCTGGTTGCTTCTGGTTGCTTCTAGTTGCTTCTGGTTGCTTCTGGTTGCTTCTGGTTGCTTCTAGTTGCTTCTAGTTGCTTCTAGTTTTCCACTGGGAGGAAGTGACCCGAATTTCCCACCAATATGGGATAATAACTTAAATTTAAATTAAATGAAAGAAACGTCGGGCTCACTCACTTTGAGGTAGGAACCAAAGTACTTGGTGACGAAGGGGCTGTCACACTGAGACAGCACCATGATCTCTTGCTGGATGTCTTCAATTTCATCCTCAGCTTCTTCCAGGTCGATGATTTTGATGGCAACCACCTCCTGTGTGCGCATGTCAATGCCCTTGAACACCTCACCAAACGACCCCTTACCGATGCGTTCTAACTTTGTAAACCGCTCCTCTGGATCAACATTTTGTCGGCCCTGTAGCGTAGAATAAGAATGTTATTGTTAAGTAAGAACACACAACATAGTCGTATCCCCCCTTTATTTTACAAACAAAATTCAGATTCATTAACACTAACAGGCATTACAGATAGTTCTACATGTACTGCCTGACACCTCTTGATTTCGGTCAGTTAAGCTTCAGACAGCTTTAAATTGGGAGAGGCCTCACTTCCATTTCCAATGCATCTCTATGCTTCACCTTCCAGATTCCTTTGATACCGTCTCAGACAGTAATGAGTTATTGAGTTAGCTGATCAGAGACGAAGAAATAAGAAAGAAAGAAAGAGAGAGAGAGAGAGAGAGAGAGAGATAGAGAGAGAGAGAGAGGCAGGCTAGACCCTTGAGCCTCCTATTCCCAATGCCAGTCAGTTTGAGTCAGAAACTAAACAAGTGTCCATGCAAAATTGCAATCAGTTCAAACTTACGTGAACATCCGTCTGCTTGTTGTTCTGATTCATATTATAGATCTTTTTCTGAACCTCGCTCATGACAGCAACAATGGTTAAGAGGACACTGCAAGAAAAATTGATGGTCAATTGATCAAATGTTATTTGTAAACAGACTTTACTATTCATTTGCTATTAATAGTATTAAGCAATGACCCCATTTAGCCCTGTGTGACTGTGAAGTTCACCGTGCTACTGAGCAAATCTCAAAAAGTTGTTCTTCTTTCACTTTCATTATAAGTGATATCAGTTCCAGTTCCACAGGGTTAGTTCGGGACTATGCCGTGATACATTATTTATTTATTATCCCCCAAAAATCTGCTTGACAAAGTCACAATAATGGTCAATCATTTCATGACTATTGTCTATTGACTTATTGAAATTAGAATACTCTGAGTCTGACAGTGACAGTGCTACTATACTTTATTTTACAAATTAGGATTAACAATTGACATTGACGGAGTCAATAAGTTATTAAGTCTTTAATTTGTTTATTCATAAACATTGATTCAAACAAAGAGACCAAAAAGCACTGTACTCATGTTAAAATGACGAACACGGAACGAATTGATTCAAACATTAAACAAACAAACTAATAAAAATCACAACAAAGTATCCTTAAAATGAAATGTTTACAAGGGGCACCCTGCCAGTATCTTGTTTGACTTTGAAATTGAACACAGTATCTAAATTATAATGCATAAACCTAGAAATATTTCCTTAAATTGTTCACATTACTTGGACAAAACACTGATAAATATAACAGAGTGGCCATAACATCTACTGTTATAAAGCACTGTTGTTGTTCTTTGTTTACAATCACAATGAACCAGGAAGTTTCCAAAGTGTAATCTTACAATACAACTGCAAGCTGTCATTCACTATCAGTTGAGTATTTGACTACAAATTACAATGGTAATGGTATGTACACTGGACTAAAAGATGAGACTTGATAAATGTCTGAACTACATTTTGTATTTATCCTTGCTGGTTGAAAGCCTAATGTGTGAATGATTATTAACTAACCAATTTCATGAAACAAGTGCACAGATTTGTCAGTTGTCTGGGCGAGTAGTTGCAGACACTGTCACACTCACAGGCTAACATCACACAACCTTGAAATAAAATAAACTGCAACATTGCTTTATTACGTCAAACCTAAAGGAGTAGTTGGAGTCTTAATTAGCAAATTAGTATTGAGAATCACAGGTTAAGACGACCAGACACAGCTGTCACAGGTCCGCACTCATCTATCGCTCTGTTTGTTTATGTCCTAGATTTGACACGAGAGCCTCAGTGTGTCATTCGATGGTCTAAATTTAGGCTGTGTCAAACATTAGGTGAAACAATACGGCAACCCTTTCATTTAAAACACACAGGACTTTTCAGACATGACACTACTTCTTAGACATTCTTGGGATAAATTCCAACTTACCTGTCCAAATATCGAACCGAACGTATCAGGTAAGGCAAACAGGATTCCAAACCGTTTCAACGCACCTCAACAAACCTTGCTAAAACCTTCGAGCACGTTCACTGGGTCGTGAAGGACGCATGTAAATTGTAATTTTCCAGTAAATCAAAATGAATGTCTCTAAATAGTTTTTCCATGTGCACTAAAACAGAAGGGTTGGTTCCTGTAACACATTTTCATTTCCAAACGTAACTTGCCAACATCGACTCATGGTCGCCATCTTGTAATTCTGTAGGGTGTGTCCTACTTTCTTCAGGATATTCTTCCGCTCGAGAAAATAGTGCATGTGCTGTTGACGTCGTCTGTCAATGTTATGAAATCAAAACCTTGTCTGTATGAAAATGTCATTTGAAAGCAAAACAACATTGGGATCTATTTCGACAAACAAAAAATTACTGGTTTAATAATACTTTTTCTCGTTCAAGCAACAGTTGTGTCCTCAGGTGGGACGAAACACCATTGCTTTGATAGTAGCCGCAAGGTATGCACGCCTTTCAGAGACAGTCAATGATTACACATAGCAGCTTTTTCGTCCTGCTTCTCCGTAAACATAAGCTGACAGTACCAAGGTTTATTTTTGGACATAAAGTACTCTTTATCTCGCCAGCTGATGAAACATACGAACAAAACTTTGGGTATTTATCGGAAGGCAGTGGGAGTCGGGATTGATGTACATAGAGCGACAGTAATAAAGTGTTAGACATGTCCCAAGAAGGTTATTTTTAGATGAACAGATTTCTTGGTCTGTATAAGCCTCTCAGTGGTGGTCTGAGATAAACTACTGAGGATTGGGGCTGGTGACGGTGAGTCAGGGAATTAATATGGAAAGCCGTTAAATTGGCTCATAACTTCCATTATAATAAATACACGTGTAATAAATGATTAATACCCGTGTATTTATTTCTTATTGCACGTGTAATTTATCTTTTTTCCTATGCTATGGAATAGCGTAATGATTAAATACACGTGTAATAAATATTTCATACACGTGTAAGAAATGATTAAATACACGTGTAATAAATATTTCATGCACGTGTAAGAAATGTTTATTACGCGTGTATTTAATCATTTCGTACACGTGTATGACATTTTTATTACACGTGTATTAATCATTAATTACACGTGTATTAATTATTTATTACACGTGTACTAATCATTTTTTACACTGGTAATGGTTGTGAGCCAAACGGCTTTCCATAAATAAATGGGTGACCACTATCCATGGCTTACAGGCGCGTCTTTTTGACGGTCTCGACTGTCCCTTGACGCCGATTTTGTCTTACCCACAGGCGCCTCATTACAAAAGTACTCAGTTATTTCGTTATTCACTTTTATTTTTTATGAAGCTGGTTTATATGCTTGTCGCAACCAAAGGCACCTCGCGGCAAACTCATGCTAATTAATCAGTATTACTTGCTAACAGTCCTTCCAGTGAAAACACCCTCGGTTCTATCTGCTCGCCTTCTCAGATCGGACCATTTCGTGCCAGACGGACTGAATGGAACTTGTAAAGACTGTGTGATCAATCCTTCCACTTCAACTGATATAACGGACTAATTAATGTACATTTTTGATGAATTAACCGTTTTGCAAATGCTGGGCGCTAGGTCCGTTAAGAATCAGTCTCAGTAAAGAAATTAATATCCCACTCCGGCTGCCGCACAGAAAGCACACTATGGGCTGTTTGCGGAGATTTTAGACGGCCTGATCGTTTCAACAGGAAGGACTGTGCCTTTACGTTCTGTTAGTTCAAGTTTTTAGAACGTAGAACAAAATACACAAAACAAAAAACACTTTCTTTATACTTTAACTGTTTGCATAACGAGGATTTGTTAATGATTGGTAGGCCCTACATATTTCTTAGTCACCAGCTGGTGATCATACACACTCTAGAATAGTTCTAAGAAGTGAACCGTAACTGTCACATGATAAAGTAATTGATTCTGTTTTGTTCACTTAAGACTACAATTAAATTGAAATTTAAACTCAAACTGTGGGTGACCGAGTCAACAGTAACTCTTTAAAAACAGGAGGCGAAGCCTTCAAGGCTCACGTAAGAAATCGACAAACAGTAACACAAACTCAATCACTCAGTCACACATAGGCTACACACACACACACAGTAAGCATAGGTGACACTGTGCAAGAAAGCGAGACACTAGATCTAGATCTGTCTGTCTGCATGTAGCCTACTTACAAAGTTACAGGGACACGACTGCCAACTAGTCTCGGCCCGCACAAAAAAACAATGACCGAGACGTTCAGTAATTCCTTCGCGTGACGTCTAACCCTCTTACGCCATAATGTGACGTCTTCAAATGACGAAATGTTAAAGTTTCTACCACAGACATACACACGCACGCACGCACGCACATACGCACGCACGCACGCACGCACGCACGCACGCACGCACGCACAGACAGACAAAGTTACGATCGCATAGGCTACACTTACGTGAGCCAAAAACCACCGCAGCCGCGAACCAAACTAAGGGTTTTCTGCAGGCGCCTGTGCAGTATCTCACGAAGCCTTGAAAAGTGGGTGTGTCCCGTCAGGTTTACCTGTATTGTGCTCTGACACTCTACACCGCAGCCTTTGACTAAGTGACGGGCGAACAAGCCGGTGGCAAAGTGTTTATGTGGACGGGTGTGGTGCGACTGTCGGATAGAGACTATTGGCACAGCAGTTAGATGTAAGATGCACGGTTTAAAGATACAGTCGAGCTTGGCCATGGCGACCACCTGTCTGCAACGACCGTGACCTACCCAAAACGACCAGTCCTAACGGACCCCCGACAACATTTTCCTTATACAATTCACCGGCAATGTTGAACTTCAGCGTTGTAAATTCAAAGCTCAAATTGCAGTTGAAAAACGTCCCTGAATTTTGAAACGACCGGTGAATGTCCACCTTTCCAAAGCGACTATACACCCTGTGTCTGATGTGTCTGAAGACCCCCCGCGGGTTAGGGGGAAGAATTTACCCGATGCTCCCCAGCATGTCGTAAGAGGCGACTAACGGATTCTGTTTCTCCTTTTACGCTTGTTAAGTGTTTCTTGTATAGAATATAGTCAATTTTTGTAAAGATTTTAGTCAAGCAGTATGTAAGAAATGTTAAGTCCTTTGTACTGGAAACTTGCATTCTCCCAGTAAGGTAATTTATTGTACTACGTTGCAAGCCCCTGGAGCAAATTTTTGATTAGTGCTTTTGTGAACAAGAAACAATTGACAAGTGGCTCTATCCCATCTCCCCCCTTTCCCCGTCGCGATATAACCTTCGTGGTTGAAAACGACGTTAAACACCAAATAAAGAAGAAAAATGTGTCTGAAGACACCTCCGCGTGGAGGGGTTTTGCAGCCAGCGCAGTGAAGGTAAAGAGGGAAAAGTTTCCTCTTCTCGCGCAGCAGCAAGCAGGATGTCAGTCTACAGACTGTATACGTGTTTATAAAACGACCATTTTTGGTCAGTCCTTTGCCGGGGTGGTCGTTATGTAGACAGTTTGGACTGTACATCTTTTCTCCGCGTCAGTGTAAGGCAAACATTATGTTCACCGTGGCCACAGGTCTGTTCACACGTTTACACGGGAAAACATTATCTTTTCATTTGGGACAAACGATTTAGTTTACAGTGGAACCCCCTTTTAAGACCTCGCTAAAAGTCCGAAGAAGTCATGCAGGCCTTAACAGGGAGGGATTCTTTTCATGAACATAAGTGTAGGCCTACACTGTAATTAACAGAACATATGAAAAACTAGGTTAAAGCTGGGGGAAGGGTGGGGGCTAACACTGGGCGAAAAGTCACGTTTTGGCACTATAACGTGGCATATAACATGAAACATGAAGTTAATCAACTGAATTTTGTGGCATTATACCTGTGCGATTCACATCAAGTTAGAAAAACTGCCGTAACGCAATAAAATCCCGATTTTAGCGGGCTGCAAAACACAGTAAAACATCGAGTTTGGGTGTCTGCGTTTTGGACGTTTTCGCTACATTAACGCACGGCGATTCACGTCGTGTTAAACGCGTTTCAGCAGTGCGCAAAACACCACGAAACCTATGGAGTTTCGATAAGTTTTTCTGGTTTCTAAAACTTGATGTTAGAGTGTTGTTTTGATGGATTATTCTGCGTTTTCATCAGCCTGGTGCCGAACCTGCAGAATCAGACGATTATCGGCTCCCTCTCTCTCTCTCTAGTTTCTCTCTCAGCACGGTCACACACACACACACACACACACACATACACACACTGCACATACATCATACACACACACACCGTCACACACATTCACACTGTCACTGCACACGGCACACACACATGCACACACATGCACACACACACACACACACACACACACACACACACACACACTGTGACTGACACTGACTGACCGTCACACACACACACACACACACGGGCACACACTGACTGACCGTCACACACACACACACGGGCACACAGTGACACACACACACACCCCTTGAACTGACACACACACACGCACACACAACTGAACACACACATACACACACTGATCATCAGTTTATAAATGTGAAAAAAAGTGCAGTGCACAAACATTTTTGGGGGTATCTCTTATTTTCTCTATAATTATGAGCCTTGTCACAGTACAGTGTACACGAGAGACTGCATTGCCCGTGCGTTGAGCAGAGAAAGTAGGTCATTCTAACCTGACTATTTAGCGCGGTCAGATTTTAGTTTTCTTCTATATTCCTTTGCACTTTTGCTGGGGTAGGCTACTGGCCGAGTTAATCGTTTTCCCATGTGTGTGGGACCTGTAAGGAATTCGAAGCGGCGAAGGACCACAGATAGGCATTTGTTCTACTCCCCCCCCCCCCCCCCCTCCCCGAAACATCCGTCCGAGATGGTGGCTACTGACTGGACTTGCAACTTTCTCAACTTGTACAGTACGAACTGCAGTGACTCGAATTTGAGTTTTGGGATTTCTCTTGCTCTACCTTTTCTGATAATGTTTTACTTAGCTCGTGTTTAGATGCAATACATACTGTCTCTTTACATTTAGTCAAGTTTGTGTGTGTGTGTGTGTGTGTGCGTGTGCATGTGTGTGTGTAGAGCGATTCAGACCAAACTACTGAACCGATCTTTATGAAATTTTACATGAGAGTTCCTGGGTATGATATCCCCGGACATTTTTTTATTTTTTTCGATAAATACCTTTGATGACGTCATATCCGGCTTTTTGTAAAAGTTGAGGCGGCACTGTCACACCCTCATTTTTCAATCAAATTAATTGAAATTCTAGTCAAGCAATCTTCGACAAAGGCCGGACCTCGGTATTGCATTTCAGTTTGGTGGCTTAAAAATTAATTAATGACTTTGGTCATTAAAAATCTAAAAATTGTAGAAAAAAAATGTATAAAACGATCCAAATGTACGTTCATCTTATTCTTCATCTGACATCATTTTCTGATTCCAAAAACATATAAATAAAAATATAATTTGTTTTATCAAAATTAAATTTTCGAAATCAATTTAAAAACACTTTCATCTTATTCCTTGTCGGTTCCTGATTCCAAAAAAATATAGAGATGATATGTTTGGATTAAAAACACGCTCAGAAAGTTAAAACGAAGAGAGGTACAGAAAAGCGTGCCGTCCTTCTCAGAGCAACTACTACCCCGCTCTTCTTGTCAATTCCACTGCATTTGCCACGAGCGGTGGACTGACGATGCTACGAGTATACGGTCTTGCTGAAAATTTGCATTGCGTTCAGTTTCATTCTGTGAGTTCGACAGCTTGACTAAATGTTGTATTTTCGCCTTACGCGACTTGTTTTGTTTTAGGATCGATTTTGATAATGATTGAGAAAGGAGAATAGCCGGTGTTAGTTTTACAGTCGGTTTTATGAAGTTTGAGTAAAGAAGTGCGTGGTTTTTACCCTCCCTTTCGTTTCCCTTCCCCTTCTTTAGTTTGCTATTATTGTGCCTAAGAGCCGAAATGGCTGCACTCTAACTCATCTTTGATCTCCCAAAAGACTCCATAAACAAACTAGTGTATCAAGAGGCTGGCTGGCTGCCCCTCGATGAAGAAAGAAGACTAAAGTCGGCCCAGTACGTATCAAGAGCAAGTACTTTTGACAATGCTGTGAACGAAGAGCTCACTGCTGAGTTCGACACAATAACCTCGGCCTCTTACCAAAACCTAAAAAGAAAAACACCCAAAATACACGAAGCAACGATCCCACTAGCAGACTATATGTTCAACCGATATTTCAAGAAAGTGGGGGTAAACCCAGGTAGGATGGCCCACATTCCCATTCACCCCTTCCCATTTTGGTTCATGGAATCCCCCATTATCATCCCTGATCATGATCTGGGTGTAACAAAAAAAGATAACCCTGTACTTGTCTCATCAATAGTAAAAGAAATAATCTCAAACAATAACAAAGATCACCTACAAATATTTACTGACGGCTCCAAAAAAATGATGACCAAGCTGACTGTGCTTTTGTCATTCCTGACCTCAAAATAAGTTAAAAAAAATTAAACTCAACAAGGATGTGTCCATTTTCACTGCAGAAATGCTGGCTACGTTATCTTAAGAGCATGCCACTATATCAATGACCCCCCTCGACCTCCAACAAGAGTCGTGATTCTCTCCGACTCAAAACCAGCATAACTGCTCTTCAAAATGGTTCCAGAAACCGAGAAGAGCTTCAGACGGAAATATTGTTCCTCTGTCACCAGATCATTGCCTCTTGAACAGAACTGACCCTTAGGCTACGTACTTCCCCTCACACACATGGATCAGAGGCAAGGATATGGCTGACAGAGAAGCAAAAGAGGCTGTTACAGATCAAGCAGCATTTCATGACATAAAATTAACAAAGACGGGAGCAAAACACAAAATGGCCAAAGTTGCCTGGCGTCACTGGGAAACAGAATTGAAAATAGAAGGCAATGCCCATGGTTGGCTTATTCTGCCCCGACAAACAAAACAAAACAGGCCTACACTCCCCACCTCCCTCCTTAAAATACTTCTCAGAATTCGCACGGATGGCCATGGATGCGCTCACAAGTGCTTTCCCCGTCTCTGTGAATGTGGACAGTTTATATCTTTGTTACACCTCTTTGACCGCTGCCAATCACTCCAGCAAGATTTCTGCAACCTACACACCCTTGTCAACGAACATAACCTGAAACCCCATGAGTTTTTTTTTAGATAAACATTGCACGCTTCAATGGAAGCTAGCATACACCCTGTGTCTCTCAATAGTAGAAGGCTGAAATAGGATATCTGTTTTAAAAAAAAACCTGATCTCCGTTCCTCACACCGAGCTTTTTCTTCTTTATTGTATTATTTTTCCAGTTATCTATTTACTTACCTATTCAGCCAAAAATATAACAATATCCCACATAACAAAAATTAAAAAAATAAGCCTACAAAACCGCTCCAGTCCAACCATATTCCGCGTACACAATCTTTACTTCCATCCCCATTTTGAAATATCGCAAAAGACTTCCAGATATAATTATAACACGATCATATATGTGTTCTCTGGTTGCATGTTTGTTCAGTGTCTTGTCCCCACATAAAGCATATTAACTCTACCTGTCCTAAAGCAAGTTGCGGTTCTAAGAGGACGTTAAAACTAGTTATCATCATCAACACACACACACACACATATGAAAGAACCCATGTATATTTTTATGATTGTTGTTTTGGTCTGAATACAATTTGGAATCTTACTACACTCTTGTTAATTGATTTTACATTTTGTTGTCAGAAGTATTTTGTTCGTCGGTTCGTGTCTGGTGCGTGTGGTTTGAATGCCGTCCTGTCAAATGTCTTTTAAAAACACATTCACGGTAACATCTTCGACGCAGACACAGACAGTTAGGAAGGGCTCCTAATATGGACCACTTTTTGTTTCATGCTGATAACTAGCTTGTTTTCTTGCGAAGAAGTTTTATTTTGTGTTTGGTAGTCCTTTTCTCTTAGGTTAACCGTTAGGCCTTATTAGAGTGAAATAGCTTTGATAAACATTCAACAAAAATTAAATACAGACAAAATCACAAATGGTCCATAATAGGAGCCTGGGCGCCTAATATGGATCAGTGAAGCGGCCTTCACAAATCACTGTAAAAAGCCCCCTATACTTCAAAATAACATGATACAACTTAGTGTACAAGTCAGTCTAATTCAAATATGCTTTAGATTGATCTGTTTCGGGTTGATGAGAGCATTATTTGAAGCACACCAGGAAACTAAAGAAGCTTATCAAAAACAGAGTGAAAATAAGTGAAATTATCAACTTCCACGAAAAGAAGACTTTTTTTTTTTAAATCTCGAGGACTAGTTATAGGTTATTTCCAGCAAGCTTCTTAATGAATTATTGAAAATAGCTTTTAGCTTTTTTTTCTCGATTTGTTGAAGGCGGTCCATATTAGGGGACTCGCACATACTTTGAGATCTTGCTAATATTTTTTGTTTGCACGGTAAAAACTCGGGGTCAACCCTGCTAAAATGTAACAAATGCGGTCTTAGCTGTCATATATAGCAATTTTTGTGTGATAAAAGCTTTGGCTGTGGACAGAAACGAGTCCGTTTTCGGCGGCAAAGCCGTTTAGAGTGAACGCTGCCAAACTGAGTGAAAAAAAGAGAAAAAGCCTAACGGTTTTGAGATTTGTGTTTCTGCAATACAGCGAACAAAACTTTTTTGAGCGCTCAAGCGCCGTTAGTTTTTCAGAACAGGAGGTGGTCCATATTAGGAGCCGGTCCATATTAGGAGCTACGTGAAGCTACCACCGCTCGGCTTTACACACACACACACACACTTTTAATTAGTTGCTTTTGGCAGCGCACACGGCCTCATCATCTGAACTTGAAACAAGATCGCGTAAGGCGAAAATACAATATTTAGTCAAGTAGCTGTCGAACTCACAGAATGAAACTGAACGCAATGCCATTTTTCAGCAAGACCGTATACTCGTAGCATCGTCAGTCCACCGCTCATGGCAAAGGCAGTGAAATTGACAAGAAGAGCGGGGTAGCAGTTGCGCTAAGAAAGATAGCACGCTTTTCTGTACCTCTCTTTGTTTTAACTTTCTGAGCGTGTTTTTAATCCAAACATATCATATCTATATGTTTTTGGAATCAGGAACCGACAAGGAATAAGATGAAAGTGTTTTTAAATTGATTTGGACCGAATTTAATTTTGATAATAATTTTTATATATTTAATTTTCAGAGCTTGTTTTTAATCCGAATATAACATATTTATATGTTTTTGGAATCAGCAAATGATGGAGAATAAGATAAACGTAAATTTGGATCGTTTTATAAATTTTTTTTTTTTTTACAATTTTCAGATTTTTAATGACCAAAGTCATTAATTAATTTTTAAGCCACCACGCTGAAATGCAATACCGAAGTCCGGGCTTCGTCGAAGATTACTTGACCAAAATTTCAACCAATTTGGTTGAAAAATGAGGGCGTGACAGTGCCGCCTCAACTTTCACGAAAAGCCGGATATGACGTCATCAAAGACATTTATCCAAAAAATGAAAAAAACCGTTCGGGGATTTCATACCCAGGAACTCTCATGTCAAATTTCATAAAGATCGGTACAGTAGTTTAGTCTGAATCGCTCTACACACACACACAGACACACACACGCGCACACGCACATACACCACGACCCTCGTTTCGATTCCCCCTCGATGTTAAAATATTTAGTCAAAACTTGACTAAATATAACAACTACAAAACACAACAACGTACAACAACAGCATGGTTGTGCCTGTCGGGTTATCAGTCACCATAAGGTGCCTGTACTTGTCAGTCTCTCTTTTTAGATCAGTGCCAGTGGCCTGTGCCGGCGATAGTTTGGTAACGTCGCGCAGACCGCGCATGCGCCATGTACAGTAAACTGTTATCACAAATGGCGGATAAATCTAACTCGTGCAAAGAAACGTTTCAAAACCAAGCTTTATGGACGTTTTTATGACTACGTACTCCAGCAGACATCAACTTGAGGTCGACGTGTGTGGGGTTTGCTCAAAATACGTAAGTATTCGTCAGCCGTTTGGCTTCTCGAATTAAGTTTCAACTTTGTCTCTGTCTCGAACCACAGGCGGAAGGTATTCACTCAATCACTGGACCACAACTTCCTTATTATGTACAGTGTTTGGTATTGAGTATGAAAGTAGTCTGGTGGTCCAGTGGACGATACCTTTCGCCTGTGCTCGAACCAAATACTAAGCTTACCAGTTACCACACTGTCATACTCATGCATAGTCATAGTGATAGCACTGATACATTTGTACAGGTAAACATGGCTGTTTGCTGAAAATCAGTCTTTGTGAAAAATTGCAATGATGTCTCTGAAGTTTGATTCAGTCCCTAATTCATTCAGTGATTCATTTTGATGGGACGTCAACCCATGGTGAGACTAATAATGATATTTGATCGTATTCTGCCAGTGCCATTGCCAACTGCCATTGTTGTTCTTGTGTGCACTAATTAGTAATTTACTGGCAATAGGAGTTCGAGTTCTACTATAGTAGTATTTTACTAAATCATTACTACTAGTACTAAATACTACTGCTACTACTAGCTTTAAACAAGCTATGGTTTGAATGACCAGCTAAATGCTAATAGTTAATAAGTACATTATTTTTGCATCAGCGAGGTATACATAAATTTAACGAAGTGGATTCACAGCGCGCGTCGCGTTGTGCAGCGTTGCGATTTACAACGCGCTGCACTACGAGGAACGCTGCGATTCACGACGCGCGATGTATTCTGCCGATACATTTCCTTCACAATCGCAAAGTTTACAACAGCTACATCTATCTGATCTATTTGAGAAATAAAACTGTCAATAAAACGAAAAACAGAGCTGAGCCATTCTCTCTCTCTCACTCTTTCAACTGAATTCACCAGTATATCGCCGCGTCGATGTAAAAACGTGCCTACCTCTGCTGAACAATCCTTCTCATTGCGGTCAATGCGCATGCGCCAATCTTGGACTTACAAAAATGCGACCCTTTGACCGATCGAACCATGGGTTAGGGTAAGGCTAAGGGTTAGGTTGTTCACGACCTGATTAATCTCCCCATGTTGGCGCATGCGCATTGACCGCAATGAGAAGGATTGTTCAGGCAGAGTTTTCAGTTTGTGACACCGACCTTGAATACTTGGCAGTCATACTCATACTCATATCACTACATGTCATTGCAATGGCTTCTACTATATATGGAAAGGAGCTGAGTTTTTAAACTGGGATGACGTTTTTAAACAATTATCCGAGTACAGTGCCGCGGAACTGTTAATCGGTGTCACACCAGTTTAACACTTCAGCAGCCATTTTGGAATTCGCGCATGCGCAGATCATTTTTTCAGCGTGGGTTTTTTTCCAGTTGATTTGAACGCGTGTATATATATATATATATATATATTCAGTCTGCATAAAGTGCAATTTTGTAGTCTTGCAGCCCTGAAGTTGCTTTCAAAGAAAGACTGTAAAATGTTGCTGATAATCATGCATACATGTACAAAAATAAAGCGCATCAACAATCTGCGCTGGTGAGAGCAATAGCCGCGCTCTGGGAATCGCTGCGCTGCACAACGTGCCGCGCTCTGTGAATTGCCGCGCTGCACAGCGCGCTGCGCTCTGTGAATCGCTTGCCTAAATTTAAATATTTTATTAAAAAAATACCGCATGGTTTTGCTTGACCAAATCATTTATCAGCTAACAATATGCTTTTATTTCAGTTGGACCTGACTTGAGCATGGTTCCGTTGTCTCCGCAACAACAGATTGGTTACTCAAGAATTGCAGGCATGTCCAGTTTGCAGCATGTGCAGGCGGACCCCGCTGAGTGTGAAGATCTGATGGCTGATCTAGACACAACATAAGCTGCTTGACACTATTCCAAGGTAAGCAAGAAGCTTTGAAAATAGTTACTTAAGTGTTACTTAGTAAGTGTACATTTTTGTGGGTGAACCATCGGTAACCGTCCCCGTCCCCCCCCCCCACCCCTCGACACCCACACATACAAACACGCACACAAACTTGGGTTTGTACTACAACTATTAGTATTAACTACTCTTCATAAATGAGTTATGTAATTCATCAGAGGTTTGAAGTCATTATGGTTTTGCAAATTAGTAAGAGACTATGTGGGTGCATGGATTCAGTAATGCGCAATTAATACATGCAATACTCCTGCTGGTGAGTTCACTACAAACAGGTACTACATTAGAACTGATCTATGTTATTTGTTAATGAGGATGATTAATCGTAATCTCACTGTCAAACTGTCATGATACTATTGCCATTGACAGTGCTAGATCACTTCATAAAGTTATTTTAGTAAGTAATCATATGATATTGATAATTTTGATAAAGTGATTTACTGACGGTGACAATGACATGTTATCTTCATACTATTCCAGGTACAAGATGCTAAACGTGCAGATATCAAGGGCTTGGGATTTCGGCTCCTGGAGATGCTACTTGTAACTCTTTTGTGAGTACCGATGTATACTGGGTGTTTTCTCAGTTTTTGTCCGCTGTCAGTGTGAGATTTATATTGTGGTACAGTGGAACCCCCCAATTTAAGACTCCCTCCTTTTAAAGACCATGTTTTCTCAGACTTTCTGTTCACAACCTCTGTAAAATTACCCCCCTTTTAAGACTCCCTCCTTTTTAAGACTGAATTTTCTCAGATTATTGTAGGTCTTAAAAGGGGTGTTCCACTGTATAACCTGTTTTTCTAGTTTCATGGTTTAGCCACGACTCACTTTGAATGAGGGTCATCTGCCAGGCATTTAGCTGATTATCTGATAGTGATAAGTGATATTTATTAATTTGCTATTTATAAATTACAGTTGCAGTAAACTAACACTGTCGCACAAAGTATGTGACTTTAAAAAAAGATTTGTTTGTAATCATGTGAGCTCTGTCCACTAGATGATGGAGAAGGGAATTTTTCCAGTTGAGTCTGCAACATGGATTTTTCTCTCTCAGGATAACAAATACAGCAGGGTTCGTACAGGTCATGGAAAACCTGGAAAGTCATGGAATTTGATTTTTAATTTTCCAGGCCTGGAAAGTCATGGAATTTCAATTCAAGTCATGGAAAGTCATGGAATTTAAAAAAATAAAAAAAGAAAGAAAAATTAACCTTTAGCACGCCAGCGGCGATTTTCGTTGCCCAGCCATTCCACCACCCCCCCCCCCGCGATTTTCGTCTCCAGCACAAGGCTTGTTCGTATGACCAACTTCTCGTTCATATTTGCATACGAGAATAACGGTATTTTTAACGGCACTTGAGCCAAAGCGAGGCTCACTTCCTTCCGTTATCTCGTCGTGTCGTCTGCGCTGCATTTGAGTCGGTTTCGTCGAAGTTTTTGAGTCACTTGAGAAAATGTGACTCTATGTAATCGGTCAGTGTTAGTCTGTCCGGCCGGCCGTCCGGCCGTCCGGCCGTCCGTAGACACCACCTTAACGTTGGACTTTTCTCGGAAACTATCAAAGCGATCGGGCTCATATTTTGTTTAGTCGTGACCTCCAATGACCTCTACACTTTAACGATGGTTTCGTTGACCTTTGACCTTTTTCAAGGTCACAGGTCAGCGTCAAAGGAAAAATTAGACATTTTATATCTTTGACAAAGTTCATCGGATGTGATTGAAACTTTGTAGGATTATTCTTTACATCAAAGTATTTACATCTGTAGCCTTTTACGAACGTTATCAGAAAAACAAGGGAGATAGCTAGCCTTTTCTGATCGGCAACACACAACTTAACGTTGGGCTTTTCTCGGAAACTATAAAAGTGACCGGGCTCAAATTTTATGTGAACGTGACTCATTGTGTTGTGAATAGCAATTTCTTCCTGTCCATCTGATGCCTCATATAATATTCAGAACTGCGAAAGTGACTCGATCGAGCGTTTGCTCTTCTTGTTTGTTTTTGCATCGATAAAGTACTTTAGCGCTTCGACAAGCAAGATGGAGGATGATGAGTTTGAAACTTTCTTTCAGTTGTTTCTTGACAACAAAAAGTATGCGGAATTGGAACGAATTACCGAGGAAGATCTTCGCAATGAACTGTGTATCGCGGTGAAAAAAATGACAGTTCGTCAAGTCACAGTGACGGTTACGAAACAGAATTTACGAAAGTGCAGATGGATACAAACAGTGGCTGGTCCAGTTTAGTGAAATGACAGGACCAGCAAACATTACCGATAATCTGACTGCCTAGCAAATGCTTGACTTGCTTGTCGAAGAGACACTGCGTAGAAACTGACTCAAATTCAGTGCAAAGCAAGCCAGTGTCAAAACTGGCAGTGACAAGACGTAAAAAGTTTGCGTGTTCGGAAATGGCGACCTGTGGATCTAGTCATGGAAAATGTTATTGAGGCTCATGAAAAAGTCATGGAATTTTGTTTCTAAAAAGCAGTGGGGACCCTGTACAGTATGGAAGGAAAAATTTAGGGTTGGTGTGGCGATAACAATAAAGATATGTCATAGTGACTTGACTAATTGATTTGAATTCTGCTGCAGGTCAGTCGCCCCCCACCTCCTGCTTTGCCTACTACAACTTCGAGGAAATACGACAGGACACCCTTCAGCTTGCTGCACCATGGTGTCTCTTGGAGAACAGCAAGGAACAGATACAGGTGGGGTCGGTTGGGATACCGTAAACAGACTATTTTGTTTTGTTGGCCTTAGCATAGAGTCTGGGGATGTGAGATGTGCATGATGTGTTGTTTGAATCTGACAGTGATTGTATGAATTTTTTATACATGTATTGTTGTCACGCGCTTTGAACTTCTGATAAGGCGCTTTATAAATGCCCGTTATTATTATTATTATTATTATAAATAGATACACACTTGTAAACTTATGTTAGTTTTCACACGTGAGCATGAAGGAATGTGCCTTTATGAGGAATGTATAGTGGCTTGCAATATTGAATTTGAGGGATGTTTGCAGTTATATAATATATTAGCACAGCTCAGTTTTCTTGAGGGTTCCATGAGAACAGTGAAATTCTCCTTTGAGGACTGAAAAATATCTTGGATAATTGGTCTTAATTGGAGGGGGGGGGGGGGGTTTAAAAAATAAGTACATTCACATGTGTTTTTCATTTTCACTGTGTTAAGGTGGGGAGGTCCTTCTCTACTTCTTTCTTTGTTTTCCCATTGACATATTTTTGTTCTTGTCTATATTTTTTACATAGGTTCACCATTAGTCCTCATCCCCAGCCGACTGTTTCCGCTGAAGCCGTGAAGGATACTTCTTCATGTAGGCGTGGACATCTTTTTCGTCGCCATGCAAGGCTTCCAGTACCATATAATTTTGTGAATACTCTGGGGACCTGTCATCGACTTTGGAAGGACGCTTTATTTTATAACACTTTGTACCCCATCTTTGTTGACCAAGATTTTTTAAGCCGAGACCAGCTGTGCTGCAGCAGGTCACTCAGAATTCTAGAAACTGTGTATCAACAGGCTAGAATGCTGGCGTTAGATCAACGTTACAGGAAGCGACTGAAGCTAACCGTCTAGGCAGGATGCGGATATGTGCCGAATGAGAACAGATGCAATGTACATAGTGACTGTGTGTACAGATATATATATATATCCATACCTGAACTTTGTTAGATAAATTATCAATCAATCAATCAATATGAGGCTTATAGTTATATCACGCGTATTCCGTGGGTACAGTTCTAAGCGCAGGGATTTTGTTTTGATTTTTTTTTTATGCAATTTATATCGCGCACATATTCAAGGCGCAGGGATTTATTTATGTCGTGTGAGATGGAATTTTTTTTACACAATACATCACGCATTCACATCGGCCAGCAGATCGCAGCTATTTCGGCGCATATCCTACTTTTCACGGCCTATTATTCCAAGTCACACGGGTATTTGGTGGACATTTTTAGCTATGCCTATACAATTTTGCCCGTCGCGATATAACCTTCGTGGTTGAAAACGACGTTAAACACCAAATAAAGAAAGAATACAATTTTGCCAGGAAAGACCGTTTTGTCAATCGTGGGATCTTTAACGTGCACCCCCAATGTAGTGTACACGAAGGGACCTCGGTTTTTCGTCTCATCCGAAAGACTAGCACTTGAACCCACCACCTAGGTTAGGAAAGGGGGGAGAAATAAATAGCGGCCTGACCCAGGGTCGAACACGCAACCTCTCGATTCCGAGCGCAAGTGCGTTACCACTCGGCCACCCATGCCGGTTGTTATGATCGCCACATTTTAGGTCCCCCCCTCCCCCCCTTTTCAAACTTCCCCGCTTTTAAGACCTTACGTTTTTGGATTTTCTGTTCACAACCTGTTGTGCATTTACCTACATATTAAGCAGTGTTTCTTGTATAGAATATAGTCAATGTTTGTAAAGATTTTAGTCAAGCAGTATGTAAGAAATGTTAAGTCCTTTGTACTGGAAACTTGCATTCTCCCAGTAAGGTCATATACTGTACTACGTTGCAAGCCCCTGGAGCAGTTTTTTGAGTCACTTGAGAAAATGTGACTCTATGTAATCGGTCAGTGTTAGTCTGTCCGGCCGGCCGGCCGGCCGTCCGTAGACACCACCTTAACGTTGGACTTTTCTCGAAAACTATCAAAGCGATCGGGCTCATATTTTGTTTAGTCGTGACCTCCAATGACCTCTACACTTTAACGATGGTTTCGTTGACCTTTGACCTTTTTCAAGGTCACAGGTCAGCGTCAAAGGAAAAATGAGACATTTTATATCTTTGACAAAGTTCATCGGATGTGATTGAAACTTTGTAGGATTATTCTTTACATCAAAGTATTTACATCTGTAGCCTTTTACGAACGTTATCAGAAAAACAAGGGAGATAACTAGCCTTTTCTGTTCGGCAACACACAACTTAACGTTGGGCTTTTCTATAAAAGTGACCGGGCTCAAATTTTATGTGAACGTGACTCATTGTGTTGTGAATAGCAATTTCTTCCTGTCCATCTGATGCCTCATATAATATTCAGAACTGCGAAAGTGACTCGATCGAGCGTTTGCTCTTCTTGTTGATTAGTGCTTTTGTGAACAAGAAACAATTGACAAGTGGCACTATCCCATCTTCCCCCTTTCCTCTATCCCATCTCCCCCTTTTCCTATCGCAATATAACCTTGAATGGTTGAAAACGACGTTAAACAACAAATAAAGAAAGAAAAGAATTCATCAACGAGTGATTACTGCCTCACCATAGCAGTTAGGCCAGTCTTACTAACTCTTACTTTTATTAATGTGCCGTGATGCAAAGACGTTGAGCAGTTTTCAGATGTTTATGAATCTAGGGCTTTCAAAATTTACTGACATGTTGGACTCCATGACATCCAAACATGAAGTTCAGTTACCCCTTTTCAACTTTGAAGGTCACATTGTAGGCGAATTTTTAGCAAAAAGTTGGAACATTGGTGTGACTGTTCTTACTCACAAGGGAAGTGATTTAGTTATTTGCTGATTTTTATTTTGTATGGCCTTCTTTCACCCATTTAATCATTCATAAATGTTCATACCCAAGGGAAGTAATTCACATATATATCTATGGCCAATGTTTTCACAGGGCATCTGCCCCCCCCCCCCCCCCCTCCCCTCCCAACACACACTCACATGGGCTAAAACTTACATGGCTTTTATGGGTATGACGCTCTTAATCACAAGGGAAGTAATTTACTGATGGTGTGTTTTCATTTCATGTGGCCTTCACCGATTTGAATAATTTATTTTAGCTTATCCAATTATAGTGTGGATGAACACTGTCTCCACTCAAAATAGTCCTTTGCTATTGTACATTGTGAATCAGCATTTTTGTTTTTGTCCTGTTTGAATAAAGTGCAATAATTTTACAACCAAAGTGTTAATGTTAAAGATGTTTACATAATGTGTGAAGGATGATGCATTTGAAAACTAATATTGTTAAATGTCAATTGACCTGTGACAAGTCAGCAAAGTGCAATATCCAAGCATGAAACCCGCACACAATTCCCAAACAACATGCTTTCTTTTCCACAAAATTCCATCCAGGTGAAAACAATTATGTGAACGTCATAACATGGTGTTTTTTTACATTAATAATCAAGCCTAACACCAACTAACATGGTGTTAATAGGCATTTGAGCAAGCTTTAACACCAACATAACATGGAGTTAATAGGCATTTGAGCAATCTTTAACACCAACATAACATGGGGTTTTGCATGTTAAACCAGCAATAACATGATGTTAATCACATTACAAGCAAGCTGTAACACCACCAAAACAAGCAGTTTTGCAAGTTAAGTCTACGATAACATGATGTTACTTGGCGTTAAACCAAAGCTTTAATGCCATCAAAACTTGACATTTTTGCATGTTACAGACATGCTGTAACATGGTTTAACATGATGTTTTGACCGTCGCAAAACGCGCTGAAATTCCAGGCAATTTCGCAGCGATAACTTCAACAAAATCCAATCAAAATCTGGCGTTGTCGTGAACACCAAAATGTGATAAACCCATTGAAACTTGAAGTTTTGTTGGGATTTTGAGTAGTTTTGTAAGATACAAAACGCCACTTTTCGCCCAGTGTAAGAAGCGGGGTTTCACTGACTGTATGTTTGTCAGATAACTAAACCTCTTACGTGGACTCGAAGGTGATAGCACTGAGAGTGGTGAGTGCTTACTGTGACGACACACTGATAAGACGCGAAGTTTTTATAGGGTTCAAAGACATGCACTTGATTGCACGGCCGTCATATATGTCGAGTAGGGCCTATAATTAAAACTATACATTGACTTGGCGACTTTGACGTCAGAGAGAGAATTGAATTGAATTGAAATTGGAGTGACATTTGTTTTTCGAGGGTGACAGAATTAGCAATGCAAACATGCTTTTTTTT
>NC_090257.1:20372815-20447815 GCF_037325665.1 Littorina saxatilis
GTGTGTGTGTGTGTGTGTGTGTGTGTGTGTGTGTGTGTGTGTTTTGAAAACAAGAGTATCTATAATCGACTCCGTTATATTCAGTCACACAACAGACAAAAAGAACTGTTTTCGCGTAATCAGTTGAAACAGTTTCGTTTAAGAACAGGTGCAAGTTAACGCGAATTCTTTGTGCATTTTCAGAGAAGCCTCACCAGCAAATTGTTCAGATTGTCAAATACTACGACCAGACTCGCCACAACCACATCAACACAGACCAACCATGGCACGGATAGCTGGAAACACAGACAATACAATGTTGGTGCGTTTGGTGCGGGACGCATCGGCCGAATGCATCTTCGAAACGTCGCTAACCACAGGCGCCTGAAACTAAAATGGGTGGTGGAGGACAAAGCAGAGGCGCGCGAAGCAACGCAAGACGAACTGTTTCTCCACGATACGCCTTTTAGTTCCTCCTCTGAGACGCAGTCGCTGCTGTCGGACCCTAGGTAAAGGATGTGGAATAGACGATGTCCGGAAATAACCCAGTCTGTATTTTTTTTATTTTTTTTTGGGGGGGGGTTGTCGAAAAGTTTTTTTTTATATTTTTATATTTTAATTTGTTTAAAAATTTTTTGCAATGCTTTTTTTTGCAATGCTTTTTTGTGTGTTCTTTCTTCTCTTCTTTTGCCAGACACCTGAGCAGACACAGTCGCATTCGTGAAGTGAATGACACTCAGCTGTGTGATCCCAGCCTTCCCATTGAAACCATAGCACTTCCACTCTCTGGGCCGGAGCTCGAAAAACCGACTATCCCCATTGGGATTCGAACTACGACCTCCCGGCCCGCAGTCCGATGCGCTAACCACTGCCGGTTGTCGAAGAGTTGCTTTCCCTTCTTACCATAGAAACATTGAGACAAGCGTACAATGTCACGTGTAGTATGCCTCGGTGTTTCTATGGAAAAGCAAGGAAAAACAAACAAAAGGAACACACGCAAAACAAAGACCAAAACCGAGAGAGTCATTTCCGAATATCGTCTATTACAGTTATGTTTTGTTTGGCATCGGCAGTCAGCAACACGCCGTAACTTCATTCAAATCGTCAAATCAGTACCGTTCCCGTCATTTTAGAAAATCTCCAGTACATCGAGTAAACTACTGGACCGATCTTTATGAAATTTTTCATGAGAGTTCCTGGGTATGATATCCCCAGTTGGTTTTTTTTCATTTTTTCGATAAATGTCTTTAATGACGTCATATCCGGCTTTTTGTAAAAGTTGAGGCGGCACTGTCACACCCTCATTTTTCAATTCCAAGCAATCTTCGACAAAGGCCGGACTTTGGTATTGCATTTCAGCTTGGAGGCTTTAAAATTAATTGATGACTTTGGTCATTAGAAATCTGAAAATTGTATTCAAATTATTTTTTTATTAAACGATCCAAAATTACGTTTATCTTATTTTTCATAATGTTCTGATTCCAAAAACATATAAATATGTTATTATTGAATTAAAAACAGGCTCTGCAAATTAAAAATAATTATGAAAATTATGATTAACATTAAATTTCCGAAAGCGATTTAAAAACAATTTCATCTTATTCGTTGTCCGTTTCTGATTCCAAAAACATATAGATATGATATGTTTGGATTGGATTAAAAACACGTTCAGAAAGTGAAAAAGAATAGAGATATAGAAAAGCGTGCTATCCTCCTCAGCGCAACCGCTACTGCGCTTTTCTGGATTGTTAATTTCACTGCCTTTGCCACGAGCGGTGGACAGACGATGCTACGTCTACGAGTGTTCAGTTTCATTCTGTGAGTTCGACTGAGCTTGACTAAATGTTGTATTTTCGCCTTACGCGACTTGTTAAATATTTTGGAACGCTGTTTTTGGATCACTGAAATCTGACTTAAGTGCCACCAAGTTATAATATCCCCTTTGATTGTCTCTTCTTCTCCAAGACTTTTGTTGTGTTTTGTTGTATTTCTTCTTCTTCAGGGTTCCAGAAATTCTGGTGACGTGTGAGCTCGTTTGCCCATTTGGGTTCCCCACACTATACTCTGAGAGCATAGTTAGCTTCACTCCGCTTTTGTTGGGTAGGTATGCTGGATATTTTCGTGTTTCCTTAACCCACCGAACTCTGACATGGATTACAGGATATTTTCCGTGCGCACTTGGTCTTGTGCTTTCGTGTGCACACGAAGGGGGTTAAGTCACTAGCAGGTCTGCACATAAGTTGACCTGGGAGATCGGAAACCGGGATTCGAACTCACGACCTCCCGATTAGGACTGGCCGACGTCTTACCACCACGCCACTGCGCCCGTTGTATTTGTATTGAAGGGATGTCACTATGTGTGCAGTTTGGACGGGGTGTTTATTTTCACCAACACCGAAAGCCACGCCAGCCTCATCACCCAAGCATTGGACAAAGGTTTGTCTGAGATATTCAGGTCTTAAAAAGGAGGGAGACTTATTAAAATGGGGTTAAATTTATAGAGCATGTAAACAACAAAAAACTCAAAAAGTATAAGGTCTGAAACGGGAGGGATTCCTACATTGTGGTAGGGGGGTCTTAAAGGGAGGGTTCCATGGTATTCAGATGTATTGACGGGTTGGTTCTTGGTTCTTGGTTCTTGGCTTTTAACGTCTCTTAAAACCGGCACGGTTGGCCTAGTGGTAAGGCGTCCGCCCCGTGATCGGGAGGTCGTGGGTTCGAACCCCGGCCGGGACTTTAAAATTGGCAATCTAGTGGCTGCTCCGCCTGGCGTCTGGCATTTTGGGGTTAGTGCTAGGACTGGTTGGTCCGGTGTCAGAATAATGTGACTGGGTGAGACACGAAGCCTGTGCTGCGACTTCTGTCTTGTGTGTGGCGCACGTTATATGTCAAAGCAGCACCGCCCTGATATGGCCCTTCGTGGTCGGCTGGGCGTTAAGCAAACAAACAAACAAACAAACAAACGTCTCTTAAACCTATGCGGGACCGATTCAAGTTCGTTTCCTTTCTCGATTTACATTCCTTTATCATGGTGGTCCCCGTTAATGAAACTATTTACCTTTTGGTCTAACACAGTCAAAGGAAGAATTAGGTTCTAATAGCTCATGTCTCCTCACACTGGATACTTCGTATTTGTTAAACATTTTAATCTTGTCTGGGGCAACGTTCCGGAATGTACGGAGGGAAAGAGCATCACATCACAATAACAAAACATAGCAATTCAACAAAATGTAAACCCTGTTTCATTGTTTGTTTGGATGTGATAAAAAGGGGAAAGCGACTTTTCCGCCCTGTAAGTAACTTAATCTACTAAAGTCTTGCTGTGTTTTGTATCCTAATATATTGATTTTACCGAATATAAAATCCAGTCAGGACCTCAGTAAGAACGAACGATGATCGTCAAGTTTTAAGACCGAAATAGTGCTTCAGACATGGTGGCTAAATTAAAACCTTTCCTGGAGGTCTTTTTCTACCTTTTATGCCAATGACATGAAGGAGTTGACTTACGCATTGATGTGTGTGGATTTAGACGTGTGTGTTCCCAGCGCGTGTGTGAAGGGAGTGTTTCAGGTAAGAGTCTTTTGTGTTTTGAATTTGTGATTCTTATGTTAAAGGCACAGTCAGCCTCCCGTAGACCATCAAAGACACTGTCAGGCTTTTACACACAGTACAAACACCCTTTCATTCAAACACTCACCGCTTGAGAACATCCTAGGTGCCCTAGGAAGTGTGGACTAACGGTGTGAGTTCTCTTTTTTTTATATTTTTTTATAGAGTTTTTACGTGATGCGGTTTTTGTGTGTGACAAGCCTAAATAAAAATTTCTGTTTACATCACAAATAGAAAAATAAAGTGGAATTGAATGGAATTGAATTGAATTAAATCGTATGCAATTGATGTGAAAAGAATTAAACAGAATGGTTTTGAATGGAATGGATTATTTGAATATTGAATTGAATTAGATTGAATTGAATAGTTGTGTTTCAGGGAAGGCAGTGTTTGTGGAGAAGCCCACAGCAGAGACGCGGGAGGAGATAGACCAGTGTTACTCCTTGGCACAAGCCAAAGGCACACACCTCTTCACGGGCTTTCAGAGGTTAGATTCATGGAGGCATTTCCTTTTCTTTTCATTGCTCGCTTGAAAATTTGGGTCGCTTCATCCCAGAGGAAAGCTAGCAGCTACAGAGTTAGCGCTACCCAGTTGTCCGCGTAGTTAGCTGTAAGCAGCCAACGGCAATAACCGAGGTCTTTTACGTGCCAGTGTGGTGACACGGTGGTGGGACATTGATTAAAAACACACACCACATTTAAAGATTACGAAGAAGTGTTGATTTGGAACTGTTCTTCCCTAAAGTTGCAAAGCACATTTTCCTTACACATGCCAGCTACTTTCAATGTTTTTTTGTTTTTTTTAAGTTTCCATAGAAACCTTCCTTGCTGTCTGCTGTCAACACTGTACTGTGTTCGCTGACAGTATGGCTTTTAACATGCAAAGTGCTAACGCAGAAAGGAGTCGTAATTCACAGACTGTTGACCCATCAGTTGTTGAACACTGTGTTCGCTGATAGTATGGCTTTTACATGCAAAGTGCTAACACAGAAAGGAGTCGTAATTCACTGACTGTTGACCCATTGTTGAACAACGGTGTTCGCTGACAGTATGGTTTTTTACATGCAAAGTGCTACCACAGAAAGGAGTCGTAATTCACTGACTGTTGACCCATTGTTGAACACTGTGTTCGCTGACAGTATGGCTTTTAACATGCGAAGTGCTAACACAGAAAGGAGTCGTAATTCACTGACTGTTGACTCATTGTTGAACACTGTGTTCGCTGACAGTATGGTTTTTTACATGCAAAGTGCTAACGCAGAAAGGAGTCGTAATTCACAGACTGTTGACCCATCAGTTGTTGAACACTGTGTTCGCTGATAGTATGGCTTTTACATGCAAAGTGCTAACACAGAAAGGAGTCGTAATTCACTGACTGTTGACCCATTGTTGAACACCGTGTTCGCTAATAGTATGGCTTTTACATGCAAAGTGCTAACACAGAAAGGAGTCGTAATTCACTGACTGTTGACTCATTGTTGAACAACGGTGTTCGCTGACAGTATGGTTTTTTACATGCAAAGTGCTACCACAGAAAGGAGTCGTAATTCACTGACTGTTGACCCATTGTTGGCTCACGTAAGTGTAGCCTATGCGATGGTAAACTTTGTCTGTCTGTGCGTGCGTGCGTGCGTATGTATGTGTGTATGTCTGTGGTAGAAACTTTAACATTTTTGGCTAAACACCGAAATACTCATTTCACGTGGTTAATTTTCAAGCACCATCTTCAAATTATTGAAGCAATGATCAACATTGTGTCGGCATGTGTGTAGTTAAAGCGTGTATCCAAAGAAAACGGGTGGTGGGGGGTTTTGAAGGGGTACAAGCAGTTGACTGATTTGTGTCGTGTTTGGCATGTAGACGGCAGGTCAGGTGTCAAGATCAGGTCAGGGGTCGCGCGAAGGATTGTGGTCCAGTTCTCACCTCGCCGATTCGCCGGGGAAGACGATTTCATGTTGTTCGGTTTCTAAGCTCCAGAAAAGTAAATAAAGAAGATACCAAAGGGAGATTTCCTACAATTTGATCTGCACAGCGTGTTTCCAATGTCCACGCGAGGAAGAGCTGTCGAAAGCGCGGCAGTCAGTGTCGATCTTGCAGCCGTATCCCGGTAAGTTCAGAGACAGATCTAGTGTCTCCCACTCTGATAACGTGTCACCTACTGTTAATCCGTTTTGTTTTAATTTCTTTTTATTTCAGCAGACACGGATGTCAAACACAGTGCTAGGCAGTCACCTCTAGTGAAATGAGTTGATCTAAAGTGCCTGTAATGTTTGGATGTCTTTGCTCGTGGTTCGATTTATGTGAATTTCAAGACTTGCAGTAGAGTCTCAAGTTAAGTTTACTCTGCCCGAAAAAAACTGTCCACCATTTTACTTGAACATGCAGATATAAGGAAACGGAATGAATCTGTTCTCAAAGTCAAAATGATCACGATTTTTTCCTCAGATTCAAAACATGCACTGTCATGGTTTTGTCTGTACAATTTAGTAAGTCTTAAAGTACTTTGCAACAACTTCCTTGAACGTGAAAGACAGTTTTTGAATGCTAGATCTGTATCGCGTTTCATTCCAGACTCGATCCTCTCTTTGATTGTAGATCTACTGTTTGCTGTTTACGCACTATCATATGATTCGCTATGTAACGTTTGGTAAGCTTACCTTGCCACAGCTTTCTTGTCTTTGTTGGCATTTCTGGCTGTGTTGACCGTCAGAATTATTTTAAGAACCAGGCTGCTGCAGTCGACATGTTTCGCATATTGTAGGGTTACCATGCTGCATAGGTAAGGCCAAAAAAAAAAATTGTCTGTTTAGGGTAACCCGACCGACCCTATCGATTTGGCGCCGACCCAAAAACTTTTTTTTGATTTCAAAAAAAAGAAAGAAAAAAAAAGAGGTAAAAATGCTAAAAAGAGACATTTGGCGTTTCTTTCTCTCCCTTTCTCTCTGTTTTATTTATACGTTAGTTTTGAAACATGTATTCATCAAATATAAGAAGTGAATGTTCAGCCAACATAGCATTTACAAAAACAAAAAAACAAAAAAACAAAAAAAAAACCTACCTACCTACCGACCTTACTTTTTTTGGTCATGTTACCCTAAACAGACAATTTTTTTTTTGGGCCTAAAGTGGCTTGTATAACCTGACTATTCTGTTTCAAAACACTGTTTATATTTGTGTAGGTTGTAGTCATCATAACTAATCGCATTTTGCCATTTGTTTCAGAAAGGAGGTTAACCTACAACAAGATCGACGCTATGTCAGATATATGCCTCAGCCACATGAAGACTTCCGAATTTAGATCTACTCGGCATGGTGACAAGTCTTGATGAAAAGTATAGGACTGAGGACAGCAGTGGAAAAAGTGCCCACATGGCAGGTACCTAACCTATTACCCTAGTCATTTTATCTGTTTGCCTTCTTTTGAAAATTATACATGGAGTTGATATGATGCGTTAGTTTTAACTGTGTGTGTGTGTGTGTGTGCGTGCGTGCGTGCGTGCGTGCGTGTGTGTGTGTGTGTTTGTGTGTTACGGAGTGAGTGAGTTTGTGTTATGTTACTGTTTGTTGATTTCTTACGGGAGCCTTGAAGGCTTCGCCTCTTGTTGAACACTGTGTTCGCTGACAGTATGGCTTTTAACATGCGAAGTGCTAACACAGAAAGGAGTCGTAATTCACTGACTGTTGACTCATTGTTGAACACTGTGTTCGCTGACAGTATGGTTTTTTACATGCAAAGTGCTAACACAGAAAGGAGTCGTAATTCACTGACTGTTGACCCATTTCTGCAAAGACTATAGCCCCGTTTCTGACCTGACACATACTGCGTAGTGCCAGCGGTCACGCCTGAGGTCAAGAGATAAGGTGGACAAAGGGGAACCAAAGGCCTGTGGTCAGCACATTTTAATGGCCCCAACTATGTCGGCTTACTAGTGCCAAAACCTGGTGTTACCATTATCACGAGAAAATTACTAAAAAACACTGTCAGTTAGCGTTTTCACGTGTTAATTACTCATTTTTACGTGAAAACTACTGAACTGATCTTTATGAAATTTGACATGAGAGTTCCTGGAAATGATATCCCCGGACGTTTTTTTTTTTCGATAAATACTTTTGATGACGTCATATCCGGCTGCAGTCGACAAACACAAATAATCCACACAAAATGAGACTGAATATTAGTGATCTAAAGAAAGACTTAGTTGAGCGACACCTTGCGGAAAACAGCGTATGCGACTGTGGTGATGGAACAGAAACTGCAACACACTTCTTACTAGAATGCCGTTTACACTTAGCTGCAAGGAACAACACAATCAACAAACTAACCAACAACCTCATACACACAGATATTCTACTTCATGGAAACCCCTCCTTGCAAACAAAAATTAACAAAAAAAATCTTTTTAACAGTGCAGGAATTTATTGGACAGTCCGGCCGTTTCGAACAGATAAACATGTAAAGTGAAAACAAAATCGATACGTCTACTCCTCTCTCTCTCTCTGCTCTCTCTTCTCTCTCTCTCTCTCTCTCTCTCTCTCTCTCTCTCTCTCTCTCTCTCTCTCTCTCTCTCTCTCTCTCTCTCTCTCTCTCTCTCTCTCTCTCTCTCTCTCTCTCTCTCTCTCTCTCTCTCTCTCTCTCTCTCTCTCTCTCTCTCTCTCTCTCTCTCAGGCTCTGTCTCTCTCTCGAGTCTCTCTCTCTCTCTTTCTCTCTCTCTCTCTCTCTCTCTCCCTCTCTCCCTCTTACTCGCTAACACCATAAATATTATATATGTATTCTTAAACGGATTTTTGTTTTGATGTACAATTTTCATTCAATTTTCCTTTCATGTTTGCTTGCTCTTTATTTGAACTGTACAATAGCCGCCATTTATATGTAATTTTCTAACTGTAAACACCACTATAAGCATTATGCTTGTTGTTGTTTACTCAATATGCGTTTTTTGTAAATAATGCACAAATGAATAAAACAGTTTAAACCACACACAAAAAAAAAAAAAAAATCCGGCTTTTTGTAAAAGTTGAGGCGGCACTGTCACACCCTCATTTTTCAATAAAATTTATTGAAATTTGTGTAAAGCAATCTTCGACAAAGGCCGGACTTCGGTATTGCATTTCAGGTTCGTGGCTTAAAAATTAATTGGTTTAAACAAGTTTATTCAGTAAATTCCATTGGTACTATTACCGCATACATGAAATAAGGAACATGGAGCACAACAAGCTAAGCTTATGAGCGTACTCTTAAAAGCAAATGAAATTTGGCGGACGATTTTAATATAACAAATTTGAAATAATGTCAAAATAATAATGGTAAATTATGGTAGACAAACATGTAACAATAAAAGGAAAAAAAACCAACAAAAAACAACAAACAAAAAAACCAATGCTAAACTAACAACAGTACTCACACGCGCTCGCACACTCACTCGCACACACACGCATACAATGACTTCCACATGGTTGAAAATAGAATACTACCAGAACAAGGAAATGTAAACAGTACTGCACATGGTGGATGAGATAAATGCATTCATTATTCAAAACGTTTGCTTAATAAGATAAACCTGAATAACTGGTCAAATATCAATGCATTTTCGCTGTCTGACTTGTCTCTATTGCCATACAGAAAATCATCAGCGGTTAGCAAATCATAGTTGGGCAGTGTTGACAAGGTGACTTCACGTATTTGAAGAGATAAGGGGCAATGAAAAATATAGTGCTCCGCATTTTCAACAGGATAACCACAAGTGCATGACGGGTCGGGAATTAAATGTCTGTCAAATAGATCACTATTTAGATTGCTGATCCTCAATCTCAGTCTGCAATGGATAATTTCTGATTTTCGATCAGATGTGTATCTATACGAGGGAACAACAGAATCATCAGAACTAATACGTTTTTTAAATAACCCAATAGAATCAAGTTGTTTTACAGTTTCTGGAAGCTCATTCCACAGGGAAGTCGAAGACAGAAAAAATGACTTTTTATACAATTCAGTTCGAGAGTGGGGAGTCTGTCTGTCAAGTGGTCTTCGTCTATGGTAAGGGTTCACAGAAGCAACGAGAGGAGGCAGACGTTCTAGTAAGTATGGTGGCACGCGTGCATTAACTAATTTGAAATACAAAATCAATTTGTGTCTTTTTCGCCTCTCCTTCAGTGTTGTAAATCCTGATTCATCGTACAATTTTTGGTGACTCGTGCCACGAACTGCACCTATAATGGTTCTTATGGCATCAAGATGCAAGTTTTCTAATAAAGTAGCTAATCTGTCAGAACAGTTATCCCAAATGACGTCAGAAAAATCAAAATGGGGAATAATAAAAGATTTATACATAAGTTCAAGTGCCTTTCGGCTAAGGCGATACTTATAGGACCGAAAACATGAGAGAAGAACACGTACTTTAGATATAATTGACTGAACATGTGATTCCCATTTGCAGTCGCTCTGAATCAGTACACCAAGATGTTTGTGAACGTGGTTTTCTCTCAGAACTGTTCCATCAAATACAAGAGGAAGGGTTTCAGGCATTCTATTTCCAGAAAAGGTCATCAAATCTGTTTTTAAATTATTGAAATTAACTTTCCATTTTTCCGCCCAGTGTGCAATTTTGGCTAAGTCTGCATTTAAGATCTGTGTCCGCGTGTTTGCATCATTTAGAGATAAATACAAACTGGTATCATCAGCAAAAAGTTTAATGACAGATTCGATATTAATGACAATATCGTTAATGTACACAAGGAACAACAATGGCCCCAGAACAGAACCTTGGGGAACACCTGAACAAACACGTCCGTATGTCGATTTCCTGCCTTGGATAACAACGGCTTGTAACCTGCCTGTCAAATAATCTTCAAACCATTTTAATAAAACACCTCTTATGCCTATAGCATATAATTTATGCAACAAACCCTTGTGCCACACTCTGTCGAAGGCTTTTGATATATCACAGAAAACAGCCTGAGTCGTCAACTGCTTATCTAAGGATTGGCAAAAATCGTCATACATACTCAACAACTGAAAACTAGTTGAATCACCAGGAATAAACCCTGACTGAGAAACCGTTAATAAATCATTCTCTGTGAGATATCGAAAAACATGGGCTTGAACACATTTTTCCAATACTTTTCCAATGCAACTGAGTAATGAGATCGGACGATAGTTACTGCAGTGTTCTTTTTCACCTTTCTTATAAATGGGATTCACATGAGCTACTTTCCAAATTTTCGGAAACTTTCCCTCAGCCAACGATCTCTGGAAAAGGGTTGCAAGCGGATTTGAAATAATACAAGCAGCAAGTTTAAGAAGTTTATTGTGAACCAAATCAGGACCTACTGCTTTCCTAACATCGAGGTTGTTTAGAACAGCGTACACCATTTCGGTAGTTATCACGAGAGGACTAATGGAAATGGGCTCTTCTTCAACTGGTGGAACGTCATCATCATGACCTTGTATATGCGACTGTCGTAGAAATGCTTCATTAAAAATCTCGGCTTTGTCCTCTGCAGAGTAATACACAATTCCATTGCTTTCAATCGGCGGAATCTCATTTGTACTCATTCCTTTCTTTTTCAAAAAAGAGTTGACTACCTTCCACCAGTCTTTATTGCCAAAATTATGAGGTGACAATATTCTATTTTCTAGTTCCCTAATGTGCTCTTCTTTCCTTTTTCTTATAACATCAGTCAAATTATTTCTCAACCGTCGGAAAAGAGACCAGCACCATACAGTATCCAGACGTTTGGCTAATGCGTGAATGTATTGCTTTTTCCTAATCAACTTTTTGATTTCCTCGGTGATCCATACAGCATCGTGTCCGTTCATTGTCACTACCTTTACAGGCATACATTCTTTAGCTATCATCATTAACTTATCGGAAAACATTTCAGCGGCGTCATCAATGGATTCTAAATCGACTATATTATTCCAATCTACACTTTCCATATCTTGCAACAACTTGTCAACATCGATTTTGGAATAATTATATAGTGTTCGTTTGAATGAACCACCCGACGGTAAGTCATAATTCAAATATACAAAAGGACACGAGTGGTCACTGCATACAGGTGGTAGAACACCAACTCTTTTTACCAAGTTAGGACACGGAGTTAATACCAGATCAATTATAGTTGACGAGGTATCGGTTATTCGAGTGGGTTCTGATATCAACTGAGATAAACTGTTTGTGTTCATTAATTCCCGCAGATGAAACGGGGGGTTAACAGTACAATCAGCGTTGAGATCACCAAAGATAATAAACTTATGTGGGGTATTCATGGCAAGTTGAACGGAATCGTTGATAAGAAGCCAATGGTCGACGGTTGCACTCGGTGGTCTATAAAACACACCAACGAGAAGAGTATCTTGACCCAACTTAGTCTCAATCCAGATCGCTTCCAAATCAGGTATACACAAGTCGATCCTCGGTTTGCAAATCAGATTACTATTTACATAAACGGCTACGCCGCCGTGGGAATCCCCGGGCCTATCACGTCTAACTGGAGGGTGGTAACCTTTTAAGCAGATGCAGTCTTGGTCAACTTTGTCCGACAGCCAGGTCTCAGATACAGTTATTATATCAAACTTCCCCAATTCGGCCTCAAGGAACGGTGTCTTATATTGAAGACTGCGAGTGTTTACATGAACAATAGAGATCCCATCCCCTCGGGTTGTGCTTGGTCCAGGATTAGGATGGATATCACCACACATAAACAACAATAAGCAAATTGCAATAGATATGGTTTGAGATGTAAAATTCACAGAATCAGCACAAAAAATGAGTGAGGTGGCATATTTCCACATCGAACCAGCAAAGTTCACAGCAATGTCGTAACAACATATTGGGTCGTTACGAGTAAGCTTCCGGGCAGGAAATAAAAACAAAAACAACGCAAGAGACAAGCCAGCACTACCACGAACGAGAATAATCATAAGCGACTGGATATTTCCCTTGTTAAGAAAAGATAGTTTATACACAGATAGCGCTGACGCAACAGGGAGATAACTTCCCACACTGGCTCTGTATTGAGACAGACTACACCCACCCATCTAGGTCACAGCTCGTTGCAAAAAATCAAACAAGGCAGAGCCAAGGGTGTGAGACAATCTCCCCGACACGTGCGCCCCATCCTTTTGCATCAGGCATGAAGTCATTGTGGACAACAACAAACAACAAGCAAACAAACCAACGATCAAACAGACACACAATCAACAACGTCGACAGTTAAAGTCAACAATCAAAAACAATCGAAAACAAAATATTTAGACACGCAGTCTCGCGTGTTAATGTAAAATATAGGGTAAACTAAGGTATCAATCAAAGGTAACTATTTCAAAAATAACTAAAAAAAATAACTAAAACAACCAGAGATAATAGAAGAGAAAGTACTGCCACTTGCTCTCTTGAACAACATTTAATGTTCACATGCAAAACAAAGGGTAAAATGCTGACCGCATTAAATTATGTCGTTTGGCCTGTGGTCTTTTAATACGTGCACAAACTAGGGCAGGCGTGGCACACCTGATGAGACACGCAGACCAGCTTAAAAGACACGTGAAAATACGTGAACAGTCCTCGTGCGAAAACGTGCACAAATAGCTGGTGGCAAAAGGAAACGAGGCGCCGAGTGAGCAAAGGCAAAGTTGTTTGACACAACGGGTGCAACGGGTACATGGTTCATAGGTACATGATTTTATCATCATTTTGTTTTTATCATCGAATCAGGTACAATGTACTTGAGATATATGACATAGTATTTTTTTATGTTACGCTATTGTGTGCATACCACAACTCAATTGTACACATTGAGCCATTATCAAAAGAGTACAAAGTGGCGCAGGATGTTTGTTTGTTTTTCACTGCATGTTTTATAAATGTTTAAACTTATCATAAGATGTGCATACCATGGCTTAACTATACTCATGAAACCATCATCAACATAGTGTGTAGTACATAGTACATAGAAGCGCAGAATATTTAATATGCAATACTGCATGTTGTATATTATATATATATTGTATATAGGCTATATTGTGGATACTCGTTTAGTCACTATACATATTCTAAACAATGCATCGCACTATGTGAGGAAACTTGAGACAATGCATCTAGGTTGCCTATATCAAAGCGAGCAGGTTGCGCATGGTGGTCACTCTGGTGACTGCACTACCGCGCTTCACAAAAATTGTCCCATCCCGTACCCACGTCTCCTCGAATTTCTTGTCTTTCTTCAACTTTCTTGCCTTGGCAGCAAGCTCAGAACGCACCTGAGTTAGATCGTCGTTGATGAAGACTTGGGTCGGCGTCCTAGCTGCAGCCCATGCGCGGTCGGGGAGGATCTTCTTAGCATCGGTCTTGGCTAAGGTTTTCTTGCTCCTCATCAGAGCTGACTTGAACCTGTAGGAGGCGAACTTACAAATAATGGCTCTGCTGTAAGTGTCACCTGGTCCCGGTCTCCTCCCAACTCGGTGACTCCTGTCGAGCATGGCGTCGGTGAGCTCGACGCCTACCGCCTTGCCGACAGCCTTGATGACGCTATCAGTATCCTCGCCGTCCAGCTCCGGGACATTGTTGATGCGGATACAGTTCCTCCTGCTGTATTGCTCGAGGTCGTCAACCTTGTCCCGAAGCTGGTCGATCTCGTCGTCCCGCTTCTCCAGCTCACCCCTGTAGTGCGCCACCTCCGCCTTCAGCTCGCCTAACTCCTTGCGGAACTCGCTGATCACCTGTGCTGCAACTGCTGTCGAGAGGGCCTTCACGAGGTCTGGATCGCTCAGGAAGGTCTGGAGCTTCTCCTTCAGCCGCTGCTCCTCCTGATTGGCCTTGCCCTTGGGATTGGGTGTGCTGGACGCCATGTCGGGGGTGCCGGTGATGATCGTCTCGTCAGGGTCCGGATCACTGAAGCTATCACTGGGACAGACTCGCTTCTCGGGGTCTTGAAGGGGCGAAGCAAGCCGCTTCGACATTGACAGCTTGGTAAAGTCCGGTTCAACAAGTATCACTCAATGTAGACCTACAACTTCAAAATACTTTTTCCCTGCGCCTGTGCCACAATAACAGCGCAACGCAAGGGTGTGTCTCAAGCGTCATAAACACTAGCACGTGCAATGCATGTTCAACACGAATACGAATACGAATGCGATGCCGATAACACAGTCCGATATGAACGTAAAACACACCGTTAATACCAAAGAATGGCCATTATCACAGCAACCTGGCAACGCAGACAGCACACATATGAAAAAGCATAGTCCAGACACCTTCACATGCCTACCACACGCCAACACAACACCACATTGCACTGCAACTCAACACAATTCACATTTTCTTGCGAGAGCAAACAACAGACGTCCCTACTCATCCGCCATCTTGGATCCCTCCCTCTTAAAAATTAATTGATGAATTTGGTCATGAAAAATCTAAAAATTGTAATACATTTTTTTTTTTATATAAAACGATCCAAACAAAACGTTCATCTTATTCTACATCATTTTCTGATTCCAAAAACATATAAATATGTTATATTTGGATTAAAAACAAGCTCTGAAAATTAAAAATATAAAAAAGTATGATCAAAATTAAATTTCCGAAATCGATTTAAAAACAATTTCATCTTATTCCTTGTCGGTTCCTGATTCCAAAAACATATAGATATGATATGTTTGGATTAAAAACACGCTCAGAAAGTTAAAACGAAGAGAGGTACAGAAAAGCGTGCTATGCAGCACAGCGAAACAACTACCGCGCTGAACAGCCTCGTCAGTTTCACTCCGTTATGCACAAGCGGCAGACTACGGTCATTGTGAAAAAATGCAGTGCGTTCAGTTTCATTCTGTGAGTTCCACAGCTTGACTAAATGTAGTAATTTCGCCTTACGCGACTTGTTTGTTGTTGTTAGGGACAATTCGACGACGCAAAGCGATTAGTTGAGGGCATGAAGCGTTCGAACCTCCAAGGGGGGTCCGAACATTTTTGATAAAAATAAGAAAAATGGTGCAAACTGGTGCAATTTGAGCCAAGAAACTTCCTTTAATACACCTTCCCAAAATTAAAATTAAGAAGACAAATTTAGATCAAAACAAGGACAATTGACCGATCTGGTGTAACCTGAGCCAACATTTTACTCAACTACTTTCTGAAATCGCCACTTAGAAAAGAAAGGCCTGCTCCTAGGGGGGTCCGGGGGCATGCTCTCCCGGAAAATGTTTTGATAAAAATAAAGGAAAATGGAGCAATCTGGTGCAATCTGAGCCATAAGTTTTTCTTTAATTTCATTTTTTTTCTTTCTCTTTTTTAAATTTTTTTTAGGCTAGGGGGGTTCCGGAAACCGCCCCTGCCCAAAGACACAATGTTCCGCTTCGGCACAATCAATCTGTCCTTTCTTGACGTATTCTCCATTATTCAAAGCTACTGTGTGTGCAGAGGGGGGTTGTTTTGCTGAATAACGTTTGTGACACACACCAGTATAGTTTTGCAATGTTCATCAAGCAACAAAAAACAGCTAGGCTGTTGAATGTTTGGTATGTGTGACCCAGGGAGTGGCTTGGGTTTTGTCAACTAGAGGCCCCATTGACTGACTCAGCCATGAATCAATCAGTCATTTTGCAAACCAATCAGTCAAGAAACAAACCTTTCCTTCCACCACGGGACTGCACTGCCGCAATTGTGCATTACGGCAGTGAGGAGAAACTTCTGAAAGTTGTTTACAATGTACAAATGAGAGGAAAATTCAATTCATTTCTTCATTTTCTTGTTTATTTTCCAATGGTCGGTCTTACATGAAGAGGAAAAGAACGTATGAGGACACAATAACCATATTTATTTCAATTTAATTAAGGAAAGAGAAAGAAAAAAAAACCCCACCCAGTAGACAAAAATAAGACGAGCTGACTGACTCTGCTGCATGTCTATCGGTCAGTTGACGGATGGAGACCCATGTGTGTCGTTTTTTTTCTCGAATTTAACATGGCTAAAAGACCGATGACCGACGCCCAAGCCTATCCCTGTTTGTCCAGGTGAAAGGATACTCTGCTGAGTGTCCGTCATAGACCATTTATCCTGGACCGCCAACTAGCTCTCTCTCCGCTCTTTCTCTCTACATAGACCATTTATCCTGGACCGCCAACTAGCTCTCTCTCCGCTCTTTCTCTCTACATAGACCATTTATCCTGGACCGCCAACTAGCTCTCTCTCCGCTCTTTCTCTCTACATAGACCATTTATCCTGGACCGCCAACTAGCTCTCTCTCCGCTCTTTCTCTCTACATAGACCATTTATCCTGGACCGCCAACTAGCTCTCTCTCCGCTCTTTCTCTCTATTACGAGGTAGCGGCCTCTCGCATTTAGGAACCTACGCTTACATGGCCTTTCAGAAATCAGGGGAACGTGATATCCGGTGTCGATTGTAAACATGGACGAAGTTGCCGAGGTAAGTTCTGAAAATGCTAAAATAAACTCAGCAAAAGTGCATATGGAACATGTTTTTCGATGAGTTTTGTTAAGTTTAGTTTGGAGTTTTGGAAAATCCAGTTCATTGTTACCTCCCTTTGTCACAAATAACTGGAGCGTGCTTTCTTTTTACTGTCTTCGAATCGCTGGCCTTTCAAACCGGACGCGACGCGCCCCTGAAAGCCGAGAGTCGTAACCTCGAAGGGTCACGTGACGAGTTGGCGGTCCAGGCTATTAGGTCTATGGTGTCCGTTGATCTCTGGTGGTCTGGATGGATTCGGGATATTATGCGACCGCGATTTGAGTGCAACTCTTTGTGATGAGTCAACCGTTCATTGTAAAACAAGTTATATGACTGGAAAGGCCATCCATTCCCCTATCATATTCAACAAACACATTGATTTTACATAAGAAAGTGCCAGTACAGTGGAACCTACAACACAGACACCCCTCAAGATCAAATCAGTATAGAAGGAAGTTGTATCTTATATGTGTTTTGTGCAGACGGCTAGACCCCGCGATGTCCGACCTATACACAGCAGTGCGACACAGAGGGCTGGTGGGCAAAATCTTCAACATTCACACCGTGTCCCGCGACTCGCCTAAACCAAGCTATGACTTCCTGGAAAACTGTGGTGAGTGTGTGTGTGTTTGTGTTTGAGAATGCGCTTTAAAGGGCAGCTGTCGGGTTGCCTGGTCTCAAAGATGCGCGGAGTCGCGTGCAAAAACGCGAGTTTTTCGAGTTGATTCAACTAAAGACTGTTGATTTGGTCCAGAAGAAGACACTTTCATCATTAGTTTGAAACCATTAAAATGCGTGAAACTTTCTGCTAGTTCTCACAATCCGCAAAAAAACGAAGCAGTTGGCAGGCCGAAACGACTCAAAATCCGCGACCGACAACTCTGTCAGCACAAGAAAGACGCCGCAGCGTTAGCCTTGCTGTGACGTCACTCGAGGAAGCCGATAAGGCCGCTGTGAAGTTTACAGTACAATGTAGACTACAGCTGGACATCTGTAATGCTGTACGCGTGATTGATTCTTGCACAAAGTAAAGTATTAGGATGGTGGTATCTTCTCAAGACCCACGTTCCCATTTTCTCTTCTTTGATCTGACCGACTGCAACCTTTACAAGTCATTTCTAAAGCATGCTGTTGCTACTCCTCCAGTCCACCCGGTTAAACCATAAAGTTGCTCAACCACAGACCCTCGTGTCCCTTGTAAGCAGACACTGTACACTTATGACACACCAATTACCGTGTACGTGTGAGGTACTGAATTCAAGACAAAAGCCAACTCTGTCGGTGGGAAAATCTAGGAAAGAGATGATGATAATACATCTTCAGTTACTCACTCAAGTAGATAGACGAGATAAGATAAAGGGAAGAGAGACGGAGACAAAGATGAAACAGTGGATCTAGTGTGGAAAATGGGGGAGGGGGGTTCGGCCGCAAAAATTCAAAGATGAATTTGTCACTGTGTTTGTGATGGTTATCGTGTGTGTGTGTGTGTTTGTGTGTGAGTGAGTGTGTGTGTGTGTGTGTGAGTGTGTGTGAGTGTGTGTGTGTGTGATAACACGTATGTGTGTGTGTGTGTCTGTGTATATGTGTGATAACACGTGTGTGTGTGTGTGTGTGTGTGTGTGTGTGTGTGTGTGTGTGTGTGTGTGTGTGTGTGTGTGTGTGTGTCTGTGTGTCTGTGTGTGAGTGTGTTTGTGTGTGTGTGTTTGTGTTCCTCGACGCGTGACAATATCTGCCAATAAGTTGAACAAAAACAGGGTTCAAGTGGAACAAAAGCAGGAGGGGGACAGAAGACATGTTATGAACTCCGTTTTTTACTGCGAAATTTTGGCCTGGGAGAAGTCACCCCATCCTAAGTTTCTCTTCACCTACTCGTGAAGTATGCTTGAGGGCTTGACTAGACAACCCGATTGCGCCCATTACACGGCATAAAGAGAGCACCGTTCAACCCGGCCGATTCCGCGGCTGACGTCACGCGTCCAAGGGAAGTAATTTTCGAGCGGGCTGCATTGACTCGGCCAAGAATGCAAACTTTCTTCGATTAAAGACATTGTAGCATGTCTAAAGTCTTCGGACTTGTGTTATCAAGCTGTCAAAATCACCAAGTAACTTTTAAGTATAGTTTCAGTTACATGATAACTCATTCTAAGGAACAGATTTTGAGAGCCACAACCCGACAGCTGCCCTTTAAATGTTATGTTTATATCTATAGCTAATATTTAAATAAGAAAAAAGAGACACCCCTGAGACAATTAATTGTAAGAACAAACAAATCGCGTGAAGCGATATAAAAACTTCATTTAGCCAAGCTGTCGGCATTAAAGTAACAGATAAACACACAAAAACAGTCATCGCCGAGACTATATTTAAGATAGTCTCGACTAACCACACCCAAAAACAGAGACGGGCCACGCTCGTCTCCGGGTAGCGTGCAAACGCAGTGCTTACTTAACCTATTTTCTGTCATTCTGAGCACATTTTTAGAGTAAACATGACATAGGTATATATTTTTGAATTCAGGAGAAATTGAGAAATACGATGCACTCACTTTAAATCTGTTAGTGAAAATTTGATTTTAATGACAACCTTAATGAGCAAACTAATTAACTAGTTTTTAAGCCTCCAAACTGAAATGCAATACCATAGTCCGGGCTTCGTTAAAGATTACTTCACCAAAATTTCAACAATTTGGTTAAAAAATGAGGGCGTGACAGTGCTGCCTAAACTTTCACAAAAAAGCCGAATATGACGTCAACAAGGACATTAGTAAATGAAACAAGAAGGGCAAAGCCCATACGACTCACATGCTTTACACATTTTTCCTACCAAAATACATGTGACCTTGACCCAAGGTCAAGGTGATCCAAGGTCATGCAACACAAAGCTGGTAATTCAAGACATATGGTGCTTATTGGCTCTTTCTACCATGAGATATGGTCACTTTTAGTGGTTCACTACCTTATTTTGGTCACATTTCATAAGGGTCAAAGTGACCTTGACCTTGATCATATGTGACCAAATGTGTCTCATGATGAAAGCATAACATGTGCCCCACATAATTTTTAAGTTTGAAACAGTTATCTTCCATAGTTCAGGGTCAAGGTCACTTCAAAATATGTATACAATCCAAATTTGAAGAGCTCCTGTGACCTTGACCGTGAAGCAAGGTAAACCAAACTGGTATCAAAAGATGGGGCTTACTTTGCCCTATATATCATATATAGGTGAGGTATTGAATCTCAAAAACTTCAGAGAAAATGGGAAAAATGTGAAAAATAGCTGTTTTTTAGGCAACATTTATGGTCCCTGCGACCTTGACCTTGAAGCAAGGTCAAGATGCTATGTATGTTTTTTGGGGCCTTGTCATCATACACCATCTTGCCAAATTTGGTACTGATAGACTGAATAGTGTCCAAGAAATATCCAACGTTAAAGTTTTCCGGACGTCCGACTCGGGTGAGTACATAGACTCACTTTTGCTTCGCATGTGAGTCAAAAAACGCCTGGGGATATTTATACCCACGAAGTCTCATGTGAAATTTCATGAAGATTGGTCCAGTAGTTTTCTCTGAATCGCTCTACACACACACACACGCACACACACACACGCACACACACACACACACACACACACACACACACACACACACTCACGCACACACACACACACACACACACTGACACACACACACACACACACACACACACACACACACACACACACACCACCACCACCACCCTCGTCTCGATTCCCCGTCTATGTTAAAACATTTAGTCAAGTAAAAACCCAGAAGGGATTTGTAGCCCCAAAAGAACAAAACGAATCATCCCCAATCCCCTACTTTGTGAATCCGCTATTTATCTTACTAGCACTTTTCCTCTTAGAAATGCTCTCGCTAATAAGGCGTATTTATTTTCGTGCATGATATAATAAGCGGTTAAAGTTGTTGATTTATGTTTGAAGACAATCTAAACTTTCAGATCCCAACGGCTGCAACCTTCTGTCCGACATGGCTGTCCATGACGTGGACATCATCGTATGGCTGACGCAAGCGGAACTCCCAGAATTCATCTACGTCGTCACGCATGCGCACGACCAGGTTCTCGCGGACAAGGGAGTGGATGATTCTTTGACGGTGGTGATCAAGTACAAATCTGGCGTCATCGCTACCATCGATAGTTGCAGGGAAACCACTTACGGCTACGATATTAGGGTAGAGGTGAGGGTTATCGGGTTATCGTCCACTTTAGCATTGTAAATTCAAGAAAGTTTTGATGTTGTTCTGCAAGCTAATCCTCTGAATGTGTATACATTTTTAAGTCAATCAATCAATCAATCAATATGAGGCTTATATCGCGCGTATTCCGTGGGTACAGTTCTAAGCGCAGGGTTTTAAAAAAAAAATTTTATGCAATTTATATCGCGCACATATTCAAGGCGCAGGGATTTATTTATGCCGTGTGAGATGGAATTTTTTTACACAATACATCACGCATTCACATCGGCCAGCAGATCGCAGCCATTTCGGCGCATATCCTACTTTTCACGGCCTATTATTCCAAGTCACACGCGTATTTTGGTGGACATTTTTATCTATGCCTATACAGTTTTGCCAGGAAAGACCCTTTTGTCAATCGTGGGATCTTTCACGTGCACACCCCAATGTAGTGTACACGAAGGGACCTCGGTTTTTTGTCTCATCCGAAAGACTAGCACTTGAACCCACCACCTAGGTTAGGAAAAGGGGGGATAACATTGCTAACGCCCTGACCCAGGGTCGAACTCGCAACCTCTCGCTTCCGAGCGCAAGTGCGTTACCACTCGGCCACCCAGTAAGCATAACGTTATTTGAATTGCCATTTGGGTCACGGAATGTGATGCACAGACGCGTTTTATTAAAGGTACTGAACTTTTCAAATCCAGGTGCACGGAGCCCCTGGGGCTTTTAGTCATACCTCAGGCAGCTAGCTATCCGTTAGAAGAACTACCAAATTTCATTGACTTGCACCCAAAGAGTCAAGAACTGCGATTTTTTTACGAATTAATTTCGTACTCGGACCCGGCTGGTCTTCACCTATTTTTGGATCTAAATTTAGATCAGGTAGATCACCACATCATGCACAAAAAGACACTTCACTTAGCAAACTATGTCAGACGTCATCATGAGTTTGTGTAAAACAAAATGGAGGCCGGAATCACTCAGTTGAATCGAACTCCGACCAAACACCATGTAATAACTAGGTTAATTTATGCACTCGCGTGAACAAGAAACTGTCGAGCTTCACAGATGTCGTCGTTGGGTAGTTTTGGGTTTGTTTTACTACCATAGGAGGATTTTTGAACTGTAAATGCACTCAGCTGCAACAAAAACGCAAAACGAAGGCTGTGAGCTGCATTGTGCCTTTTAGATGTGGTTTAGAAGAAATACATCGACGCAGCCATTTTCATTGAGAACAAAAGTAACAGCTTAATTAAGGGAGACCAAAATGTCGTTCTAAAGCATTCTTTTTTTTTTACCATCGACACCAATGGCCAATTAATGCTCACTTTTTGACAGAAATTCTTACCTGAATAAGGATAATCAATGCTTGAGCTAGCTAACTTGCTCCTCAGAGACAGTGTTGCTATCAGGCACATCAGTCTTCCGTCTTTGACGCATACTGTCAGTAATCATTGAAAGAAGCATTATTTGTAAACGTATTGGTAAACCGAATTAACGGTGCAACGGGCGCGTGTCAGTGAAGCATGTTTGAATCATGGGTGTTCAAATGTTGTGTCGAGTACGCTAATTTTCCTCAAAACTTGACACCAAGTTTGCTTGAGAATACCCCAAGTGCAAAACAGGGGTTCCCATGTCTGGCTTTTCTTGCCATGAAGGACAAGTTCCAAAGAAAAGATTTCGTGATCAAAAGGAAGAGTAAACAGATCAGATTCGACTCGTTTCACAAACCTTTTGCCATGTTCAAAGAGAGCAATTCATGGACTGTCGTTAAACAGAATTCATCAGACGCTGAAGTTAAAATGTACACCACCAGCATCATACTTCTTGTTTCCCTAATTTCCTGGACTATTTGATTTGTATTCATATCTTATCTGTGCCCACACATTTACTGCTTCTTTTTTTCTGTGTTACACATTAATCGACAAACTCATCTGAAGATGTCTTTTTCTCCTTCTCAGGTGTTTGGTTCGGATGGAATGGTGGTGGCAGAGAACCCAAGGGAGAGCAGCGCGGTGATAAATGGAGCAGCAGGGGGCACAATCCGGCGTCTCTTCCACTCCTTTCCACAACGCTTTGAGAAAGCTTTCCAGCTTGAGATTGACCACTTTGTGCGATGCATGGATGGTAAATAAATCATCGTCATCGTCGTCGTCATCATCATCGTAAAAAATCATCGTCGTCATCATCCTCATCTGATATTGTCATCGTCATCAATTGACATCATCATCACTATTGTTATCATCTCTCTCTCGCTGTGAGTGAGTGAGTGAGTGAGTGAGTGAGTGTGTGTGTGTGTGTGTGTGTGTGTGTGTGTGTGTGTGTGTGTGTGTGTTCGGGCTGGGATGGAGAGAGAAATAGACAGAGATATAGACAGAGAGACAGACAGATAAAAGAAAGAGAGTGACGGAGAGAGATAGAGAGAGACAGACAGACAGAGAGAGACAGAGAGAGACAGATAAACCACACACACAGACACACACACACACTGACGCACACACACACACACACACACGCACTGACACACACACACACACACACACACACGCACTGACACACACACACACACACTGACACACACACACACACACACACGTCGTATTCACGCATACTTCAAGATTGCTCTGAATTCACAGAAAAGTGTGTTCCTTTCAGGCACAGACGAACCACCAGTGACAAAAGACCAGGCTCTGATGACGGCGCGCATTATTGAGAAAGGGGTGCAGTCTTTTCGAGAAAAGCAACCAGTCTACTTCTAACGCGTCAGCTTCCGTGAAGGTTTAGCTTCTGTGAAATACTGTCTCCAGAAACTGTACAAACTCTGAATTCTGTATTTGGACTCAGTGTTACCACTGTGAAAACATATTCGTCTATCCTATGCAAGCCGCGTAGGTTCAATAGAAGCTGTCAGACAATTGTACAGAAATGTGTGTATGTACTTTCGAAGCCTTACCATCTTGAGAGGCCCAGCATTGGTCTATTTGTTAAACACAGAATATTATATGTACAATTCAGTACAGAAATTGGCAATAAGCTAAACGTCTCGTAAAGTGCTGTTCACATGACAGACTTGCAACCAACTGTTGCCCAACTTTAGTCGTTTGAAAGTCGCTCCCGATCGTTGAGGCCGAATCGGCGAAAAGTCTGCCATGTGAACAGCCCCAGCGATTTAGAAACCGTTAACGATTCGGGCCAGACTCGTCAGCGACTCCAAAACTCAGTTGAGCACTGCTCGGCTCGGCCGTGACTCGTCAGAGACTTTTTCCAGACTTTTCTTATCGCGCTCACTGATTTGTTAGCTCTATAGTCTTCCCTTCTCCGAAAAAACAACGAGGACGACCGGACAATCCCGAAAAGCTAAGTCTGGCGAGAATCGCCGCTTAAACTAGTTTGCGAGTTTGTGCTTGCCGCCGACAAAAAATCGCTTGAAAGTTGGGCAAAAGTTGGTTGCAAGTGTGCCATGTGAACAGCACTTAAATGCGAGCCGGTTTCCTTTAAACGTGTCAGCACATATTCATTATTCGACCTCAGGTTCCATGAACAATCCCCATAGTTTGCCATAGAGGAATTACAAGTACGTTCCATGAAGAATCCGCAAGGTTTGCCATAAAAGATTACTAGTAAGTTCCATCAAGAACTCCCATGGCTGCCATATATGAATTACAAGTAGGTTCCATAAAGAATCCCCATGGCTACCAGAAATGAATTAGAACTAGGTTCCATAAAGAACCCCCATGATTACCAGAGATGAATTAGAACTAGGTTCCATTAGAATCCCCATGGCTGCCATATATGAATTACAAGTAGGTTCCATAAAGAATCCCCATGGCTGCCAGAAATGAATTAGAACTAGGTTCCATAAAGAACCCCCATGGGTGCCAGAGATGAATTAGTACTAGGTTCCATTAGAACCTCCATGGCTGCAAGAGATCAATTACAAGTAAGTTCCATCATGAACCCCCATGGCTGCCATATATGAATTACAAGTAAGTTCCAAGAAGAACTCCCTTGGTTTTTTTTTTCCATAGATGAATAACAAGTAGGTTCCATGTAAAACCCGTGGTTTGCCATAGATGACTTATAAGTAGCCACCATTAAAATGCCAATTCGCAGCACCCTGCACCGAAGCACAAAACCACTACTCTGTACTACTTCTGTGAAATGCAAACTAGGTCGAGTATCTTCCTCGCATTGGCTTGCAAATGACCTCAGAATTCTTGCATACCACAACAGGATTTTTTTCTGGGAAAAGCTGCTATTGCTTATTCTTTAAAGGCATACTAACGCACTCCCGTGTTTACAAAGTGTAGTTTGCCCACAATCGATGTCAAACGCACCATAAGACCATATAATGACGATACGTCACCATGCGCGGACCATAATACATGCATTACAGCTTGTTCTAGCCTCTGAAAAAGTGAGGATGTCAACAAAGCCGCGGTGTTCTCTCCCTTGCATCAACGTTACATGTGTTGCCAAATCTATAAATAGGACGATCCAGATCAAAATGAAAATTCAAATATCTCAACATTTAAGGGGTCCTAGACCACAATATTTTGCAGGGAACTTAATTTAGTCTGTCTCCAGCTGTTGGTAAAGCAATTAGCGTGTATAGTCATCGAGTACATATGGCTTTAAGGGTTAAGTATCTTCCTTTATTTGTAATTATTGTCCAGACTTGAGTTCTGATCTTTGCTAACGTTTAAAAAAATATTTGCAGCCTTACTGACAACTAAGTACTTGATTTATTTTTTCATGTATTTTTTCTCTGAAAGTTTTTCAAATCTCGTTAGAGAATGACGTTATTGAGTATGTATGCATGAAAAGGGTATGTGTCTTTGTGTGTGTCTAATGTGCTGCGATGTGTGTGTGTGTGTGTGTGTGTGTGTGTGTGTGTGTGTGTGTGTGTGTGTGTGTGTGTGTGTGTGTTATATCGTGAAATCATTTAACAATTCTGTCAATTTCTGTTAAGATATTTCACGTTTCCAACACACATTATTTATTTACACCCTACCTTGAGATCAGTGAATTCTATACTATGATTAGAAAACACTTACCGTGTATTTTTCTTTTTTTGTAAGTGAAAACTTTTTTTGAAAATTAACAGCCGACACACAACCAAAACAAACAGATTCTCCAGTGAACTGAAACTGCAAAAAGAGCAATATCACAGGAAAATAAGCGGTCAAGATTTTAGGGAGAGAAAGTCATTTTAGAACTGGTTTTCTGGCACCTTAGCCAATGAAAAAGAACTAAACAGCCCATGATCGTTTATAAGAAAAAAAGCCCACAGTACACGTTTTGATTTTAAATCAGAAATATTAAGCAAAACTTGCTCGCACATAGTGTGTTTCAAGCACTAAAATGACAACCAAGCAGTCAAGATCTTCCCTTCACATTTTTTCTTTATTCAAAAAAGACACATGGTATATTCTATTTCATGTGCTACAAATTATCCAACACCAAATAACATTTGTTTCCTAAAATAACTACACAGTAGACTAATTCGGGAAATAACTCGGTCGGGTTTGTATGGATAGTGAACGTGTGAATACTCTTTCTTTTAGTGAGGCAAGTAACCCTCACTAGTCCTTTCGATGAGGTATGTTTCAAGGAAATCCTCAGTACCGGTAGACGTCCTTCGTCGTTTAAGGGAGGTCTTTTCCAAAGAAACCCTCACAAGTCTTTAAATGGAGTCCCCCCCCCCCCCCTCCAAAAAAAAACAAAAAAACCTCACCACTCTTTTAAGAGAAGTATTTTTGAGAGAGACCCTCACTTGTCCTTTAAGAGAGGTATTTTTGAGAGAGACCCTCACTTGTCCTTTAAGGGGGGTATTTTTGAGAGAGACCCTCACTTGTCCTTTAAGGGGGGTATTTTTGAGAGAGACCCTCACTTGTCCTTTAAGGGGGGTATTTTTGAGAGAGACTCTCACTTGTCCTTTAAGGGGGGTATTTTTCAAAGAAAATCTCAGGAGTCATTTGAAGGTGCTGCTTTCCAAAGAAAAATCACATGTCCTTTAAAGGAGGTATTTTTTTCCAAAGAAATCATCACTGGTCCTTTTAAAGGAGGTATTTTTTGAAGAAACCAACACAGGTCCTAAAAAGGAGTTGTTTTTTTAAAAAGAGAGAGAAAATGAAAGTTTTACGCCCTCACGGCAAAGCCATTAGGGGCATGTTACACGGGAAATCCCGGCTTTGTATGAAAATAAAAAATAAAAATGCGGGGGGGGGGGGGGGGGGATGTAGACAGCTGGCTGCCGGCTGCTAGAGGAGACCTGAAATGGGCTAGGGACCGGGTTGGGTCGTCATGGGTCAGTGCTGAAATGGTTACTTTTTTGGCTGTTGGCCGAACGGACACCCGGGCTTCATATTTTTGCATTCATGTATTCGTGTTTCCAAGGCCTGAGGCTTTCGCTGTGACCCTGGGATCCCCATCGCGCGCATGTGTATGCGTGCACACGGGGGTGTTCGGACACCGAGGAGAGTCTGCACAAAGTTGACTCCGGGACACACATCCCGCGCCGAACTTGGGGGTTGAACCCACGCTGATAGTAACAACCGGTTTTAAAAAGAAATTCCCACAAGTCCTTTAAAGGAGGTATTTTCGAAAAAAACATACCCTCAAGTAAACGTCATCAATATCATACAATGCACGTTACTAAACGTCACCTCGTCTGTGTTTTTCTGTGTTCATTGTTCTCGAGAGATAATCATGTAACACTCAGCAAAGTCAATATGTCTCGTTGGGTGCAACTCCATGCTTCGCTAAAACAGTATGCCCAGTTTTGCTGTTTAAAGTTTCTTGTTTCTTCTTTTTTCGAACAGTTCAGTCGACATCTTTCTAGAAGGAGTGGCCGCACTGGACTATCCTATACACAGTGACTTTTGTGAAGTTCTGATTCGCAGCTGTCCATTTCAACGTCTTTTGAGTTATTTCCTTTTTTCCTAACAGTTTAGCCGACAGTTATTTTCCTGTGACCGCACTGCTCTACACTACACTACGCAAAATGTCTGTCAAACTTTGACGCCTAAAAAACGCACGCTACACCACACGATATATCCCTGTCAAACCAAAACGAACACTACACTACGAAGCTTTGCGCGTCCGGCCCGACAGACCCAATCATGTGCATGTGAGGTCCTGAATTTTGAACGTTCCTGTTGTAATCAGTGAATGCTTGATACCCGCGACCACCCCCTCCACCACCATAATCCCCGTTTCCTCTCGTTTCCTGCTGATCGTTGGCTATGTACCAGCCTTCGGGAGAATGGACGGGAAGACCGGGAGAATTGTGGACATAGGAAGGGGGAGTCGGCTGCTCCCACCCGCCCCGTCTACCCGCAGAGGGGGAGTAGTAGTTGGCCTGGCCATGGTCGTAGCTATAGGAGTTGGCAGGCGGAGGACCGGGTGCAGAGTACTGGCCAGTGTCGTGTGCAGGGAAGTGTCTGGCGCCGTGAGCCGAGTACTGTGCAGGGGGAGGGTCGTAGTGACGCACGGGGGGCCGTCGCGTATCTAGCTGATCCTGGTAGGGGGGACCCAAGGACAGACTCCTTGCCTGCGCCAGCATGGATCGCAGGAGGCTGGCTAGCTGAGGCGTTTCGTACTGATAAGACCTCCCTCTCTGGAAGGTAGGGGCCGCTGCGAAGAAGCCTTGTTGTGCGCCCGATGGCGGCCTGACCGGAGACTCCGGCAAGGCTTCTGGCGACAGGGCCTTCATGTTGTGCGCTGCCATTGAACTCTCAGCCGCCCTCATCCCGCCCATCCCCACACTCATCTCCATGGCAGCGGGCTTGCTCCAGGCGGGGGGCGTGGGGTTGGTGGCTGGATGAAATTGGCCGACTCCTGGGCCTTGGGTCCTGATTCCGACAGAAATAGGCAGAGAGGGCAAGTCAACTAGAGAGATCTCATTGCCTCATCATTTCACCATGGACGCACAAATTAACTGTCTCTCTATTTCACATCTTCAAAGAACTAGATCGGTCTTCTGAACCTAAGAGCTCCAATCAGAAAAATAACTCGCAAAAAGGGAAAATGCAGAGAAAAAGCACAAGTTACCTTATGTCTTTTGAAGAAACAATTACAGTTCCAGTTTAAACACTTCGCTGAAAAAAACAGATTACACCCAATTAGGTAGAAATTTGAATTTCCAATAAAATTACTGATTATAAATTTCTTACCTGGTTTTTATCACGGGAGGAACCCATTTCGTAGATATCCTGCGCTGCGGTAACTGTCGCTGCTGCTGTTGTTGTTGTAGACGTTGTTGCTGTCGCATTTGCTGTTGTTGTTGTTGTAACTGTTGCTGAAGCTGTTGCTGTTGCAACTGCAGTTGTTGCTGCTGTTGTTGTTGCTGCTGCTGCTGTTGTTGTTGTTGCTGCTGCTGCAACTGCTGCTGTTGCAGTTGTTGCTGTTGTAGCTGCTGCTGTTGCAGTTGCTGCTGAAGCTGTTGTTGTTGTAGCTGTTGGCGCCGCTGTTGCTGTTGTTCGTGTAACTGTTGCTGCTGTTCGTGTAACTGTTGCTGCTGTTGCTGCTGCTGTTGCTGTTGTCTGAAGCTCAAGAGTCGGCCGTTTTGCCGTAGCGGGACATTACCAAAGATAGGCGCGGCCATCTGTTTGCGTGGAGCCCCTGTTCGGGGAAGCTGGACGCTGGAACCGCTATCAATCGTCTGCGGAATAGCAGAGTCAGCAGGTCGTGCGCCAATGACGTTGGACGCCCGACCCGTTGAGGGAATGTGCGTCTTCTGGTGGGTGGGGCCGAACTGGGAGGCTGTTGCGATTGGCTGAGCTGCTCCCGCTTGACCGTGGCAGGACCTGAGACAGAGCGGGCGGATGGTGTCCTTGTTACGCCCGTCGCACGCTCCGTTTCTCTTCAACAGGTCGCACGTAGCGTCAGGCAGACGGTTCTGGGTTGTGCCTGCAGAACAAAGAAAAATAAAACGTAAACCCCGTGACTGCCGGAAGAATTTAATCAACAAACAATCTTAACATACAAGACAAAACAATTACACCAAAATTGTGAAAACGGTCTCCATGGGAGGCAATCATCTTGCTGCACATCAAAATGGAATATATACGGCGGTTGTGTCCCTTGTAAGAGTATTGGGTTTTTAAGTAGCAAAAATCGTTTCTGATACTTGGTGTGTCTGTAGCTGTGAAGGGGACCCAACATTTTCCATTTGGACTACCCACACAGTACAATATTACGCTCATCACGAATGCCTAAGTACTGCAGTGAGACCTTGAAGTATTTCACGAACCAGGGCCGGATCTGGGGGGGGGGGGGGGGGGGGGGGGGGGGGGGTTCCTGGGGTTCCGGACCCCCCCCCCCCCCCCCTTGGCCATGCAATGTACCTCTCAGAGGAAAAAAAATGTGGACTTTGGACCCCTGCCTTCAGTTGGAACCCCCTCCCCCCCTCAAACGAACTTGGTCCGGCCCTGCGAACAACATTATGTAAAACTGACCAACCTCCACAGTTATAAATGAGGTTGACCGTCTCAGCATCACTGACCGCTGGTACCTCTGCTCGGCCAATCACGTCCTGGAACTTGGGGTCTTTGGTCATCAGGGTAGTCAGCTCTGGGGTTTTGGCGAAATACTGCACACACACACACACACACACAGGTAGGGAGATAAACAGACGGAAAGACAGAGGAACGAAAAAAGAAAAGTTACCAAATACTCACACGCCGTGGATGGTGGCACGCCTAGTTTTGTCCACCGCAGGAACAACACCCAATTCGTTCCCCCGCACGCGGAAGCAAAATTGTTATCTCGCAAAGGAATTGCCATGTGAAGGTACGTTGTGGCAAATCACATTATTAAGTATAGATATATTCTAAAGCAGAATTGCCTAGGCTATATGTATAATATGTAATTTATGTCTTGTTGTGTACTCGTGAACAGTGGCGTTCGATTTTCTGCCGAAGTCCGTGAAAATTATACAGAGAGGTCTCAATTTCGTACAAATTAACCTAGAACTACCATTTAAAGCACTATTTTAATACTCACAGTTTAATCTTCGATACCTTGCTGCCTTGTATGCGCGTTTTTGGGCACCAGCATCGTGGATAAGCTGCTCTAATCTAGCGTTATTTTGTGGTACTCGATTCTCAGTGGGTAAGGTCCCCCGCAGACACCAGATAAGGTCCCCCGCATTTTTGACCAAGCTGCGGGGGATCTTACCCCGTCAAATTTTACTGTTGATCTTTGAACCGATCGTGAGTCTAAACTAAGGTAAGCTTAAAGCCATATGTACTCGATGACTATACACGCTAATTGCTTTACCCACAGCTGGAGACATGCTAAATTAAGTTCCCTGCAAGATATTGTGGTCTAGGACCCCTTAAATGTTGAGATATTTGAATTTTTATTTTGATCTAGATCGTCCTATTTATAGATTTGCCAACAGAGGTAGCGTTGACGCAAGGGAAATAACTCCGCGTCTTTGTTGACATCCTCACTTTTTCAGAGGCTAGAACAAGCTGTAATGCATGTATATGGTCCGCGCATGGCGACATATCGTCATTACATGGTGCGTTTGACATCGATTATGGGCAAACTACACTTTGTAAACACGGGAGCGCGTACATATGCCTTTAAACTTAAAAATGAAGAGCAGTATCCACAAGTAGTTTGACTTTGACCAGCAAAAAGATTTAAGCCCTTCTGTTGACCGTGCTTTGTGTTATTTCATCATTTTTAACGTGGGAGACAGTATTTCTGACTTGTCTTGATGACATTTCTTCTCTTATGTAGTACACGAGAGTGTAAATGGTAAGACAACTAGCTGATCCAATGCAAAATAAAGTACCGAACAGTATGATATAAACTTCAATACTAGAAAGTCTGGTTATCTACTATTTTAAGGCATTAATTTGGAGACACCTACCATGTTGCTCGTCTTGCGGGGGAATGAATTGGGTGTTGTTCCTGCGGTGGAAAAAACTAGGCGTGCCACCATCCACGGCGTGACTCACAGACAGATAGAAACACATGCACACACAAGACAGATAGACGGGCGAACACACACCCACACACACACCCCGGCCCTACCCCCACCACACAACATGTATCAAATTCTTGCCGAATGTCATGGAGGTATAGCTGTATCGGACCTGGCCGTCAGTGACACCCACACACACACACACACACACACACACATACACACACACACACTCACACATGTGTGCACACACACACGCATACATGTGCACACACACACACTCACACACACACACACACACACTCACCCAAACGCTCCGCTTCCCCCACCTCCCACTGCGCGTCCCCCTCCACACACACACACACACACACACTAACACAACTCACATTTTTGCCGTAGTGCATTATGGAGGAGTATCTGTATCGGACCTTGCCAACAGTGAGACACACACACACACACACACACACACACACACACACACACACACACACACACGTGCACTAACACATGTGCACACACACACACAAACGCATCCCCCCCCCCCCCGCAACTGCGCCTCCCCCCTCCACACACATTCACTTACACACACACTAACACAACTCACATTTTTGCCGTAGTGCACAATGGAGGTGTAACTGTTACGGACCTTGCCGATAATGACACACTCACACACACACACACACACACACACACATACACACTTACCCAAACGCTTCGCTCCCCCCCCCCCCCACCTCCCACTGATCCTCCCCCTCCACACACACACACACACACACTCACACACACACACACACACATTCACACTCACCCCCTCCCCCCACTCACATTTTTGCCGTAGTGCATGATGGAGGTGTAGCTGTAGCGGACCTGGCCGTCACCGACCGTGCTGGGCGAGAGCTTGGAGAACTGGAAGCGCTCCTGACTGGAGTTCCTGACGTTGTTCAGCATGACACTGACGTAGCTGTCGCGGTCCTGTCTCTGGTGCTCGTGGATCAGGCCCAGCACGTGACCAAGCTCGTGGATTAAGATGCGTTTCTGAATGAATGACGATATTTATTTATTGTTATGGTCCAGGTCATTACAAATACGTCATCGTATCAGGCCGAGCACGTGACCCAGCTCGTGGATTAAGATGCGTTTCTGAATGAATGACGATATTTATTTATTGTTATGGTCCAGGTCATTACAAATACGTCATCGTATCAGGCCGAGCACGTGACCCAGCGATTGAATCAAGATGCGTTTCTGAATGAATGGCGACATTTTTGTTTTGGTAATGTCTACGTCATTATACATACGTCATCGTATCAGGCCCAGCATGTGACCCAGCTCGTGGATCAAGATCCGTTTCTGAATGAATGACGACATTGTTTGTGTGGTTATGTCTACGTCATTACTGATGTATCGATTACACATTGGATTTTTCTTCTCTGAGACATGTGATGTCAGAGGCCGACTAAAATGTATAGTTAGGTAGCGTCGTCATCGTCGTCTCCCTTCTCATCACCATTAAAGGCAAAAGTGATAAAAACGTGCATTTTTACAGAAGAAGAACATAAGATAAGATAAAATAAGTGAAGGTTACATGCCGAGTCTCAGTGAATATTAACAGCTATTGTGTTTTCAGCGTAGCAATAGGGCCCGATATTTAGACGAGACAAGTATAATGCTGACGAGTCGAAGACGAGTCGCATTATACTTGTTCGAGTCTAACTATCGGACCCTATTGCTACGATGAAAACACAATAGCGTTTATATAGCTATTCTGACATTATATTCTGTGTTAAAATCATGTTTTTGTCAGCAACAACTGCCAGAATGGTCCATGTCGTTGATTGCAGACGACGGTTATAGTGCGCATATCCCTTTGCGCATGAAGCCACGGAAATAACCGAACATTGAAAAACCCACGGACATGTATTAGGCTACACAGAAGACTCGAGATAACCGGATGTTTAGCATTACGTCAATATGCTAGGAAAGTCTGACTTCTGTTGGGGATTCGCGTGGTGAAGACTGCGGTAAATCTGTAGATGCTAAGAGAACAAGGATTGTCATCATTTTCACGAGTTTTCATTCACAAACACCTGGGAAATAAATCTCATGTTCCCCATGCAATAACTCGAGGTGGTGAATGGGTTTGAGCTTTCATGTGAAACGTGGATTGTCAAAGTAAAAGCCAATCAGGCTGATTATTTGATGTGTGGAACCATCGTGGCTTTGGATTCGTGTTTCCGAGGACAACGATTGTAAGCATTCACTCTCAAAGACCCAATCAATGTTGATAATTACCGCGGCGACTCATGGTCAATTTGCAACTTATCTCTGTAATCGCAAAATCCACAACGAAAAGTCATAAACACTTAAAAGAAAAGAAATATGCTCAACACTTACTGAACTCACATGTATGATCGCAGCTCTGTACATTTTCAGACTGGAAGAAAAGCGTCAACAAGCTACGTTTGACGTCACATACAAGTTTGACGTGTTATCTCGTGCTACTGTGACGATGCTTTTTGGCCCGGAGTTGGATTCTAAAAATTCGTCTCCCTGTGGGTTATTGTGCATTTTGTTGCACAACCAAAATGATGACAAAAACGATGTTTGGTAGCTTGTTGTCAGATAGCACTTTGTTGTTGGTCCTCGGGGAGCATATCGCCTTTTGTCTCATATTTATCAAACGCGGCCTTCGGCCTTGGTCGATAAAGATTAAACAAAAGACGATATGGTCCCCTTGGACCAACAAAAAAGCTGGTCTGTCAACAAGCCACCAAACATCTTATATTGTCTCAGAAGAAACGACTAAATGTTTCAGACCGGTAACTTCATCTTTAACATTGCACTATACAATGGACGTTCTATGTGACAGGGAGAGTTTGCTGATTTTGTGTTAAACATTGGAGAGATCGTCTGCTAGAATCAGAGATAGGTCGCTTCAGATTGCAGCTTCTTGAACTTTGCAAGGTTTGTTGCCTGTTAAAGAACTGGATTTTACACGTAATGTATGTCACTGATGTACAGTAAGCAACAACAAAAACACACACAAACCAAATGGCATCGTCTGTCGACTAGTCACAGAAACAAACCTGGCGAGGTATGCGTGTACTTTATACACGTGGAAGAAACCGGAACCATGCGTCTTTGTTATTGCCGATATCCTTTGGATATCAGCAACAAATTACCAACTTCCGTAGCGTTATGCTTTGATGATCGGAAAAGGGATGTGTGAGACTATCCAATCACAGCCCCCGAATTCCCCCACGTGTCCATCAGAATAGCTATATTAAAAAATAATGGTCGGAGTTCGCGGATCAGGAAAAATGCGAGCTTCACCGAGCTTTTTCATGACTGCGAACTCAGGACCATTATTTTTATTATTCACTAAGACGAGGTGTGTAACCAATTTATTCCTCCTTTCTTCAGATTTTCATAGAAAAACGTTGTTTTTGTGCCACAGTTTGATCGAGTCCTAATCACTCTGCCAATCTACCTGCGCAAGCAAGGGATCAATGCGCGGTTGAAAAGTTCCGTGAAAATCATTCAATTCTGCTAACACTTTACAGCAGTTTATTGGGTTGGAATAAAATCACTGAGAGCGTGTTCATGCGCCTGTGACCCTTCTTTGGATTTGAGAAGATTCTTCTCATCGTTCAAAAATGTTGCTATACATCTAGAGAGAGAGAGAGAGAGAGAGAGAGAGAGAGAGAGAGAGAGAGAGAGAGAGAGAGAGAGAGAGAGAGAGAGAGAGAGAGAGAGAGAGAGAGAGAGAGAGAGAGAGAGAGAGAGGGGGGGACACTGAAACCAAGAGACAGATAGAGACACAGAGAGAGAGAGATGGACAGAGAGCGACTGACAGAGACAGACAGAGACAGAGAGAGACAAAGGCAGAGAAAGGGAGAGAGACAGATAATTTCTGTCATAGAACCTACACGTAGATGAGCCAAAACAGTAAATAAAGATTCCACAGACGCACACACCCTCTGCATCTGAAAGCAAGGCAGTTAACCTCCTGAACTTCACGCAACAATGTTGTCATACCACACCTAAAGATGCTACTCACCCTTCTGCATGGCTGCGCCAGCGTCATTAACTGACGCCCTCCTACCCTCCCAATGTTTGTAGAACATCTGAAAGAGAATTATGACCCCACTTAAATAACAAAAAGCAAGCTGTACTTTTGTTTGGGGTCAGTAGTTTGAGACCTCTGCTCTAAATTACCTTCCATACAGACTAAACGCTAACCAGGGCCGGACTACCGGGGGGTTATGGGGGTTGCGCAACCCCCCCCCCCCCTAGCCTGAACATGTACCTTACTTATTTAAAACATTTTTTATTATTGCTTATTTTATGCCGTTTCATGCAAGGAGCGACCATTTTCTTATCTCAGAATATGACCTACCCATCAGCTTCAGGGGGCTTTGCCCCCTGACCCCCACAAGGGGCTCTGCCCCTTGACCCCGCCCAAGGGCGGACGACGGGGGGGGGGGGGGGGGGGGGGGGTTCTAGGGTTTCCGGACCCATCTTATAAATATAAAAATATAAAAATATTGAATGAGGTATGCATTTCTTTATTTTACATTGAGTTTCAATTTTGGGGGTTATAATCAGTGACAAAATCTGCTGCCTGAAACTGGTAATGATCATCCTCAGAATGCACCAGATTGCACCATTTTGCATCCTTTTTTTCAAAATTTTCCGGGGGGGCATGCCCCCGGACCCCCCTAGCAAGCTAGGCGCTTCGCGCCTTCACACCCATATCTTCACAATATACTTTTGACCCCCCCCCCATAAAATGAACTAGTCCGCCCCTGCCGCCAGGGGGGATATCCCCCTGGACCACCTCTAGCAACCCCCCCCCCCTCCTCTTAGCCTAGTCCGGCCCTGGCTAACCATTTACGCTTTGTTTTCTCGTTTATACGAGCCCCGGCGAAGTGGAACATAAGTGGATGTGTTTTGATTTGGATGTGTGTGTGTGGGTGCAGATGTGCGTATGTAAAGACTAAAGGGAGAGGTTTTAGTGCAAGTGTTTTTAACTTGTGATCCTTTTGTCAGAGCTGTGAATGTTACGGGATGTAATCTTCGTGTATACTTAGTCTTGAGTCGAGCGTTTGAAAATGGCTGAGCCTGAAGGCGGGTGTAACTTACACCTCTTGGTATTAGTCTGCCTAAGAGATGAGAACGACAATTTGCCGGATGGCCAGAATAGTGCTAAAGCGCGTCTGCCGCGACGGTGCCTGAGCTAAGGCCAAAAAAAAAAATAGGTCTGTTTACGGTAACCGGACCGACCCTATTTTTTTCGCGCGACCCTAGACTTTTTTTTGGCATTTGGGGAAAACAAAAAAAAATTTTTTTAAAAATAAAAAAAATCTTGGGTTTTTTTTGCAAAATAACGTAAAAATATGGTTTTTTGAAAAAAAAAAAAAAAAAAAAAAAAAAAAAAATCCCGACCTACCGACCCTATTTTTTTTGGCCTATGTTACCGTAAACAGACCTATTTTTTTTGGCCTAAACATTGGCGGGCACTGCTAACAGCCCAGCACACAGCACCGGAAACATTCCCCGTCCCTTCACCTCTCTCGCCACCACACTCCCTACCCTTGGTCTCATGCATGTACTCGCCAAACGACACATTTCTGAATTTTCTACATTCAGATGATGAAGTTGTATTGAATTGAATTGAATTGAACTGAACTGAACTGAATAATTGAATTGAATTGAACTGAACTGACTGGAATAATTGAACTGAATTGAACTGAATTGAATTGAATTGACCTGTATTGAATTGAACGTTTAATTATAACTTGCTTGCAGAACTGATATAGAAAGGCAAGTTAAACGAGGTGCATCACATAGACTAACCTCGCCCCTTCTGCACGGGTCAGAGGCCATACATCTCGTTGTTGTGGCGCTTTAATTAGTTAATTATGATCTAGGTCGAGTGACTCCCATAAAGAAAAGCACGAAGCCACAAAGATATTCCGAATTTACATTAGGCCAAAAAAAAAATAGGTCTGTTTACGGTAACATAGGCCAAACAAGAAGAGCAAACGCTCGATCGAGTCACTTTCGCAGTTCTGAATATTATATGAGGCATCAGATGGACAGGAAGAAATTGCTATTCACAACACAATACAGATGTAAATAATGTGATGTAAAGAATAATCCTATAAAGTTTGAATCAAATCCGATGAATAGTTTCAGAGATATGATATTTCAATTTTTTTCCTTCAAGACATACCTGTGACCTTGAAAAAGGTCAAAGGTCACCAAAGCAGACGTCAAAGTGTAGAGGTCACTGGGAGTCACGTTCACATAAAATTTGAGCCCGGTCACTTTTATAGTTTCCGAGAAAAGCCCAACGTTAAGTTGTGTGTTGCCGAACAGAAAAGGCTAGTTATCTCCCTTGTTTTTCTGATAACGTTCGTAAAAGGCTACAGATGTAAATACTTTGATGTAAAGAATAATCCTACAAAGTTTCAATCACATCCGATGAACTTTGTCAAAGATATAAAATGTCTAATTTTTCCTTTGACGCTGACCTGTGACCTTGAAAAAGGTCAAAGGTCAACGAAACCATCGTTAAAATGTAGAGGTCATTGGAGGTCACGACTAAACAAAATATGAGCCCGATCGCTTTGATAGTTTCCGAGAAAAGTCCAACGTTAAGGTGGTGTCTACGGACGGCCGGCCGGCCGGACGGCCGGCCGGACAGACTAACACTGACCGATTACATAGAGTCACTTTTTCTCAAGTGACTCAAAAAATAGGGTCGGTAGGTCGGGATTTTTTTTTTTTTTTTTTTTTTTTTCAAAAAACCATATTTTTACGTTATTTTGCAAAAAAACCCCAAGATTTTTTTTATTTTTTAAAAAAATTTTTTTTGTTTTCCCCAAATGCCAAAAAAAAGTCTAGGGTCACGCGAAAAAAATAGGGTCGGTCGGGTTACCGTAAACAGACCTATTTTTTTTTTTTGGCCTTAGTCTTGCTCTCGCAGGCCAGACCGCCACGTTCATACGACATAATAGTCGAGCTCCGGAAATAACTCTGTCAGATGTGTATGGGTTGTGAAAGAGTGAATACTCTCGCTTTTAGTGAGGCAAGCTTTCTACGCGTGTTCCTTATCCACCTGTTTCAGACACACCTCTCGCTAGTGTCTGGCCAATGATGTCACGTGGGAAAGTTTGACTCACAAAATGCATGAGTATATATTCACTCTTCCACAGTCCATATAAACCCGACAGAGTTATTTCCGAACATTGTCCATTAAGGTGTAGATCAAAGGACTAGGTAACACTAATGCACGTAGACTTGGCCTTTTCGATTACTAGTCTTACAACGTGAGGGACTGATGGTCGGTCGGCACAATGCTTCCTTCGCCATTATTACAACGTATTGGAATAGCCCCCCCAACCACCGTTACACTGGTCTAGCACTTGCGGCCTAAGAAGGTTACGTGTATATATATATATCAATCAATCAATATCAATGAGTCTTATATCGCGCATATTCCGTGGGTACAGTTCTAGGCGCTCTGCAGTGATGCCGTGTGAGATGAAATTTTATACGGCCAGTAGATTGCAGCCATTTCGGCGCATATTTACCTTTCACGGCCTATTATTCCAAGTCACACGGGTATAGGTAGACAATTATTAACTGTGCCTAAGCAATTTTGCCAGGAAAGACCCTTTTGTCAATCGTGGGATCTTTAACGTGAACACCCAATGTAGTATACACGGGGGGAGGTTCGGACACCGAAGAGAGTCTGCACACAAAGTTGACTCTGTGAAATAAATTTCCGCCGAACCTGGGATCGAACTCACGCTGACAGCGGCCAACTGAATACAAATCCAGCGCGCTACCAACTGAGCTATATCCCCATACTACAGATGCGGTTCCGCAAAGCCAAATAGGTTGAAGGGATGTTAAAAACCAACAACCAGCCAACTTACACATTAATGATAAAAACGGACAAGCCATGTTGCATGTATATTTGTGTGTCCGACTACATTTTGCCCTTGTCTTCAAAAGTCCAACACAAAGAGTACCTAAGATGCTTCCTTTACCTTCGCCTACATATAATTATCATATACCCGTTTTAATCGTATGCACTTGGAGAAAAGACGATTGTTGTCAGCACAGACCAGACCTTTCTTCCTTGACCTTTTACGTCCTGTTTACGGTTTGTAGGTCAAAACCACAAGTTTCTTATGTCGACATCAGTAACTCCCAATGTCAAGGAGGACAGAGAGAGAGAGAGAGAGAGAGAGAGAGAGAGAGAGAGAGAGAGAGAGAGAGAGAGAGAGAGAGAGAGAGAGACACTGAGAGAGAGAGAGACAGAGAGAGAGAGAGAGAGAGAGAGAGAGAGAGAGAGAGAGAGAGAGAGGGGTAACGGTAAAACAAAAATGGCACACACGCAAAACACACACAAAAACGGCACACAACTGGGGGGCTGACATAAGCAATATCGTAAATAAAACGTCATACCATCCAGAAATCTTTTCTGTTTGTCTTTCTGTCTGTCTATCGTTCTCGATCTCTTTTTCTTTCTTTCTCTTTCTCTCTCTCCTCCCCCAGCACCCCACACCCTCTAACACACAAACTCTCACTCTCTAACTATCACTCTATTTATCTCTCTCTCTCTCCCTTACAGCCTACAGAAACACACACACACAAACGCATATTGCAACTGACCTATGTCCATCCCTGAGAATGACAAGGTCCATGTCGTCGGAAGTGGCAGGCCGGAAGCGAATACACGTCACCCGTTCCCACTCCGCCATGGCTGACAAGACTAACTGTCTGTCCTGTGTCGCTGTCAACAGAAGAAAGAAACTATCATTTGTTGCCTCGTCTACGTCACTGGTAGACATAGACATACAACACTTTATTATCTCAACGAGGAGAAACTCAGGTGTGGTGTATACAGCATTACAATAAACAACATAAAACGTAAGGACATAAATAAAATATCGAGGCGCAAATAGTCCACTCATAAAAGTCAAGATTAGGACGACAATATGAAAACAAATCTCTCTCTCTCTCTCTCTCTCTCTCTCTCTCTCTCTCTCTCTCTCTCTCTCTCACTCTCCCTCTCTCTCGCTCCATTCTTATCACATTACGTCACAAGCAGACGCGCGGGCTCATTGGCGCATGGAATCAATATGGTATAAAAAATAAAAAATAAAACTCCAGTATATCAATCAATCAATGAGTCTTATATCGCGCATATTCCGTGGGTACAGTTCTAGGCGCTCTGCAGTGATGCTGTGTGAGATGAAATTTTATACGGCCAGTAGATTGCAGCCATTTCGGCGCATATTTACCTTTCACGGCCTATTATTCCAAGTCACACGGGTATAGGTAGACAATTATTAACTGTGCCTAAGCAATTTTGCCAGGAAAGACCTTTTTGTCAATCGTGGGATCTTTAACGTGCACACCCAATGTAGTGTACACGCGGGGAGGTTCGGACACCGAAGAGAGTTTGCACACAAAGTTGACTCTGTGAAATAAATTTCCGCCGAACCTGGGATCGAACTCACGCCGACAGCGGCTAACTGAATACAAATCCAGCGCGCTACCAACTGAGCTATATCCCCGCCCGTATAGAGAGTATGACGGGCGCAATGGCCTCATGGATAAGACGCAGGCCTTCTAACGGCCTGAACGTGAGCGTTCGAATCCCGGCCGCTCGGTTAAACGTGGAGATTTTTCCGATCTCCCGGCCCAGGTCAACTTATGTGCAGACCTACTAGTGCATATTCCCCTTGGTGTGCACACACAAGCACAAGACCAAGTGCGCAGTGGAAAAGATCCTGTAATCCATGTCATAGTTCCGTGGTTATATAGAAACACAAAAATACCAAGCATACAACCCCTGAAATCGGCGTATAGCTGCCTAAATGGCGGGCTAAAAATAGTCATTCACGTGAATCCCACTCTTGCAAAAATACGACTGTAGGCTACGTGGGAGTTTCAGCCCATGAACGCAAAAGAAGAAGTGTACAGAACCTAGCATGGAATTGCCGAGTAAAACCAGGAAGTGACCCAAAATTTGCAGAAGCAAAGACTAACAGTCATTCACAATGACACACAGATAAGCTTGAACAAAGAATCAACATGATAAATGCTGAAACAGTAACCGCATACAGAACAAAGCTAGATACACCGAGAGCTGCTCCTATACAGCTTTTTACATTTAGTCAAGTTTTGACTAAATATTTTAACACAGACGGGGAATCGAGACGAGGGTGTGGTGTATGTATTTGTTTGTTTGTTTGCTTAACGCCCAGCCGACCACGAAGGGCCATATCAGGGCGGTGCTGCTTTGACATATAACGTGCGCCACACACAAGACAGAAGTCGCAGCACAGGCTTCATGTCTCACCCAGTCACATTATTCTGACACAGGACCAACCAGTCCTAGCACTAACCCCATAATGCCAGACGCCAGGCGGAGCAGCCACTAGATTGCCAATGTTAAAGTCTTAGGTATGACCCGGCCGGGGTTCGAACCCACGACCTCCCGATCACGGGGCGGACGCCTTACCACTAGGCCAACCGGGCCGGTGTGGTGTATGTATGTGTGTGGTTTTTTTGGGATTGATATCTGTTGCTTTTTGGGTCCAGCGGACCATATAGTATGCCAAATCAGGACCCCAGTGTCTGTATGTGTATGTAGTGTAGAGCAATTCAGAGAAAACTATTGGACTGATCTTCATGAAACTACACATGAAAGTTCCTGGGTATGATATCCCCACATGTTTTTTTAATTTTTTCGATAAATGTATTTGATGACGTTATATCCGGCTTATTGTGAAAGTTGAGGCGGCACTGTCACGCCATCATTCATATTTTAAGCAAATTGGTTGAAATTTTGGACAAGGAACCTTCGACGAAGCCCGGACTTTGGTATTGCATTTCAGCTTGGAGGCTTAAAAATTAATTAATGAGTTTGCTCATTAAAGTTGTCATTAAAATCGATTTTTCGCAAACAGATTTAAAATTGATTGCATTGTATTCCTCATCTTCTCCTACATTCAAAAATATATAGATATGTCATGTTTACTCTAAAAATGTGCTCAGAATGAAAGAAAATAGGTTCAGTAAGTACAACGGACGCGTGCTTCGCGGCGGCGAGCGTGACCCGTCACGGTCTTCGGTATGGTTAGCCGAGACTATCTGAATGTAGTCTCGGCGATGATTGGTTTGTGGTGTTGATCTTGACTAAATGTTTTTATATCGCTTCACGCGACTTGTTCCTGTTGTCATATGTTACCTGCTGTTCAGACTTTGTCGTGTGGCAGAGTTTTCTTTCGCACGAGAATCGTTGATATGTCTGACGACACCGTCAGGCAGAATTAAACATCTACAAATCGAGAAAATCGTTTATTGTCCGAATATCGTTTCACGAAAATGCTTGTTACTCAACAAAAAAATAATCCCAAGAGACCTACATGACAGACAGAGAGACAGACAGACACGCACGGGCAGAGGGGCAAACAAAACCCGACACAGATACAAATACACATGTAGACAAAAACGTAAATAGGGACAGACAGACACGCACGGACACACACACAAACAGGCAGAGGTACATATATACACACGTAGACACAAACGTACTAGGGACAGACAGACATACAGACAAACAGACAGACAGACAGACAGACATACAGACGGACATTAAAACAACATGCTCATATATGAGCAAATTTTAATCTTGTACTCACGAAAAGATGAGTTAAAGACGTACGGCACCACGGCATCCCGCCACAAGGAAAACAGCAGCCTGTGTGTCTGTCGTTTTTGTCGGTTCGCCTTGCTGTTACCGCTTGGTTTGGCGCCTACTCTGAAAAACACCAAACATACCATGAACATACATCATCAAACCATACATACGATGAAGATACTTCATCAAACCAAACCTAACATGAAAATACACCATCAAACCAAACACACCATGAAAATACTTCATCACACCAAACATACCGTAAAAAAACATACGATGAACAAACATCATCAAACCAAACACACCATGAAAATACTTCATCAAAACGAACACACCATGAAAATACTTCATCAAACCATACATACCGTAAAAATACATCATCAAACCACACATACGATGAACATACTTCATCAAACCAAACACACTATGAAAATACTTCATCAAAACGAACACACCATGAAAATACTTCATCATTTGAACCATACATACCGTAAAAATACATCATCAAACCACACATACGATGAACATAATTCATCAAACCAAACATACCATGAAAATACTTCATCAACCCAAACACACCACGTACATACTCCATCAAACCATACACACCATAAAAATACTTTATCAAAACGGACACACCATGAAAAAAGATCAACAAACCATACATATCGTAAAAATACATCATCAAACCATAAATACGATGAACATACTTCATCAAACCAAACATACCATGAAAATACTTCATCAAACAATACATATGATGAAAATATATCATCAAACCAAACATACCATGAAAATACACCATCAAACCAAATATACCATGAAAATACTTCATCAAACCAAACATATACCATGAAAATACACCATCAAACCAAACATACGATGAACATACTTCATCAAACCAAACACGCCATGAAAATACTTCATCAAACCAAATATACCATGAAAATACATCATCAGACCGACTGTTTGTTTGACTGTATATTTCTGGCAGGCTTGGTGGTACAGTTGTCAGTTCCGTAGGTGGTCTTAAAAATCATTGGGAAAAATAAAAACTTGCCGAGGGATGTCTTCAATCATTGTTATTAGTAAAACTTTCGATTAGGCCAAAAAAAAGAGGTGTGGTTAAGGTAACATAGCCAAAATAAATAGGGTAAGAAGAAAGGCAATCACTTTTTTTTTTTAAACTTTTTTTTTTAATGTGTACAAATTAAACCTACTTGACAGGGAAATAAGTGTGCGACTCGAGCGCTTTCGCTTTCATTGCGTTTTCTGCACAAGTTTTTTGTTGTTGTTGTTGACAAATGTAATAAAAAGTTATAGGGTCGGCCCCTAAAAATAGGGTAGGTCGGGTTACCGTAACCACACCTATTTTATTTTTTAGGCCTTACGAACTTGGCAACAAAAATAATGAAAAAAGCACACCACTTATTGAACTTCTCATAAGAAAGAAAGAAAATAATATTCTTGGTATATATATTAATCAAACTTACAATGTTAAATGTATACTTTTGGATTTCTTTCAAAACGCTGACGTGGCTCACTTCTAAATTAGGATACACCCAACTCGACCCGACAAAATGTTTCGAACTAAACAAAAATCGACACTAATTCATAATAGGCAAACTTGAGCAACTTTAATGCACAGAAAGGAAGATGTGTTTACCAATTATCTATTCAGTGCAGGTTATTATGAGTAGCTATTTTGGGTACGTTTAATATTACGTAATTACCCCTGAGGCAGGTGTCAGCCGCGAGACAGGTTGGAGATGGGAGGTTTTGACATCTGTTTTGATGGCTTACACGACAAAAAACGCTGTCTTTCGCGGTAGACACAAAGGATTGCTTTCACACTTTCAGGACAATGTTCCCCAAAACTAAAAGCTCGTCAAATGAAATGTCTGAGGATGTTTAAAGTTCCGTTCAGAAGTTAATTAAATTTCCGGAAAGATTGTCAAAACTGTCAAACTTAATGAACTTCACCCTACTTCCAATTAATGATGTATGATTTAATTGTGTTTCATTGCTTAGTTGATGACATTACGTGAGGTCACTTGGTTTTTTTTTTGGGGGGGGGGGGGGGGGGCGCTAAGAAATAGACACCCAGACAATCTTATGATTGAATACAGTACCTTACGGATATCCTGCACTCAAAGAGGTCAAATACAAGTACACTTGTATCATAATGTGCATGCGTTCATACCTTTACGGATAACTTAATGTACATGTACATTACAGTCCGTTAATACAGACACTGTCACGTGGTTCACTGTACAAATGTCATGCAATAAAGGAACTGACTTTTTGGCACAGACTCGAAACACATGCCCCAATACATTAAGACATTCCACCATCCAGCCTGCCAGCTCGTATTTAAGTGACCTACTCATGCGTTGGACTCAGTGACGGGTAGTTACAGTCCGTTAATACAATGTCACGAAGTTCACTGTACGAATGTCATTTTGGTGAAAAAACAAAAAAGAACAAGAAGATTCGACAGTTACTCTAGAAGATAAATATGTCCCAATGACGGCACTGCTGCTCAAAAAACGATTCTGAAAAAAAAATGTTAAAAGTTTTCAAAATGGTGTCAAATGTTAATAAAATACTTTGAAAATGATCATTTTATTGCAAGAAAGAGGTTGACAATGACATATTACATTGCACAGTGATTATATGGTGTTCATAGTATCTAACAATGCAGAGAACCCAAAACACGTTTTTGGACCAAACTTCCGTGCCATCTCTGGCCTTAAGGGACCTACTCACACGTTGGACTCGGTGGCAGGTAAGAAATGCGCGAGCTGCTCCGCAGTAAGACACTGGTCCAACTCTGTTAGAAATGTCCCGCTTGAACATCCGCCGTTGTCCCTTTCCGTAACTGTAACATCATCATCATCATCATCATCATCATCATCATCATCATCATCATCATCATCATCGTCGTCGTTATCATCATCATCATCATCATCATCATCATCATCATCATCATGACCACCAGATTATTATTATTAACGTCAAGGTCACCAACAGAAACACCATCACCACTCAAGTTGTTATAAGCCACAGACATATTGATCGTCATCTTCATTACTGATTGATAATTATTTCTCATGAAACCCGTGGTTCTTATTAACTTCAATATGGTCGCCACTAAAACAACAGCACTTTAACTTTGTCATCGGTTTACGCTGACCATTACACCGTAATTTCTGTGAAAGATTTTTAATCTGAAAAAAATAAGAAACATGCCACCCCGTAAAGAACTCTCTGTTTATTAAGTCCAATCTTTACTTCCCTAAAAAAAAAAGATACCTAGTTTCAAAACGCTTAAAATCTGGAAGTTTCTCAGAAAATAAGTAGTAGTATTTGGTGTTCACACAAAATGGCCAGCATACATAACTACAGGCAGTAACCATCACTTGGATATGCCAAGCAGCAAAGTGTTGTACTGACATATCTATAGGTAGACATCTTCATTTGGTTAAGCCAAGCAGCAGAGTGTTGTACTTACACGCAGAGGGACGGGAGATGGCCTCCTCAATCAGGTGATCCAGAACGATGGGTCTGTCATTCTGGTGCTCATCCCTCTGCCGCTGCAACACCTGCAAAACACCCAAAACACGGCACAACACCTGTCAAACACACAAAACACGGCACAACACCTGTCAAACACACAAAACACGGCACAACACCTGTCAAACACACAAAACACGGCACAACACCTGTCAAACACACAAAACACGGCACAACACCTGCAAAACACACAAAACACGGCCAAACACCTGTCAAACACACCAAGGTAAAATATCTGTCAACAATACAGAACAATATACGGCACCTGTCACATACAGAACAAGTAACATCACCTGTCAAACACACAGAACAAGAAACGGCACCTGTTTCTGATTGCTGCTCAAAAATGTCCAAATGCCAAGAACATTAGGAATACTTGCGACACACAAACAAAAGTTTCCATTATTTTGTTTTGGGGCCATAGTCAACGCCAACCCTGTTTACTTGCCATTCAACCCCATCAACAGCGGAGTAAAGTTTGATGCCACAATCTAGAAAGACATTTCAAACCAGAGTTTGAAAACATGTGTTTGAATCTCTCTCTCTCTCTCTCTCTCTCTCTCTCTCTCTCTCTCTCTCTCTCTCTCTCTCTCTCTCTCTCTCTCTCTCTCTCTCTCTCTACGGACCCAATGCTATCTTTCCTGTAATAAAGTTCAAAGTTCAAAGTTCTCTCTCTCTCTCTCTCTCTCTCTCTCTCTCTCTCTCTCTCTCTCTCTCTCTCTCTCTCTCTCTCTCTCTTCTTTCACTTTATTCTTTAGGGGTGGAGTAGTGGTAGCCAGAACACAAGCACCACAACAGCTCTAATTGGCGAGTTTCTTCCAAGGCATCATTTGGGACTCCGAGTAAGCACACACAGAAGTCCCATAACTTAGAACTACAGAAGCTCACGCCACTGTTGGGAGCCCGGGAAAGAGAGGGAGGGTCGGGAAGGGGGAAGTAAGGAAGGTCTGTACATTGTACCAGGCTGCAACATACACAGAGGAACAGTTACTGTGCATGCTTAACTAGTCATTCCGTATCCGAGTCTCTCACAGGCACACATCTGTGTTTTCATGGGCAAAAACAAACAAGTCGCGTAAGGCGAAAATACAACATTTAGTCAAGCTCAGTCGAACTCACAGAATGAAACTGAACGCACTGCATTTTTTCCCGCAAGACCGTATACTCGTAGCATCATCTGTCTACCGCTTGTTCTGAGCGTGTTTTTAATCCAAACATATCATATCTATATGTTTTTGGAATCAGGAACCAACAAGGAATAAGATGAAATTGTTTTTAAATCGATGTCGAAAATTTAATTTTAATCATAATTTTTATACTTTTAATTTTCAAAGCTTGTTTTTAATCCGAATATAACATATTTATATGTTTTTGGAATCAGCAAATAATGACAAATAAGATGAAATTGTTTTTGGATCGTTTTATAAAAAAATAATTTTAATTACAATTTTCAGATGTTTAATGACCAACATTATCAATTAATTTTTAAGCCTCCAAGCTGAAATGCAATACCAAAGTCCGGCCTTCGTCGAAGATTGCTTTGCCAAAATTTCAATCAATTTTATTAAAAAATGAGGGTGTGACAGTGCCGCCTCAACTTTTACAAAAAGCCAGATATGATCGACGTCATCAAAGACATTTATCGAAAACATGAAGAAAACATCTGGACATATCATGCCCAGGAACTCTCATGTAAAATTTCATAAAGATCGGTCCAGTAGTTTACTCTGAATCGCTCTACACACACACACACACACACACACACACACACACACACACACACACACACACACACATACACCACGACCCTCGTTTCGATTCCCCCTCTATGTTAAAGACATCCAGGAACATTAAAAAACAAGTCGCGTAAGGCGAAATTACTACATTTAGTCAAGCTGTCGAACTCACAGAATGAAACTGAACGCACTGCATTTTTTCACAATGACCGTAGTCCGCCGCTTGTGCATAACGGAGTGAAACTGACGAGCCTGTTCAGCGCGGTAGTGGTTTCGCTGTGCTGCATAGCACGCTTTTCTGTACCTCTCTTCGTTTTAACTTTTTGAGCGTGTTTTTAATCCAAACATATCATATCTATATGTTTTTGGAATCAGGAACCGACAAGGAATAAGATGAAATTGTTTTTAAATCGATTTCGGAAATTTAATTTTGATCATAATTTTTATATTTTTAATTTTCAGAGCTTGTTTTTAGTCCAAATATAACATATTTATATGTTTTTGGAATCAGGAAATGATGTAGAATAAGATGAACGTAAATTTGGATCGTTTTATAAAAAAATAATTTTAATTACAATTTTCAGATTTTTAATAGCCAAAGTCATTAATTAATTGTTAAGCCACCAAGCTGAAATGCAATACCGAAGTCCGGCCTTCGTCGAAGATTGCTTCACAAAAATTTCTATCAATTTGATTGAAAAATGAGGGTGTGACAGTGCCGCCTCAACTTTTACAAAAAGCCGGATATGACGTCATCAAAAGTATTTATCGAAAAAAATCAAAAAAAATCCGGGGATATCATTCCCAGGAACTCTCATGTCAAATTTCATAAAGATCGGTCGAGTAGTTTGGTCTGAATCGCTCTACACACACACACGCACAGACACACACAGACACACACACACACACACGCACATACACCACGACCCTCGTTTCGATTCCCCCTCGATGTTAAAATATTTAGTCAAAACTTGACTAAATATAAAAAGAGTAAAAAACTCCGCAGTGGCGGGTTATAATGCGCCTAAGCCAGCGTGTATTCATCACAATCACGCAGATATGATGTATCTCTAGCTGACAAAACGCCGTCCCAGCCAGTTTGGGAATACACAAGCAACGCCGACTAAAATGTCACTCAGAGTTGCTTCTCTTGTCCCGAGAGGGTAATCTCCTTCCACCGGAGGTCAAAATCGCAGCAGTGCGCAGTGTCGACACTTACTGTCTTCAACACACTGCAGCAAATTGCTTAGTCCATAAACATGGCATGTCCTGTGTCCACAAACGTGTTCATAAATGACAAACTGGCGAAGATGAGTGTGGTGTCACAGTTTAATTTTGCTGCGTCTTCTTGTTTTGGTGACTTGGTTTAGATATCTCTGCCGGCATTCGCGTAGCCACCTTTTCTCACAAGTTGCACGAGATAGTACCAGAAATGAATTCGTTCTAATAATCTGCCAAATGAAATGTCAGGAATGTATACAATATCAAAGGGCTTGTCAAAAGATCCGTTTTGTTTTGTATTCCGTTTTAATGTTCGGAAATGTTGTTTGTTTGTTTGCTTAACGCCCAGCCGACCACGAAGGGCCATATCAGGGCGGAAATAACTCTTTTGGGTTTGTATAGGTTGTGATACTGATAGAGTAACACTTATAGATCTCTTGAATTGCAATTTAGCGCGCGTAAACCACACACCAGTTCTCATGGATTATTCAACCCCCGAGCCATTGGGGCCCCGTGTGACCCATTTTTTCATACATGATCAATTGTTTGGTTTGTGCTTTCAATCCTGCTCTACACCTGCAAAAGCATGTTATTGTGCACCTCTGAATCTTAAATACAAAAAATGACTGATAGTAACAGAAAACAGAGTGGCAGCGTCTTCAAAGAAACTAGCGGTTTGCGCAAAAATGCGTCTGCGGCAGTCTGCTACTTTGATGTGTTAGTCGCCCTGTTGCGGAAGTACGTTTGTATGCGCGCAATACTCAATCTACAGAGACACAGCAACACACAGTATACAATGTTTGAAATCTCAGTCGACCAGCATCTTAAAAAGGGGAAAGTTGTATTGTTTTCAGTAGCCTTCTTCCCCGTCATCAAATGAAAAGAGCACCAGTCAACTCACTCATTCACCTCGCTTGACACACATCCGGGCCCCCTACTTTCAAAACTTCAAACTGAACTGGCTTTGTCTTGATGAAAAATTCTTTCTTGTTTTAACAATGTTTGTATCACAAACTGTCAATGTATTATTTAAAAAGTTAGGTCCAACACCATTTCCAGCCGATTCACATGGTACTATCGGCACAAAATAAATTCTTAGAAAAATGTCTCACTCTCAAAGGAAAGCAGCCAGGATGTTCCCAAGCTGCAAGCGTTCAAATGGAAGTATGTTTGTACTGTATGTAAAGGCACGGGGAGCTCTGTGATCAGAAACAGATTGTTTACGGGAAGCGGAAGGTGGCTTTAAGTAATTAAATTGTTTATTAACATAAAACAGGACAATGTATTTAGAGTAAAATGCTTTACAGACATCGGCCGGACAAAACTGCCCTGGCGACCCCTTCTCCATTACGACCACCTGCCGATTACGACCACCCAAAAGGATCACCGACAAAGGTGTATTTTCAATATAATTTACCTTTGCGGAACGACCACCTGTCTAAAACTACAACTTTTGAAGAAGTTAAAAAAGAAGGGAACTACAAGCTTCCAACGTTTTTGAGTGTATGTATGGCTTTGGGAAACCCCAAATCAGAAGTAGACTAATGACATGCGTCATAGGTTTAGGGGAAAAAATGTAACGATGTTTTTAACGGGTTGACAGTTGCAGAACAAATTGGGTCAATGATCTACCATGATAAATAGTGCTAGTCGCAGAATATCTGAGGTGACCTCATTCAAGAAAACAATAAATCTTGCAGAAAGCTTGTTGTTGTTTTTCTGAAAACTGATAGATTGTACTGGATGATGTGCACAACAGAATAAATCGTTGCTTTACCCCAAACAATATTACAACAACAACAACAACAACAACAACAACAACAACAACAACAACAACAACAACAACAACAACATTTTGCACTTGAACTCATCAGAAGGAGAATATATCAAAGGCAGAATGTAGATTTTCACATAGTGATGTAAGCTGCATGCAGTCGACCAGATCCCTGATTGTGAAAGTATTTGTACATTTCAACATAAATCATCTTATTAAACTATTACTACCATGAAGTCAACACGTGTTTACATATAAGCCCTCTTCTGGACACACGGCATTTTTGTCGCATATGCCCCGAATGTTAGCAGTTAAAACATATGCTTGTGACTGATTTTCCATGCTTCTCTGAAAACGTCAGCCTTACCACATGGCTCTTACGCGCAATATAAAGACAAGACTAAATGGACTACGTAGAATACATACATGTACAGTCGAACCTGCCATGGCAATCACCTCTCAATAACGACCGGGCACATGCCAAAAAAGACCACCAAGGGATCCAAGAGGAGGTGTTTTCTCCATGTAATTCATTTTTCCACAGCGACCACCTGTCCCTTAAGGACCATTTTGGTCGGTCCCTTGAGTGGTCGTTATAGACAGGTGCGACTGTATTTTTCCAGGGAAAAATACGAGTATGCCACTCACAAAAAAGTAAAGTGCCCTAGCTAAATTTACCACAGGAAAGGTGACAACACCTCCGTTTCAAGATGAGAGCGGGGCGAGTGAGGACTCTTTAACATCCACCAGGAAACGGCCGTGATTGATAACTGCTGTTCTAACGTGTTTCTCTTTTTGCCCTCAGATCTCACAGCACAACAACAAACCCCGACTGCGGCGTACATCACATTTGTGTTCGCCATGGAAATTCCGAGGTACAGGGCTGTGCCAAAATCAGCATAGATATTTATTTATTTATTTATGAGATTTATATAGCGCTTGACGTTCTGTAAGCGCTTTACATATTAATTTCTGCCGTGTGAGATGGAATTTTTTTACACAATATATCACGCATTCACATCGGCCAGTAAATCTCAAGCCATTACGGCGAATATTTACTTTTCACGGCCTATTATTCCAAGTCACATGGGTATTTGGTGGACATTTTTTTTTTTATCTATGCCTATACATTTTTGCCAGGAAAGACCCTTTTGTCAATCGTGGGATCTTTAACGTGCACACGAAGGGACCTCGGTTTTTCGTCTCATCCGAAAGACTAGCACTTGAACCCACCACCTGGGCTAGGAAAGGGGGAAGAAAATTGCTTACGCCCCGACGCAGGGTCGAACTCGCAACCTCTCGCTTCCGAGGCAAGTGCACTTTACCACTCGCCCACCCTTTCTGTCCTTACATCTAACAGAAAAAGGGACATGTAGACCGAATTTAAAGTGTCCAAACACGAACAACAATAGATCGACTTGCTAACGTTCCAGGTCAAGGATTAAAAAAACCTAGAAAGGTTACATTTTTTGAACGTTTCTTTTTCTTCTTTTTTTTCTTTGTTCATGGGCTGAAACTCCCACGTTCACTCATGTTTTTGAACGAGTGGATTTTTACGTGTATGATCGTTTTTACCCCGCCATTCTGGCAGCATAATTATGCCGATTTCGGGGGAGTTTGGAACGTTTAATTGAGCACACAAAAAAACATTGTCAAGAACCTCAACCTAAAGGGGACAAACAAGAGATATGATAGAAAAAACTTAAGAAATGATGCTGTGATTTATCTTAGAATGTCCCCAAGATGGTCTAGCAATGTTACTACAATGACTCATGTGTGTGAGTGCGTGTGAGTGTGTGTGTGTGTGTGTGTGTGTGTGTGTGTGTGTGTGTGTGTGTGTGTGTGTGTGTGTGTGTGTGTGTGTGTGTGTGTGTGAATGATAGATAGACTCAGACTCAGACTCAGACTCAACTTTATTACAAAAGGATAAAGGTTTTAGGCAAAGCCTATTCTTCCAACCTGTCCTTTATACAACACATAAAGACAGACGCACATTACAAATATAAATTCAATTATATAAAATACAGAAATACATTGTACAGAATGCAACACAATGTGCATTTAAGGAATTGCAAAGGAGAAGTCAAAAAATTACAAAATTACATTGACATAGTTATACCTTTCATTTGGGAAAGAGAGAGAGAGAGAGAGAGGGAGGGAGAGAGAGAGAGAGAGATGATGAAGATGAAGATGATGATGATAGCGATGATGGAATTTCAAGAATAGAGGTTAGCGGCTTTCACATTTTCTTACAATCTGTCCTTACATCTAACAGGGACAGAGACAGAGAGAACAGACAGACTGAGTGACCCATAAATCACAAAGAAACAATACAAATCAGAGGCATGCACCTTGCCATGACGCCGAGAGAAGTCAAATAGACATAGACATAGAACACTTTATTATCTCAAGACGAGAAACTCAGGTGTGGTGTATCACAGCATTACAACATACAACGTAAAACTAATCAAGATTAGGATAATAATATCCAAACAAATCTCTCTCTCTCTCTCTCTCTCTCTCTCTCTCTCTCTCTCTCTCTCTCTCTCTCTCTCTCTCTCTCTCTCTCTCTCTCTCTCTCTCTCTCTCTCTCTCTCTCTCTCTCTCTCTCTGTTTGTTTATTTGCTTAACGCCCAGCCGACCACGAAGGGCCATATCAGGGCGGTGCTGCTTTGACATATAACGTGCGCCACACACAAGACAGAAGTCGCAGCACAGGCTTCATGTCTCACCCAGTCACATTATTCTGACACCGGACCAACCAGTCCTAGCACTAACCCCATAATGCCAGACGCCAGGCGGAGCAGCCACTAGATTGCCAATTTTAAAGTCTTAGGTTCGAACCCACGACCTCCCGATCACGGGGCGGACGCCTTACCACTAGGCCAAACGTGCCGGTCCTCTCCTCAGAATTTATTAATGACATGTAGCTTATATTCTCCCCAATACCAAATGACCATAAATTCCCTGCTTCTCAATTAAAGCAGAAGTGGGTTTTTTTCTGACAGATTGCATGTGCCTGTGCCACAGTACCACTGATCTAAAAATAGAAGCCGCTGTGTTTCATCTAATTTTCGCCGACTTGCATAGATTCTTCTCATATGCCGTGTTAGTGGCATGTAGCTTATCATCCACATTACCAAATGATGAGTTAGTGTACAATTCCCAGCGGCTAACAGAAAACACAAGTGTTATTCCGATAACGTACCAGCTAGACCAGTTTGGAAGACTGACTCGATCGACTCTGTCATACGTAGCAGACTACACAGAAATACGACTACATCAGTTCAGTAAATGAATGGTTTCCGAATTATTATTTCAAGGCAAGAACAATCGTAATCGAAAACGTGTAGCGTTCAGAACGTTCTTACCATATATAAGACTTATTACCAGCCTGCCTCATGCGTGCAGACTCAGTGCAGACTGCAGCACTTGGTTCGATTGCCCAGGTAGCCTAGCAGACGACATAAACCCCGCTCAGCAAATTAACATGTTGGGCAAATGTGAACGAAAAAACGATGGGGATATAATACGTGTAGGGTTCAGAGCATTCTTACCGTTCATATTTAATATCAGACTCCCCGATGAGTGAAGATACAACACGAGAAATATGCGACATTTATTTTGAAAGTGTGCTAACCGTCGAGTCCCGCTTCGAGTCAATTCAAGGGGAGTCACTCCGCACAGTCAATCCGTCGAAGCTCGACTGGAGGTTTCGAATCGCAAATAACGAAGAGCACAGTCCTTTCTCCGAGTTCAAATGAGGTCTCTCTGAAAGATCATCACTGTTCAGACTTAACGCTACACTGGAATTTACCAACAGAAATTAAAATGCGTGTGACGAAAGCACGACACACTTGAGACACCCCACACAAAAGTAGATCTTACTGTACACGACCTGACCACACAGTTATGCCTATTCAAATGCGCGTTGCAAAATGTGCGTTTGGAATCTTCTTTTTTTCTCTGGCGGTACTGACAATATCGGGGTCCTGATTTGGCCTATTATGGTCCGCTGGACCCGAAAAGCAACAGCTAACTAACTAACTAACTAACTGACAATATCGTTATTGAAACAATCCCAGTGCACTCAGGGATTTATAGAGCAAATCTCGAAAATAATTATTGAACTCAGCGCTATGCGCTTCGTTCAATAATGAATTTTCTCGATTTGCTCTATAAATCCCTTAGTAATATTCATAAAGCGCGTGTATCCAGGGTTTAAACCCTGCTCAAAGCGTTGTACAATCATTGGGGGACAAACAATAGCTTAACATAATGTGCAGTGCAATCATACACATATGTCACGATATTAAAATTGAACAAAGTTTAGTTTAATCCAATTGCTCAGTGATATTACGATGGTAAGAATATTGGCCTCGGACTAATCCTAACACGTGGGAACTTACCCTTATTTATCTCGCGACTGTAACAGCTCTGGGAACATTCCTATTCGTTTTAGATAGTGACGGACAGGAGACTGAGTATGATTAATAGTGACAGCAACAAAGCTGAAGGGTGACCGGTTGTCATTTGTTCAGTCATTAGGAATACCACAGGGCATTGTTTTCTCTTGAACAGATATTGAGAGAGAGAAAGACGCTTTGACGGTTTAAGGTCATCAGCTTAAAAAGCCCTTTAGGCAAAGGTAAAAATATTTACAAAACACTTACACACACACACATACACACAGAAGGGGGGGATAGAGGGGGGAGATAGGAGAGGGAGAGAAAGAGAGTGAGAGTGAGAGAGAGAGAGAGAGAGAGAGAGAGAGAGAGAGAGAGAGAGAGAAAGAGAGAAAGGGAGAGAGGAAGAGAGATAGGAGAGAGAGAGAGAGAGAGAGAGAGAGAGAGAGAGAGAGAGAGAGAGAGAGAGAGAGAGAGAGAGAGAGAGAGACTCGGCAGCGTAAAGTAAGGTAAGGTGTGTTAATGTAAAGGTTACCTCAGTCGGCTAAGCTTAGCAAAGGTGAGTGAAGGTAAGATATCCGTTTGAAACGAGTGGTGTTGGTTCTTTAACATCGAGTCTCGCCAATGAAATTCGATCGACGTGAACGGGAGGAGAAGAAAAAAACAAACAAACAAGAAGAACGAGAACAAGAAGAAGAAGAAATTATACTTCAAAACTAAAATCATTTTATTCTATACTACCCACCATATAAAAACACCTGGGCAGATGCCTTTGAGTGCAGATCTTCGTGCTTAGGCCGTTTATTGTACACGCAGCTACATGTCTGGAAAGGCCATCCATTCCCCTACCATAATCAGCAAACATATTGATAATACACGAGGTAGTGTCCATACAGTGGAACCTACAACACAGACACCCTCGAAAATCAAACTCACAAAAGCAAGGTTCCCCCGTAAAGGTCAACCATAAAAACCAAGGACAGACCAGCTGAAACTGAGCGTGTTTTGCACGTCCTCGGAAAGAACAATCACATTTGTAATTGCCTAGTATAGAAATGAGATATAGCACTGCAAACTGGACATTCAGCACTCTGGCTTAGTTCTTCTTCTTCTTCAGCGTTCCAGAATGTTCTGGTTACGTGTGAGCTCGTTTGCCCAATTGGGTTCCCCATACTATACTCTGAGAGCATAGTCAGCTCACTCCGCTTTCGTTGAGTAGGCATGCTGGGTATTTTCGTGTTTCCATAACCCACCGTACTCCGACATGGATTACAGGATCTTTTCCGTGCGCACTTGGTCTTGTGCTTGCGTGTACACACGAAGGGGGTTAAGTCACTAAGCAGGTCTGCACATAAGTTGACCTGGGAGATCGGAAAAATCTCCACTCTTAACCCACCAGGCGGCAGCGACCGGGGTTCGAACTCACGACCTCCCGATTAGGAGGCCGACGTCTTACCACCACGCCACTGCGCCCGTCTCTGGCTTAGTAAATAGCACAACACTGCAAATTGTGAACTAAAAAAAACCCAGCAAGGTACGCTATGGGAACGTTTAATTGTGACAAAACATAAACGTTACGGTCACTGATCTTCGACCCAAGTGGACAGACAGACGAACACTTGTAAGGCAAAAAAAAAATAGGTGTGGTTACGGTAACATAGCCAAAAAATATGGGGTAGGAAGGTAGGCAATCACTTTTTTTTTTAACTTTTTTTTCTAATGTGTACAAATTAAACCTACCTGACAGGGAAATAAGTGTGCGACTCGGGCGCTTTCGCTTTCATTGTGTTTTCTGCACTCGTTTTCTTGTGTTTTTTTAATTTGTTTGACAAATGTAATAAAAAGTTATAGGGTCGGCCCCTAAAAATAGGATAGGTCGGGTTACCGTAACCACACCTATTTTTTTTTTAGGCCTAATACAGAAAAAAACCTTATCTGACAAAGTGTCCAGAAGCTCGTTCCGAAGACACAAGCGAGACTGAGACCGTTGTCATTCATAATTGTTGGCCTAAGTTGTCGTCATGTACAGTTTTGGAACGTTTAAGATCCCAAGCTCACAGCCAAAATCTCAGGGCTTGGAAACATGAATACGCGCATGCAGGAAAAAGAACAAAAATGGGTAGCGCCGTACTGTATGGCAGGCAGTTCGCTTTTCCCAGTGATAAAGCAGCCCGAATTTTCATGGGGGTAACCCCACAGGACTATATATGAAATCTTATCCTTATCCTTACCCTTATTTGTTTTTGGAGAACTGCAAAATGTGACTTACATTATTCTGTTGAGGAGTCTGCTGCACCATGTTGTTCTCTGTTTCTGGCTGATCTTGTGAAGCCCCAGCGTCTAAGACCAGCAACAACACGAGCGACATTCCACACACCGTTGTAACTAGAGGTCCCTGTCTCGCTCCCTTTGATGGGCGGGCTTCTGTGGGCGTCCTCCTGGCTGCCATGGTTACGGGACGAGATACGCTGGTACCGGTGTTGGTCCACGCGGAACAGTTTCCAAGAATTCACCACCATCAGAGCCGACGAAGAGTTTCGAAGTGTGTATCTTCCCGGGTCGACGGTAAAGTGTTTGCTTACTCAGTGTCGTTTTACCGAACTTTCAGCTGACAACTGTTTGAAACAGTGAATAGGGTATGTCACTTTGTCAGCATCTATCATACAAATAAAAAAAAAATTTTTTTATGAGATCAAGTTTTGAAATCTTGCAGGCTTTGGATTTCTGTTTGAGGAAAAAAAGGAATAAAACTTTTGAAAAACAACAACACTCAAAACATTAAGTATCTTTCACTTGTTTCGTGTGATTTGTTCTGCTGCTTCTCGTCTTTAAGACTCTAATGGGTATTGGATTTACTAATCCAGTGATTGTTTTGTTTTTTACAATATCTAATAAATGATATGAGCAACAACTTGAGTCGTATAATGTCAAACAAGATGTTAATTTCGTTTTGCTACTTTGGTTTTAAATAACCTTATAAGAACCGGAAGTCATTTTAGACAAGACACAGCAATGTTGTTTTAAGTTTAAGCCAGTTGACATTTTATGACAATTTATGTATTCTAAGCATAATTAACAATTCATAGCCTAAAACACAACTGATAAAAACACATGCAAGACTCCTTTTAAATAAAAGATTTCCACAAACACTTCAGTCTTAGAAAGTAGAAATGCTTAAAACACAATGTTATAGGGACATTTCCGTTTTGATAACACTAACGCAGATCAGACTAAACCGATGAGCTCAGTATCACTAACATGTACTCCTCTTCAGACGGAACCTCAAAACACTGACACAAGATTCTGGGAAGAAACTCCCAACGAAAAGAAAAACTGACCCGACTTACGGGTCGGGTGTGACCAAAATGCCTTTGCTGACACGTCAGTTGTTCTTTTGCTCTCCCTTGCTTGTCATCCACGGCCCCGGTCACACACAACGCTGCTCGGGACACACCGTCACTTTTGCCTGGCGTCACGCTTGGCTTAGCACAGGCCACCATGTTGAGTAGTTTTTTGGGGGAGGAGGGTGGTACCTGACAACTAAGGCCACTCGACGGGCCGACATGACGCTACAAACATCCACAAGCGTCTACACAACCAGCCACGAGAACGTCGGGATTCAAACCTCTACGTAACTCCTCTAGTTCTGCATCACGCGTAGCTGTCGTCTGCTTCTTTTTCCACTCTCAGTGGGAGATAAGCGGTTTTCTTCTTGTTTCTTGCTGTGTACCTGCTCTCCCTCTGTCACCAACTAATTAATTGTACGTTGCTCCTTGTGGATTTACGGTCATCCAACGTCAGTGGTGTCACGGTTAGAATCCCGTGGTTAAGACGGCCATAGGTGCAAGCTTTTTTTCCCTTTTTTTTCTTCACAATACTCACAAAACAATATACAATCCTTAGATAATAGTGTCGGTAACAAGGGGCGGATCCCATCATTTTTAAGGGGGCGTTTCCGAATTTCTTTTAGGGACAATTCGACGACGCGAAGCGTTTAGATGAGGGCGCGAAAATTGAGCAATCTGGTGCAATCTGAGCAAAATAACTTCCCCTTATACAACTTCAAAAAAGTAAGAAGACATATTCGGATCAAAACAAGAAAACTTGACCGATCTGGTGCAACCTGAGACAGCGAATTACCCAACTACCGTCCAAAACAGATATTTAGAAGACAAATGCCGGCGCCTATGGGGTCCGGGGGCATGCCCCCCCCCCCCTCTCCCCCGTAAAATGTTGATAATAATCAAGGAAAATGGAGCAATCTGGTGCAATCTGAGCCATCAGCTTTTCTTTATTTTCAAAAATAAACAATAAACAAAAACTTTTTGTCATAATTGTTTTGGGCAAGGGGGGGAGGGGGGGTTCAGAAACTCCGCAAACTCCCCCCCCCCCCCCTTGGATCCGCCCCTGTGCATAAACTGTTAGAGTGTGTGATACTCGTTCACATATTTCTCCCTGACTTCCACGACTGAGAGGGGCAAGCCCGATTGCTGCATGATTTTGCAAAGACCAATAGTAAAAGGTGATCGCAACAGAGCCAGTCTTGTGCTTCTTTTCCTTTTCTGATGACCAAGGTATTCACAGAGTTTTTGCGTAGGTTCAGCTACCGGAAACTGCGTCATCATAGTCGACCTGCATGATTGCACAGATTGACCGGCGGCTCAGTTGGTAAAGCACTGGACTTGTGGTCCGCGGGTGACGGGTTCGAAGCCGGGATGCGACGGACACGGACCAGCTTTGTGTGCAGCCTCAGAGACGGTATCCCTGTCCCACCCCGTGTCACCAATATGGCTCGTAGAAGTCCTCGATCCTCCTGCTACAAGTGAATGTGTCCGATTACAACTAAACACTGTTGCTGCTAGCGATCTACTGCGAGGAAGCGACCCAATTTCACAGCGATGGGACAATAAAGTATTGAAAAGGTTCGGCCTCTTGTTTTCCCACGTTAACATCTTCACGATGTGGCCGAGTGGTAACGCACTTGCGCTCGGAATCGAGAGGTTGCGTGTTCGACCCTGGGTCAGGCCGCTATTTTCTCCCCCCTTTCCTAACCTAGGTGGTGGGTTCAAGTGCTAGTCTTTCGGATGAGACGAAAAACCGAGGTCCCTTCGTGTACACTACATTGGGGTGTGCACGTTAAAGATCCCACGATTGACAAAAGGGTCTTTCCTGGCAAAATTGTATAGGCGTAGATAAAAATGTCCACCAAAATACCCGTGTGACCTGGAATAATAGGCCGTAAAAGGTGGATGCAGCGCCTAAAGGCAGTCGATCTACTGGCCGATGTGAATGCGTGATATATTGTGTAAAAAATTCCATCTCACACGGCATTAATAGGTAACATGCGCCTTGAGTCGCCTTGTGTGGTGAGATACGTGCGCGATATAAATCCTCGTAAATAAAAAAAATAAAAAATAAAATGTATGCTTCTAGGATGCCTATATAAAGCTTCACTATACGTCGACACCGGGTCTTCCAAGGCTGTTACAAGTGAACTGAAGCACGCATTAACGTGCACACACATACATACACGCGCGAGTTAACACTCGCACGCACGCACGGACGCACACACACACACACACACACACACACACACACACACACACACACACACACACTGCCTGCAAACACATTTTACCCAGCCATCAACTCTGCCGACAGTTGAGTAACGTTTCCGTAAATTGATATCAACTTGTTTATATGTACTTCTTGACAATTCACACGACATTGTGTTATGTGAACTGATGCGTCAACATCACGCACGCAATTTTTTTTTTTTATCGACGCAGGCGATGCGTCAGTAAACACGTCAATAAACTGTGGAATAATGACTGCAACAAGAGGAGATCACGTGCTCAAATCACACAAAAAGACGTGTAAGTTTTTCTCCAACATGACACGTGGGCCTTACTGCTGTCTTTGCTCTTTTTGCGTTTCTCGATTTTTTTTCTTTGTTCCTTTTCTTTTTGGTAGGACTTTCACTGCCTACAGTTTTAAAGACGCAAAGGATTAAGATGAGAAATGAACCCTGGACACGCTAACAAAGGAAGTTTACGTTTTTGTGAGTTGCTCGTAAAAAGAAAACCGCCATAAAAAGAAAATTGAGGTAGACTTTAAGAATCTTGACACGTATTGTAATGGAGAGGATGTCAGTTCTTGTGAAAATTAATGAAAACACGCGCTGTTTTAATGCGCAATTTCATAATCTAACCTCATCAGGTACAACCTTTAAAATACGTCTCTAATTTCTAAACGAAACAAAGGCTGCGTACGGAGAATCAACTTTGCGTCGCAGTTTGTTTGTTTGGCCTTTTATTCACTTTATTCTCTTTTATCAAATTCATGCGCATCAATGATTTTCAATGATTTCAAATTAGTTTTGACCCCTGGGTTATGCGTTTCGGAAGAAACCCAAAACAATTGGACTGCTGGTGTATCACATTAATATGATCTTTGTCATGTCTTTGTTTTTCTTAGCTTGTCGGTGATTTCTTCTGAATGTTGTTATTTTGTGTTGTGTCGTGTTCACAAAGCTAATTAAAAGCTAATCCATTTGTTTTGGGTTCGTCCTCTTTGTTTGTCTCATTGTTGGGTTAATACAGAAAACCATGTATCGATTGAACAGTTACACGCAAGCACAAGACCAAGTGCGCACGGAAAAGATCCTGTAACCCATGTCAGAGTTCGGTGGGTTATAGACACACAAAAATACCCAGCATGCTTCTCTCGAAAGCGGCGTATGGCTGCCTGAATGGCGGGGTAAAAACGGTCATACACGTAAAAACCCACTCGTGCAAAATCATGAGTGAACGTGGGAGTTTCAGCCCATGAACGAAGAAAAAGATGAAGAAGAACAGTTAGATTTCTCTTCTCAGAGGTCGACTAAAACTCATATTTATGCGGCTGGTCGAGACAGCAAACGAGTTCAAGTTTACGTGTGTTCAATCTTAGAAGGACTTCTAACTACAACGAGTCGATGTATAATTATATTTGTATTGTTGACCAAAACATGACTTTCCGCACTGGCGACTGTCTCGATCTGTATAAGATGTCATAATTATGTCAAAATAACTAATAAATAATTACCGTTACATTACAGAGCTCACATTGACTCAATGAACCATGCAAATAACCCTCTTAATAAATGAAATAACCTTTTTGCTCATTTCAAAAATGTGGATCAGAAAGTATAGATATGGTAGGCCTATTGATATCATATGTGATGTTAGGATATGAATTAGCGTTGAGATATTTCAGTATTGTGTAAATGATGAATGATGATACGTTGTAGACGGATGCTTGATTTTTGATTAAAAGCCCCACAATGATGTGCTTGTCACAATCGCCCCCGTTTGAATGAACTTCGTCCCGAAGTTCCGAACCGGGGGACCACTGTCCATCCCAAGTTCGCAGAATGGGAACAGCACGAAAATGTTCAGTGGTCATATTATGCCATTACCTGAACATATCATGCCGAGTCCCATCCTGCTCGCAGCGCCAGATGTAACCGAGTGCCGTAACACTACGATCACCCCGGCGAAGTGCAATCAAACAGGATTGAAAATGATAGGGCTAATTTCTTAGCCCTAAAAAAACTGTTATGCAAACCCGAAGGTTTCCATGAACATACAGACAATCGGAAACCACCAGACCCCATCACAAACAGATTTCCACAATCCACGGGTGTTGACTTTTAAAGGCCAACAACTCGGGTGCAGAGTCTGCTGTGAAAGGAGCGGTAGCCTCCCCTGTCACAAACAAGTCAGATAAAGGCACGATATGGCAAACATTTATAAAAGTGACGTGGCAGATGATAAGAATTGAATTTTTCAGACAGGTACAGAACGTTTTGTCTGCTGCTGGTACCAGTATACACAATGGTAACATTCTTCTGGCTGTCACTAACTACAGACATAAGAAACCATTATAAACCTGAAAATAGAGACGTACGTCATAGGGTGACAAATCCCTCAGTGTGTGAGGAGGCTTTGTCTGCATCTAAAAATTCACCCTGGAGCTTGTTGCAGGCAATATAAAAGTCAGCAAGTGTAGGGATGACGTTTCGCGTGACGTCACAATTATGCCTTTCCAAAAACGTTGCACGAGCTAGTGGACGAAGAGGAAAAGAATCAGGGGCGGATCAACGGGTAACTGGAGGGGGTCCAAGTTGGGTTGGGGGTCCAAGGTTGCCTGTCAGGGGGTCTTGAGGGTTTAGCCCCACCCCCCAGACGCTGAAGATAATGTAACTATATAAGGTGCATTGCAGGCCTCTCCTGGAAGATAATAAGGCGAATCACTAGTGGAAATCTATTCCTATTGTATGTATATATATATGTTTGACACGGCAATGTGCGGCTCAATAACATTGTCATAGAAGCTTGCCGACTGACAAACGGAAGTTAACGGTAGATTGGTCTGCATCTCACCCTGGCCCTCCATCCCCTTTCCTCAATCGCTCATCAGTCTGCAATTCCATGACATTTGTTTGTTTGTTTGCTTAATTAACGTCCAGCCCACCACGAAGGGCCATATATCAGGGCGGTGCTGCTTTGACATATCTTCTTCTTCTTCTTCGTACGACGGTTGTGTCAGACTCGGAATCTGGAGGATGCCATGAACATGGACGTTCTTTCCAGGTCCTCCAGTGCTCCCCACATTTTGGTCCTCAGATCTGTTGGGTCAGGCCATGTCTGGATCCGCAGTTGCTTTGACATATAACGTGCGCCACACACAAGACAGAAGTCGCAGCACAGTTTGTTTGTTTGTTTGCTTAACGCCCAGCCGACCACGAAGGGCCATATCAGGGCGGTGCTGCTTTGACATATAACGTGCGCCACACACAAGACAGAAGTCGCAGCACATGCTTCATGTCTCACCCAGTCACATTATTCTGACACCGGACCAACCAGTCCTAGCACTAACCCCATAATGCCAGACGCCAGGCGGAGCAGCCACTAGATTGCCAATTTTAAAGTCTTAGGTATGACCCGGCCGGGGTTCGAACCCACGACCTCCCGATCACGGGGCGGACGCCTTACCACTAGGCCAACCGTGCCGGTAATTCCATGACATGTTTTGCTCGTGCATTATTTCAACAAGAACAAGTCGCGTAAAGCGAAATTACTACATTTAGTCAAGCTGTGGAACTCACAGAATGAAACTGAACGCACTGCATTTTTTCACAATGACCGTAGTCCGCCGCTAGTGCAAAAGGCAGTGAAAGTGACGAGCCTGTTCAGCGCGGTAGCGGTTGCGCTGCGCTGCATAGCACGCTTTACTGTACCTCTCTTCGTTTTAACTTTCTGAGCGTGTTTTTAATCCAAACATATCATATCTATATGTTTTTGGAATCAGGAACCGACAAGGAATAAGATGAAATTGTTTTTAAAACGATTTCGGAAATTTAATTTTAATCATAATTTTTATATTTTTAATTTTCAGAGCTTGTTTTTAATCCGAATATAACATATCTGTATGTTTTTGGAATCAGAACATGATAACGAATAAAACAAAAGTAATTTTGGATCGTTTTATAAAAAATAATTTTAATTACAATTTTCAGATTTTTAATGACCAAAGTCATTAATTAATTTGTAAGCCTCCATGCTGAAATGCAATACCGAAGTCCGGCCTTCGTCGAAGATTGCTTGGCCAAAATTTCAATCAATTTGATTGAAAATGAGGGCGTGCCGGTGCGGCCTCAACTTTCACAAAAAGCCGGATATGACGTCATCAAAAATATTTATGGAAAAACAGGTCTGGAGATATCATACCGAGAAACTCACATGTAAAATTTCACGAAGATCGGTCCAGCAGTTTTCTCGGAATCGCTCTACACACACACACGCACAGACAGACAGACAGACAGACAGACACACACACAGACAGACACACACACACACACACATACACCACGACCCTCGTCTCGATTCCCCCCTCTATGTTAAAACATTTATTCAAAACTTGACTAAATGTAAAAAGGAAAGCCCCTGCTTCTCCACGTGGGGTACGAAACACACACACTCACACAGATATCCTGAGGGCAAATGCTGTTCCAAGTACAAAGCGACTGTTTGCATGATCGCCCCCAATATGCATGCATGGACTCGGCCGTCAGCGAAGAGACGGGTCCATTTATTTAGTTGAAAGTAGGTAGAGAGGGTAGAACAGTTCGCCGCGAACATAGCGTTGCCTACAACATGAAAACTTTTTGTCTCTGCGCGAACAGATCGGTAGCTCTAAACAACGCACCCCAGGTACGTATTCTCGTGTCCTCGCATTGAGGTCACCACATACAATCACATCAACATCGAATTTCACGTGCAAATCGCACAGGCATTGTTGAAGGATGCCCACTCCATCATCAAAATCACTTGACTGATCGAAGGGAGAGTTCGTTGGAGGTAAATATGCGCAGACCATTACTACATCTTTTCGCAAGCCCAATAATTCTTTTTTTTTTTTACATGGAATACCAAAATGTTATCATACTCCATCTTAATTTCTTCAAAAAAAGACAAAAACTCATTTTTTACTAACACAGCAATACCTCCTGACTTTCTTCCAAACTTGGACAACCTAATAGCTGGTTTCGAAAATATTGTTTGTTTGTTTGTTTGTTTAACGCCCAGCCGACCACGAAGGGCCATATCAGGGCGGTGCTGCTTTGGCATTTTACGTGCGCCACACACAAGACAGAAGTCGCAGCACAGGCTTCATGTCTCACCCAGTCACATTATTCTGACACCGGACCAACCAGTCCTAGCACTAACCCCATAATGCCAGACGCCAGGCGGAGCAGCCACTAGATTGCCAATTTTAAAGTCTTAGATATGACCCGGCCGGGGTTCGAACCCACGACCTCCCGATCACGGGGCGGACGCCTTACCACTAGGCCAACCGTGCCGGTCGAAAATATAGTGTGACTAGGCAAAGAAGGTGGCTACATCGACAACAGTTTCAAGAAGGCAAACAAAATCAAAAGTTGACAAGTATTTGCAGAAGGAATTGTCTTTCATTTTAGACGTCAACCCTTCAATGTTCCAAGATAAGAAAGAGAGACTAGATACCCTTTGACAACTCGAGTCACACCTCTGTTTACAGCCAGGGTTATTGTCTGTTTACAGCCAGGGTTATTGTCTGTTTACAGCCAGGGTTATTGTCTGTTTACAGCCAGGGTTATTGTCTGTTTACAGCCAGGGTTATTGTCTGTTTACAGCCAGGGTTATTGTCTGTTTACAGCCAGGGTTATTTGTCTGTTTACAGCCAGGGTTATTGTCTGTTTACAGCCAGGGTTATTGTCTGTTTACAGCCAGGGTTATTGTCTGTTTACAGCCAGGGTTATTGTCTGTGTTTTCACCTGCACAATACGTGATATTGCTATTTCATATGTTACGTGGATTTCCATTGGTCAATTGGGCAAAACTGAGCTCAGTGCAAAAGTGATATCGACGACATTTCCGTCGATATCAGTTTTGATATCGACGACCTCTTTATTGCTTCCCCACTTCAAAAACAAAAACACCTACATTTAAAAACAAACAAATATATATGAAAATGTAATTATCCCAGAATTTAGTTGAGCAAGTGACTAGAGACTTTTTGAAGGAAAAGACATTATAAAAAAAACTGAAAAGTACAAAAAAAGAGTAAACACAAGTCGCGTAAGGCGAAAATACAATATTTAGTCAAGTAGCTGTCGAACTCACAGAATGAAACTGAACGCAATGCCATTTTTCAGCAAGACCGTATACTCGTAGCATCGTCAGTCCACCGCTCATGGCAAAGGCAGTGAAATTGACAAGAAGAGCGGGGTAGTAGTTGCGCTAAGAAGGATAGCACGCTTTTCTGTACCTCTCTTTGTTTTAACTTTCTGAGCGTGTTTTTAATCCAAACATATCATATCTATATGCTTTTGGAATCAGGAACCGACAAGGAATAAGATGAAAGTGTTTTTAAATTGATTTCGACAATTTAATTTTGATAATAATTTTTATATATTTAATTTTCAGAGCTTGTTTTTAATCCAAATATAACATATTTATATGTTTTTGGAATCAGAAAATGATGGAGAAAAAGATGAACGTAAATTTGGATCGTTTTATAAATTTTTTTTTTTTTTTTACAATTTTCAGATTTTTAATGACCAAAGTCATTAATTAATTTTTAAGCCACCAAGCTGAAATGCAATACCGAAGTCCGGGCTTCGTCGAAGATTACTTGACCAAAATTTCAACCAATTAGGTTGAAAAATGAGGGCGTGACAGTGCCGCCTCAACTTTCACGAAAAGCCGGATATGACGTCATCAGACATTTATCAAAAAAATGAAAAAAACGTTCGGGGATTTCATACCCAGGAACTCTCATGTCAAATTTCATAAAGATCGGTCCAGTAGTTTAGTCTGAATCGCTCTACACACACACAGAGACAGACACACACACGCACATACACCACGACCCTCGTTTCGATTCCCCCTCGATGTTAAAATATTTAGTCAAAACTTGACTAAATATAAAAAGGGTGAGAAATTATTGATGTTAGTGAATTGTTTTTCTTTCAAAGCATATATAGCTCTTTCAACTGAATCGTGCACGCTTAATTAAGTAAGTTCATGACACATTGAACTTTAAATGTAATTGTTATTTTCCGTAACTAGGCCTACATATTATTAGACAAGTAATAAACATGGCTCTAAAAAAATAAGTGCATTTAAAAAAAACTGGGCTACTTTGCCTTAAAATTGCGTATAGCTGCTGCCACTTTTGGGTACCAAGAAAAGTTGTTTCAGAGACTATATGCATTTGTCTGTCAAATGAAACCAAATTTGCTCGGGAGTACCTCCCGTGCCTTAAACTCCTTAACTAAGCGTCTTTTTCCGATTTGGTTCCTCGTCTGTATGTACTAACACTTCTGACAAATGTGTGCATGCATGTGTTCTAAAAATACAGCGCCAGTTCAATGACACCGGGTATTAAAGTGCCATACCCATGAGGGTCCCGGGACGCCCACTTTCAATTTCTAGAGGGACCATGGACCTCCACTGCAGAATTTTAGAGGGTTCCAAGGGCCCAAAAGCCCAAAATTCCCGATGTACTTATAAAACATTGTGGCCACGCATATTGTGCTGTGTACAATAGCTGACGATTGCTGTCGAAAAAAAAGTATCTACGGTACGCACGATAAAGGAAATTTAGTGCGTCCCAGGACCCGCTCTTTTCAAATCTAGAGCGTCCCGGGACCCCCTCCATACATTTCTAGTACGTGTTTTGGGCTTCTAGTGCGTATAGGACGCAGGGACGCGCACTATGGGGACCCCTGTCATGTCTGTGAAACAGCACACTGCCTGGTCAAAAAGGACGATAAACCGCAGGAATGTGGACACATCGGTACAATAATTAAGACGCAAAAAACAGAACAGAATTAGTGCACTGCCACCTGTTAACATTGTAATTTTAAAGTGTAAATGCGAAATACGCTATTGCGTCGCTGCGCGCAATGTAAGCCATAACCGCTCGAGTTCGCGTAAATCTCTGCTCGTCTTGTTGTAACAAATGTAGAAAACTTTTTACAAAAAGAAAACCAAATCAGTAATAGAGCCCTGGGTTACTGCCTGTGACGTTTCAGGCGCACATAAGCAGGTGATGAAACGGCAAAACAATACAAGGAATGAATGGGGTTGCGGGTTCAGGCATACAAAGTGCACAAGATATATAGTAAAAGCGCAGTTTTTATTCACGAAAAAGATGAGCGCCGTTTGCCCTAGCAACGGTTTTTTTCCCACTGGTTATTTTTAATGCGGTCATGACGTGAGCAAACGAAACAAATAAACACCACCCCCCCCCCCCCTCCAAAAAAACCGAAAAAACAATAACACTACACACACATGAAAAAAACAAGTAAGAGAAGGAAAAAAAAATACCACCAAAAAACACTAAAATATGTCCACGTTATAAACCTAGTAAATTCCTGCGCTTTTGTTCTTTTGAGGCCGTTAACCTGTATACGGTAAAACCCGTTTGTTAACAATGGGTGCTTACTGGGGAATACGATCGATACTAACTCGGTCTCGGAAGACCCTCTGGGTGCTCGGGACACGAAACAACAATAAACAAACAATGCTCATCGAAAAGACGAACTCCAAAAATAACTTGTCGGGTTTGTATGGGTTGTGAAAGAGTGAATACCCTTGCTTTTACTAGGACAAACATTGGAGGGGTCGATCACTAGCGAGGGGTGTGTGTAAAACACGAGGACAGGAGCACGTGTGAATCTATTTGTCCGAGAAAAAGCAAGGGCATTCACTCTTTCACAATCCACACAAACCCGACGGAGAAAATCGTCTATTGTGGATTGCTTTCATAAGGGTCTGAAATGATGCACAGAAACTCAACCCCCGCGCCTCTTGAAACATTTACATGGGAATTCAACGATAACTTTCTCCTGGTTTAAACAACGCGTGCATTGCACCTCTGACATCACTGGGGCAGGTTTCATGGGCTAGCAACACTGTCGGTCAACGGCAGTTGAACAAGTGAAATGCAGTATTAAATCCAACGAAATTGGGTTTCATGAAAAAGATTTTAGTCGTCCGACTCTGCCTCTTCGCACGGGGAGTTGCCCGATTATAGTGCCGCCCTCCCCCTGGGCTGTTCAGTCATATTTTACGGGGCTAAAAATCGACGACCATACATGTGAAGAGGTCTCTTTGATTGAAATGGAGATACGCACACCTCCCGTCACCCATAGCCGAAGTCGGCTCCTGTGACGTAATCCCCACGAACTACAACCAATGGGCATCCACATCCAGATCCATAGCACTGCGAAAGGGCGACTGCAGTCGAGTGACGAAGGGGTGGAAGGGGTGGTCCGACTGTCAGTGTGGCTGATGGGGTCCATGTCGACCAAAAGAGTGGGATTCCTGTAGGTGGATTCCCTGTATACAGGGATTCCCTGTATACAGGGAATACCACAGGGTGTAGTTCCTGTAGCGTTTCGCTGATATCGCTGAAAGTCACGTGATGCCGAGTGACATTGGTAGAATTTGATGTTTTTCTATCTTTTTTTGTATTTCTTAGAAATTCGAGTATGGTTTGCAACTTGTATTGAAAAACTACACCCTACAGGAACTCCACCTACAGGTAATCCCACTCTTTTGGTCGGCATAGACCCCATCAGCGCTAGGCTGACCTCCGCGAGTCCATGAAACCGGCTCCAGAGAACCTCCCGTTTTCAAAGTGGGGTTAACACCCGGGAACATGCCCCAATGATTTTGTCCGTGAGGGCGTAGACAACTTTTATCTATCTATCCTCCCGTTTTCGAACACGGTTGACTGCTACTTCAGTCATAACGCCGTTACACCCAAATCACTAAGGTAGCTATACAAAAGTACCGGAACTAGGTAGGTAACTGGTAGGTCTTCCTTTCTAAAACGTACTGAATTTTGCCCATTCTTACATTAATTTGTCGACGTTTGAATTTGAGACGATTTGGGATAGCCCTCATTTGAGTTGCTGGCAAGTGACGCCAGTAAAAGAAATCCTCGGTCGAAGTGTACGTGCGCCTTTTAATGCAAAGGAACTTTGAATGAAATGACACGGGTGTTATTAATCAAAAAAAGAACTCAACTCATTGAAACTGCCGCACCCAACAATCACCTAACCAGGAAAAAACAAAGAACCACCATTACCGCCGCAACCACTACCACCACAACGACGACGACAGTAACAAGGACAAAAATAAAATCAATAAGAAGACGAACAAGAGAAAAAAAAGAATAATAATAATAATGTAATCACTTCTATCAACGATGTTAAAGCTGTTATTAATTGCGCGAAATCTACTTAACGAAGCTCGCTGCACGAAGCGTTGGCACTGACTTTTTGGTAAAGACTTCGCTAAGTCAGCTTCGGGCTCAATTAAGAATTCTAGCCTTAAATCTTTCAACATTTAAATTGTATTTCAGTGAATCCTTTCTCGTCAAATACGTCACGCACTGGGGTTTCCCCCAAAACAAAGAAAGCGTTTGGACCACAAGTGTTTGAAACATCAAAATGTCTGTCAAAAGCCTCATAAACTTCATAACCTTCACCGTGTCTATCAAAGGTTTCATAAATTCATGAACATCACAGCGACTGTCAAAAGTCTAATACATTCTTCCAACAATTGTGACAAAATGTGCTTGATGGGCTCACTTCCGTGACAGGTAAAAACAGATCCACAGCCACAAGGCACAGCCTTGAAGGCATCATCTGTATTTGTCGGCTGGCCTTGAGTTCACATAGAAGATCTTTTGTGTGTAACAGAAAAAAACCAATCAACATAAATAATGTTATGCAGGAAATATTTGTGTTCTTTATTCTATGGTTTAAAGTTGATATTTGTTTGATGAGGTGTACAGCTTGTTGGCTGGCCTTCAAGTTCATTTAGAAGATCTTTTGTGCATAACAGATAGCAATTAACAAATACAAGAAATATTTGTGTTATTTATTCTGTTGTGTAAAGTTCTTATTTGTTTGATGATGACTTACAGTATGTTGTCTGATGGGCCAATGTCAACATATGTACAGACAGACAGACAGACGGACAGACAGAGAGAAACACGGAGACATGGACACACACAAAGATATTTAGACGGGTAATCAGAAACCGGCATAAAAACAGACAGACTGACTGACAATTTCACAGAAAACAGATATATATACTGTATACACAAAAAGATGAACAGACAGACACAAACACTTATATATACACACACACACACAAACACACACACACGCGCGCAAAAACAAAGCACCAAACAAACAAACAAACAACAGAAAAAGAAATTAGCAAAAAGTGTTTTCTCATGCACATGTTTGGCTATCAGCGTTGGGCGAAGCGTTTCGGTGTAATTTTCCTTGACCTTGGTTGTCCTTTTTGAGTCCCAACGCACGGCCGAGACATTGTCCACCAAATCACCGTCAGTCAAGGAGCCCAGCTGACCCATGCACACAGTGGAACTTTCTTTCTTTCTTTATTTGGTGTTTAACGTCGTTTTCAACTTTCTTTACTTTACTTTATTTGGTGTTTAACGTCGTTTTCAACCACGAAGGTTATATCGCGACGATCGTTTTCAACCGTTCAAGGTTATATCGCGACGGGGAAAGGGGGGAGATGGGATAGAGCCACTTGTCAATTGTTTCTTGTTCACAAAAGCACTAATCAAAACATTGCTCCAGGGGCTTGCAACGTAGTACAATGTATTACCTTACTGGGAGAATGCAAGTTTCCAGTACAAAGGACTTAACATTTCTTACATACTTCTTGACCATCTTTACAAAAATTGACTATATTCTATACAAAAAAACACTTAACAAGGGTAAAAGGAGAAACAGAATCCGTCAGTCGCCTCTTACGACATGCTGGGGAGCATTGGGTAAATTCTTCCCCCTAACCCGCGGGGGGGGGATTTGTATCCAGTTGGCCGCTGTCAGCGTGAGTTCGTCCCCACGTTCGGCGAGAGATTTATTTCTCAGAGGCTGTCAACTTTGTGTGCAGACTCTCCTCGGTGTCCGAACACCCCCGTGTGTACACGCAAGCACAAGACCAAGTGCGCACGAAAAAGATCCTGTAATCCATGTCAGAGTTCGGTGGGTTATAGAAACACGAAAATACCCAGCATGCTTCCTCCGAAAACGGCGTATGGCTGCCTAAATGGCGGAGTAAAAAACGGTCATACACGTAAAATTCCACTCGTGCAAAAAAACACGAGTGTACGTTGTTGTTTCAGCCCACGAACGCAGAAGAAGAATAGCAGAAAGTCTGAGAAAACAAGGTCTTAAAGAGAAGAAGTCTTAAATTGGGGTGGGGGGGGGGGGGGGGGTCTTAATAATAATAAAAAATCACTTTTCTATCGCGCAAGTCCCGATTCACAGCTTCAAGCGCTTTACAATTCCAATAAACACCTCTCTCACTCACACACCCACACACACACGATATACAAATTATGACATTGGAAAATACAAGCAAATTAATCCATCATAGCGATAAGTTTTAAAAGGTGGGTTCCACTGTACTTTTTCCCCTCTTAAATTGCGAGCCTCCCTGTCTTTTCAGGAATAAGCTGAGAGCAGCGGGTTTGGGGATGGGGGTGGCAGGAGGGGGGGGGGGGAGATCTGTGTAACACATACATGTACGAGTGTCTCACCTGTTCTATTTAAATTACTCATTACATCTCATCACTCTGTGTCTTCTCTGACCCTGAATAACACAGGTCCGATTCAACATCTTGGTCTCATGACCTCGAAGTGACTTTTTTACATTTAGTCAAGTTTTGACTAAATGTTTTAACATAGAGGGGGAATCGAGA
>NC_090257.1:20452815-20507815 GCF_037325665.1 Littorina saxatilis
GTTTCTTTGAATTACAGCCCAGCGAATGTCCCTTGGTTTGATTCGCCTGTCAAATTTGGCTTCTTCACAAGAAAACACTGACAATCTGAATCATAATTATGTCCTGCTGGGTCGTAGATACCAGACAATACAGAGAGTGACCTTAGATAAAACGTTGAACGTTACCACGGGACAAAAATTAAGCATTCAATACTGTAAGAAGAAAACAGGAGTTGTTCCCCTATCCTTCGTTTTGTTATTTTTTATTTTCTAGACGCAGTTATCTAACGGACATTATATCTTAATACAAACACAGGAGATTTAAGAAGAGACATGAATTAGATTTAAATACAAATTCTCGGTACGAAAGACACACACATACAAGTATTCACACCTCTAGTATATTTTATGCCTACTCTTACCCTTCCGTAGAACAAAATTAATCAGTTCACCATCAACGTTAAAAAAAACTGATGCAAAAACTTACACGCGAACACCCCCCTTCACACACGTATATTAACAATTGGGCTCCTATCTCCTAAAAAACACACCAGAAAACAGTGTTATTCACGACTTTGTTGACGGCCTGGGGATTAAAACACGATCGTAAACAAGGACCTGCCATGGCTCTAAACAAAACTCTCGAGCTGTACTTTCAAGACAAAGTCCATTCTGAATTTTTTTTGTTTTGTTTGCTTAACGCCCAGCCGACCACGAAGGGCCATATCAGGGCGGTGCTGCTTTCACATATAACGTGCGCCACACACAAGACAGAAGTCGCAGCACAGGCTTCATGTCTCACCCAGTCACATTATTCTGACACCGGACCAACCAGTCCTAGCACTAACCCCATAATGCCAGACGCCAGGCGGAGCAGCCACTAGATTCAGTTCAGACGCGGTCCAGTCCAGACTCCCTTATTTTTAAGGAAGGGAGAACTTGAGCCCCTGTCAGTCACTCCAGAACACGCGTTCGGAATGCACGATAAGCGCGCGTGCTTGATACGGCTCGTTGAACACCTCCCTCGGCGTTTGGAAATTTGACACTGAGAGCCGAAGGCCGCACAGCTCTGCCCAGTCCATAACTGATAAAACAAGAGGCACATAAAATACACGGGGGTAGAGGAGACGAAATAGGTGAACAAGAATAATCAGATAATTATGTAATAGTTTTACTGCATTATAACAAACATTTAGTGTTAATGCTGCTACATTTAAATTAAAGCCATGTTTTTTTTAAGGTGTTGTTCTTTGAGCAGTCGCTGTTATTCAGAATAGTCCGGCGCCTGTGGGTGGACATGAATTGCGAAAGCTGTTCCGAGAAAGGTTTAAAAATATTTATCAATTTTAAAAGGAATATAAAAAGGAAAAACATCAATCTACATACAAGTAAAGGCTGTAGTTATCTGTCTGTCGTGAAAAAGGTCAATGTATTCAATGTTTTCTTTACACACTGGGTGTAAATGAGAATTCATACATCTCAGCAACTTTTCAGTAAATGCGATACATGCAGATAAACACACGAAATCAGCGGCAGCATGAACGAAAAGCCGAATTTCGATCACAATTTCGAAGTTATAATTGAAAACAATGAGAGTTCGAAAGGAATGAGCTCTGTTTGAAAGAAATAATTATAGACTGCTCAGTTATTTTGCTTTCGTTGGTAAACATTTTCACACACGACAAAACTAAATCCAAGAAGTAGTGTTTAGAAGCCGATCCTACACTGGGGGGGTACAGATAGCTTCCTACAAAGCTCACCTAAGCAATAAAGCTCCCCCACCCCCTCCCAGTGCAGGGGATATGCATGCTTCCTGTTTCTAAGTGCGGGTAGACAATCAAAAATGCAAAACGAAGGCTGTGAGCTGCACTGTGCCTTTAAATTTCACTTTAAAATGTTGACGTTTTGAAAGTTGTGTTGTTACGCGACTTGAGTTGCTGCATTGAGACAGCTTGGTTTTGCTGAGGTTCTGGCCTGGTGGTTTGGAGCCTGTATCGATACTGAGCTAGCCATTTGTTTTGGGTTGGTGTGTGAGTTCAGGTGTTTTATGTGTTTTGTTTGCACTGGTGTGTTGTTGTTTTTAAACATGTCTTCATTTCCTTGACAGTTTATTGTGATTTAGAAGTTGATGGATATCATGTTTTCCATTTTTAGTTCATGCTTGCACAGGATTTACGTAAAGCTCCGTAAGTCTATTGACGTTTCACCATGTTTGATTTCTCACTTGTTTTGCTGTCTGTCTCTCCCCGGCCCCCCTCTCTCTCTTTCTCTCTCTCTCTCTCTCTCCCTCTGTTTTTTTCTCTCTCTCTTTCTCTCTCTCTCTCTCTCCCTCTGTTTCTCTGTCTCTGTCTCTCTCTTTCTGTCTCTCTCTCTCCCTCTCTGTCTCTTTCTCTCTCTGCCTCTCTCTCCGTCTCTCTGTCTCTCTGTCCCTCTCTCTCTGTGTCTCTCTTTCGCTCTGTGTGAGTGTGTGTGTGTATGTCTCTCTCTTTGTCTCTTTCTGTCTCTCTCTGTCCCCCCTCTCTCTCTCTCTCTCTTTTGACAAGAATTTGTCATTGTCATTGTCATTGTCTCTCTCTCCACTCTCTCTCTCTCTCTCTCTCTCTCTCTCTCTCTCTCTCTCTCTCTATCTCTCTCTCTGCAGCTGCAGGGGTTTCCCTCTTTCTTAAAAAAATAATTGAACTCAGTTTACAATGATGCCAGAACGAAATCGTTTGTTTTGCTCTGTCTGTCTCCCCCCCCCCCCCCCCCTCCCTCTCTTTCTCTCTCTCTCTCTCTCTCTCTCTCTCTCTCTCTCTCTCTCTCTCTCTCTCTCTCTCTCTGATATTCACATAAAAAATTAAACTCTCTACATCGTCGGGCAGCTAAAATCATGTTAAATGGTCCACAATTATCAGCTGATTTGAAGTTAAAGAATCTAAACTACCTGCCGCTAGTTAAACAGTTACAGTTTAATAAGACTGTAATGATGTATAAAGTATATCATGGCGAAGTGCCCATCTATATTCAGGACCTATTTCACAGAGTCACCGAAAGGTACGGGTCTATCAATTTTCTACCACCAATACCCAGGATTGATTTGTTCAAAACTAGTCAAGCCTTCTCTGGCGCTATGGTGTGGAACTCCATTCCGTCTGTAATAAGATCATTAACCTCACTAAAGAGTTTTAAACAAGCTCTGCATAATCATTTTATGTCTACCTAGATGGCTATACTAGTCTTAACACGTGCAAGTAGCTGTCAACAATTGGCAAAGCTTTATGAATTACACAAATATGTTCTTTATTATATGTATTATGTGGAATTTATGTTGCGATTTTCCATCATCACTTCATCATCATCATCATCATCATCATCATCATCATCATCATCATCATCATCATCATTATCATTTACACCATATAATCATTATTAGCATTAGTGTAAACGTTGGTATCGTGTGAATTTTACCGTCGATCACTTTCCATGTGTTAACATGTTGCATGTTTCGCTTTCGATTTGTATGTTGCTTACTTTGCCATTTTATTGTTTATGTTTATTTGCTTGTTTGCTTACTTGTCGATTGTTTGCTGGTTCGTTCGTTTACTTTGTTTATTTGTCATGTTGCTTTACTTGTTTATCATTTATTAGATATTTGTATTAGAAGTAAGGACCGGTTGTAAGAAAAGGCATCGCCTTAAACCTCTATCCTTGAAAAATAAAGTTCCATCATCTCTCTCTTTCTCTCTCTCAGTCTCTCTCTCTGTCTCTCTCTTTCTCTCTCTCTCTCTGTCTCTCTCTCTGTTTCTCTGTGTGTGTCTCTCTCTCTGTCTCTCTTTTTCTCTGTCTCTCTGTCTCTTTCTCTCTCTTTGTCTCTGTATGTATGTATGTATGTATGTCTGTCTGTCTGTCTGTCTCTCTCTCTATGTCTCTCTCTCTCTCTCTCTCTCTCTCTCTCTTTTTTCCTTCACTTCTAGTTTAAAACTGTCAACACATTTTCCTAGCACTGTGAACACATTTTTCGATGTCAGTTTTGGTTTGGTTTGTTTTAATTTGCTTGCTGGGGATTTTTTTCTTGTTTTGTTTTGCCGATGTAATTGAAAACAATTCTGGAGTCGTGGTTGAGTCGTGAATGCACTTAATGAAGTTTTCATAAGTGTTGTGAAGTTACACATTTCTTGCAAACTTCGGTAAAATGGTAACTGTGTTTTATAAGAGTTTTTCAATTGTAGCTCTGCAAAAGCCACGATCGCCTACCCTATCAATGTATGACTCCATGCAGTTAAAGAATGTGAAGGAATGTTTAGGATTTTGAACGGGAGCAATATCTTCCAAAGTAACCGAGTCGAGATAATAGAGCATAATTACTTCAATATTGAGCACAGACATATTTGTCGGAGAATGCAAAAATAATGTAAATAAAATCATTATGTGTGTGTTGAACTGTTACTTAGGTCAACTAATTCAATTGAAGTAGATTTAGTAAGATGTGTGTGTGTGTTTGTGTGTGTGTGTGTGTGTGTGTGTGTGTGTGTGTGTCACGTGTGTGTGTATATGTGTGTATATTTATATAATGTGTGACTGTGTGTGTGTGTGTGTGTGTGTGTGTGTGTGTGTGTGTGTGTGTGTGTGTGTGTGTGTGTGTGTGTGTGTCTGTCTGTTATTGATGAGCATAAGTCATAATGATTCAAAAAGTTCAGAAAGCCTGCACTTGGTCAGATATGTATCTTTCAACCTTTCAGCTGAGTAAACTTTGATCAGTCTTTCTGTGCTCGAAGTTAAAAAAAAAAACCGGGCCTGGTTTGAGCAGTGACACAGGGAAATCTGTACATCAAACCTCTCAGTGCAGCCCTACACAGAGAGAAATTCTCTCCACAGAGTCCAGAGTCTTCCGGAGTTGTCAGCGTTTGGAAACTTGATAGTACCGACGGTGGGAAAGTTCTTGACCGCAGCACTGATGGCAGGTCAAAATAACACACTGGGACGGAAGCGGCGGTGGAGCTTAATTGATACCGACATGGTTACTGCACAAACGGCCAGCTAAGCCCCTCCTCTTACTGGCACGTGCGAGCACTGCGATGGCGCGTGCTAGGACTGCGCCTAGACTGAGAATGCCAATTTTAAAGTCTTTGGTATGACCCGGCCGGGGTTCGAACCCACGACCTCCCGATCACGGGGCGGACGCCTGACCACTAGGCCAACCGTGCCGGTCTCTCGAGCTGTACTTTCAAGACAAAGTCCATTCTGAAATGACTAACATCAAGTTGTTTAGTCCAGTACATCAGCGGGTCTTAAAGAGACGTCTGTTTAATGGGAGGGTGTGACTTGACCCCTGACAGGCCTGTCAGTGAAATTTACTATTATTTCCTTAAATAGAGGCAGGTGTCCTGGCAATGTAAGTACTTGTAGCGTCCTCACTTTATGACAGCTGTAGACTAAATACACCCGAGGGAAGACATGGTTTCGGTTTTTTTAAAGGCACTTTACAGACCCACTCCGCCTCTTGAAAACTGTTCGCCTCACCGTCTCAGATCTTGCCAGGCTTTCAAAAGGGATAAGACTATCCGTCCACTTGGTCACATACCACAAATCAACACCCTGACTGCTTGCTGTGGTGAGTTGGAATATTTTGATAAATTAATTTCCAAACAAGAAGGGCAAAGCCCATACGACTCACATGCTTGACCTTGACATGACCTTGACCTTCAGGGTCAAGGTCAAATAACTAAACCTAGCAATGACATCATACACTAAGAACTGCTTTACACATTTTTCCTACCAAAATACATGTGACCTTGACCCAAGGTCAAGGTCATCCAAGGTCATGCAACACAAAGCTGTTAATTCAAGACATAGGAAGTACAATGGTGCTTATTGGCTCTTTCTACCATGAGATATGGTCACTTTTAGTGGTTCACTACCTTATTTTGGTCACATTTCATAAGGGTCAAAGTGACCTTGACCTTGATCATATGTGACCAAATGTGTCTCATGATGAAAGCATAACATGTGCCCCACATACTTTTTAAGTTTGAAACAGTTATCTTCCATAGTTAAGGGTCAAGGTCACTTCAAAATATGTATACAATCCAACTTTGAAGAGCTCCTGTGACCTTGACCTTGAAGCAAGGTAAACCAAACTGGTATCAAAAGATGGGGCTTACTTTGCCCTATATATCATATATAGGTGAGGTATTGAATCTCAAAAACTTCAGAGAAAATGGGAAAAATGTGAAAAATAGCTGTTTTTTAGACAACATTTATGGCCCCTGCGACCTTGACCTTGAAGCAAGGTCAAGATGCTATGTATGTTTTTGGGGGACTTGTCATCATACACCATCTTGCCAAATTTGGTACTGATAGACTGAATAGTGTCAAGAAATATCCAACGTTAAAGTTTTCCGGACGGACGGACGGACGGACGACTCGGGTGAGTACATAGACTCACTTTTGCTTCGCATGTGAGTCAAAAAGGCACCAGCGCCCTTTGCGAAATTAATTCTTACAAAAAATACCACTGTGCACAGAGCTAGAGAGCACCCACGCTCTTCATTGTTATGTGACCAAGTGGAGGGATAGTCTTATACCGTGTGAAAACCTGACAAGATGCGGCGAACTGTTTTCGCGAATCAGTTTGGGCCTTGAACGCCCCTTCAACCTGGGCTATGAGGGACTCCCGTGGAAGACGATAAACAACGATGAACAATAATAACCAACCCGAGGGAAGGGAGGTAATAGGGCTGGAGGGAGGCCGGGAAGGACAGTTGGGACCTTGACTGCTGGTCCCATAATGGTTGTACTTGGTCACTCTTTGCCAGGTGTAGATGAATTTTGGCCAATTATGTGTCACTCAACAGTGAACACAAACACTAATTTTGGACAATCTCCCAAAGGACAGGGCAACATGAGCAGCATGTATGTGGGGTTTTTTTTCTAACAGAGTGCCTTTGTGCAATAAACATGTTTAAGTTACAACCAGCAGCTTGAGCAAGTGCTGACGCTTTTATTTTTTCCATCGCTAAAGAATCAACACATATGTACACACACACATACACGCCCGCGCGCGCAAGCACGCACGCATAACACAGAGAGTGAGAGAGAGAGAGAGAGAGAGAGAGAGAGAGAGAGAGAGAGAGAGAGAGAGTGAGAGAGTGAGAGAGAGAGAGAGAGAGAGATAGAGAGAGAGAGACAGAGAGAGACAGAGACAGAGAGAGAATAATGTCTTGCATCGGTCTTGAATAGCAATATCAGTTGAAGAGACGATACAAAATAATAACCAACCAACCTACCTACCTCTTCCTCCCGTCCAAAGTCCCCTTACCACACACATTCTTCCGCCCCCAACAGACTTTGCAGTGTGCATTACTGCAAATGAACCCCGGCTCAAAAAGACAGCCTTCACCTGCTCACAAGACCAGAGCAGGTTACCATCTTCAGGCTGCGAACAGGGCACAACAGGCTGAACAAACACCTCCACTCAAAGCTGAAAGTTGTGCCGTCCCCGATGTGTTCCTGTGGAGAAGCAGAGCAGGACACCCACCACATCCTACAAGACTGCGGGAACTTCCAGTTGTTGAGAAGGAAGATGTGGCCGGAGCCGACGACTCCCATCCAGGATAAGCTGTACGGCACGGCGGCGTCCCTGCAGGTGACCACTACATTTCTAAATTGGACTGGTCTCCACGTGTAGCGGCAACAAGAAGAAGAAGAAGAAGACTGCAAATGAAAATGCCTAAAAACACCATTATCATCCTAGCAGCAAGTCGGTCTATGAGATTTGTGTTTTCTGATAATCGATGTTAAAGCCAACATCATACTAATGTGTGAATAAGCTTTACGTTCTGCATCACAACTTTGTCACCTTTAGTCAGGGACCTATATTAGAGGTCTATGCCTTTAGTGTACGAATCCAACGTGTACAAAACACGTTGCGGTTATCAGCGAGCGAATTTATGCCCTCAGTACAGCCACTGCAAGGAATATAGATGAAGTGCGCGAGACATAATATATCAGACTCTGACGCGTTCTTTGGATGGCGCAAGTTATAACGCGGAAAAACTGCTTCGAGGTCAAGTACATATAGGACGCTTAATTATGATGTCTGGCAGACAGCGACTGCCCACCCTTAAATCACAGAAAACGAGTCGCGGTTGGCATGGTAAGTCTCTGCTCATGCGTATGTCTGTGCCCGTGTATTTACAACTGGGAGCATCTCGTTTCTCCCCCGGCTCGCTGCTCCCCCGGCTCGTTACTCCCCGGTATCGCTACTCCCCCGGCCCGTTACTCTCCCGGCTCGTTACTCCCCCGTGCCTTTTTATTACACTTAAGTAATGCAGTTATTACTTTAATTGAATTTTCAAGAGAGAGAGAGAGCATCTTTAAAGAACTTACAACTGTCAGATCTTTCTTTCTTTCTTTCTTTATTTGGTGTTTAACGTCGTTTTCAACCACGAAGGTTATATCGCGACGGGGAAAGGGGGGGAGATGGGATAGAGCCACTTGTTAATGGTTTCTTGTTCACAAAAGCACTAATCAAAAAATTGCTCCAGGGGCTTGCAACGTAGTACAACATATTACCTTACTGGGAGACTGTAAGTTTCCAGTACAAAGGACTTAACATTTCTTACATACTGCTTGACGAAAATCTTTACACACATTGACTATATTCTATACAAGAAACACTTAACAAGGGTAAAAGGAGAAACCGAATCCGTTAGTCGCCTCTTACGACATGCTGGGGAGCATCGGGTAAATTCTTCCCCCTAACCCGCGGGGGGCAATTTTCTAGATAAACAAACAAAGAAACAAACAAAACAGCTGGACAGGGGGCGGGGGGTGGGTGGGCTGGGGGGACACAATATTTCATGCCAACTTACTATCACAGGGTTATCCAGTCATTTTCTGTGTACGGGGGAGTAGCGAGCCGGGGGAGTAACGAGCTGACCCCTTTACAACTCTCTCTACGTCGTTTTAGAGCCTCCTGAAGACATAGCACGGGGTTGTTATTGCATAGTCGTTAAAGACACGCGTATCACGGCTCCCTCGAATAAAACGACTCCCCATTACCGTGTGACCACCGATTAAATCAATGTCAGCTCTGTATGTCGCCGCATATATTTCTTGTATCTCGAATAGACTCGTCTTTCCCGCATGTTTTCATGCGAGGCATTAGTAGGTTGTGGAAACACCTAGCTGCTACAAAAAAAAGTTACGAGTTTGCTAGTTTGGGGTGTTATAATCATTCCAACTCAAAGACGAATCACGTATTGTCGGAGCGATTGTATTGAAGCAATTTGTTTGAGGAGGCCGAGGCAATCCTTTCACACCAAAATGCACACACAAAATTTCTTTATTTATGTATTTATTGGAAATTGACCTTTTAATGGCTCTGTTTTAATACCCAGTCGGTTTACTCAGATTGTCGTGGTCCTAAAAGGGGTGGGTGGGAAGGGGAAGGGGTGGGGGTGAAAGGAATCCCTTCTATCAGATTTTTCTGCAAACCTGAGACATTTTCTTCAACTAACTAGGGGGTCCTTAACGTCCTCACAGGACATTTTCCTTTCAGGGACATGAGTTGATGATACGCTAAAATTGTCTTCAAACAGAAAACACACCTCTTTGCATGTACTTATGCTCACTTGCTGCACGTTACAACCCCTTTCAATCATAGTAATAGAATCATTTTGAGTCTGGGGCACACACCGGTGTGCCACGTGCTGTAAATGTCTTTCTTTCTTTCTTTCTTTATTTGGTGTTTAACGTCGTTTTCAACCATTCAAGGTTATATCGCGACGGGGAAAGGGGGGAGATGGGATAGGGGAAAGGGGGGAGATGGGATCGAGCCACTTGTTAATTGTTTCTTGTTCACAAAAGCACTATGTAAATGTCTTCCAGTTGAATCTGTACAGAAGTCATCAAGAACAAAGCCCACACGTCTGACCTTCTTGTGAACACTTCCTCTTTCTCGAGGCTTACTTTGTTTAGATTTTGAAAGGTCTCTAAATAGAGGGACTATTAATGTCATTCGGTTTAAATTAAAGCTACTGTCCTTGACACTTCAAGGTGCGCGGAGCTCCGATGGCTTTCTGTCATGCCTCAGACAGCTATTCATTTGAAACTATACAAAGATTTATTGACCTTGCAAGGAGTCTAAAAAATTGCAAGTTTTGTACGAATTAATTTTCATCACTGTCAGGGCAGGAAAGCGCAGCCCTCGAAAAGGCCCTGCACGTGAACTAATTACATCAAAAGCCTACATAGAAGTCTATTAGTCTCAGCGAGAGAGATTATTCTTTCTATCGTGGGTACTTTACTCAAGACATTGTTTTATTGTAAAAGGTGGCATGTGTGTCGTCTGGAAACTAAATCAAAACAAAACAAAAACATGATATGAAACTTGTCTGATCTCTGCCCGAGACCGTTGGGTCGATGTTTTGTTTGGTCAAACATGAATAATAACTAAGCTTGTTTATTCATTCTCACCATCTTTACATCGAAGAAAAAACACCTGACCTGAGTCCTCGTTGTCTCTTGATAGTCTGCACATTCTCTTTTGACCATCAGCTGGTCGACGTTCTGGTGAATGTTTCGTTTTGCCAATCATTATACATGTACAATCAATAAATAAACCATTCCTGCGATCATCAGAATTTAGTTTGTGACCAAACCAAGGCAACTTCACAAAAGTTTTCATTTTCGACGAGTAAATTAAACATTGATTGTCTCAACCTTAGATAAACTATCACAGTGTGTGTGTGTGTGTGTGTGTGTGTGTGTGTGTGTGTGTGTGTGTGTGTGTGTGTGTGTGTGTGTAAAAGATTACAGTGAACTCGAAAGTCGTCTGGTGGGGAATGTCTAAATCTAACATTACCAATACAAATTATTACTTTGGCTACGGCCTTTTAAATCGCGTAATTAAAGTTGCGTTTACTGCTTGTTTACGGAAGCTGCGGCCAAACTTGGATTTTGTTGATTACACTTATATTAATGACATCTTCAAAAGCAGTTGCCTTCCACATCAGAACAGGCTTGACATGAAAATACAAATGAAGTATTTAGTGCGCGCATGAAGCGGTCACTGATGCACAATGCGAGAACAAAGAAACCAAACTCAGTAAGACAGAGCTATACATCAGTCTCTGACTTCAAAGGCTTGCTCTCTATTTTCTCTTCATTTCTTCTCTAGGTCTTCACTGTGTGGGTGTTGGGGGGGGGGGGGAGAGGGGGGTGTTTGTGCGTAGGTGAGTACATGTCAGAGTGTGTGCGTGCGTATGGGTTTGTGTGCTTGTGTGCGTAATTATGTGAATGAGTATGGGTGTGTGTGTGTGTTTGTGCATGCGTACGTGTGTGTGTATACATGTCAGTGTGAGTGTGTGTGTGTTTGGGGGGTGGCCGCGGAATTCCAGGGAAAAATTGTAAAGATGATTATGAAACTTTAACTGTGAATTCTTATATAATTAGGCGATATCCCCACATGGCTTTTTTTCCTTTATTTTATTTGTTGATAATTGTATTTGATGACGTCATATCCGTCTGTAGAGAAGTTTACATGATACTGGCCGAAAAATTGAACGAATGTTTTCATACCGCTTTGCAAAAGATATGGGTTCCATCTTCCCGCGTTTTCATTCTCTTTTGTCCCGCAGAATGGCCAAGGCTTCGTGACTATGTCCATGGACCTTTCACTTTGTCACTGACGGGAGTTTGGCGTCAGCGTTTCCACAGTCCTCAACATACAGCAATAATTCCTTACTTCCTGTTTCTCGCAATGTCCCAACCTTTTAGCTCATTCCAGGTGACTCTGTCTCGGTACCTTTCTTTTCACGCATATATATACTCTTTTCTCACGCAAGCGGGTCAAGGCTTTGAAACTGTGTCCAGGGACCTTTCACTTTGTCATTGGCGGAGTTTGGTGTCCTGTGTAGAGTGTAGAGTAGTTTGTGTGTAGAGTTGCTGTCTGTATATCCGGCTCTGTCTTTGTACCTTTCTTTTCACGCATTATATAAAATCTTTTCTCACGCAAGCGGGTCAAGGCTTTAAACCTGTGTCCAGGGACCTTTCACTTTATTATTGACGGAGTATGGCGTCCACAACATACATTAGTGTGTGTAAAATTGCTGCATATATTAGGATTACCTCCCCTTGACAATTCTTATTTTCCTGCTTCTCGTTATGTCCCAACCTTTTAGGAGTTTGTTTGTTTGTTTGTTTGCTTAACGCCCAGCCGACCACGAAGGGCCATATCAGGGCGGTGCTGCTTTGACATATAACGTGCGCCACACACAAGACAGAAGTCGCAGCACAGGCTTCATGTCTCACCCAGTCACATTATTCTGACACCGGACCAACCAGTCCTAGCACTAACCCCATAATGCTAGACGCCAGGCGGAGCAGCCACTAGATTGCCAATTTTAAAGTCTTAGGCATGACCCGGCCGGGGTTCGAACCCACGACCTCCCGATCACGGGGCGGAGGCCTTACCACTAGGCCAACCGTGCCGGTCCCTAATAGAGTCTGAGTGCTCATTTCAGGTGACTCTGTCTATGTACATTTCTTTTTGCGTATACATTCTCTTTTCTCATGACCGTGTTCATGGTCATTTCACTTTGTCACTGGCGTAACTTTGAGTCAGGCATGTCAGCATTGTAATAGTCCTCAACATACATCAGTGTGTGCAAGTTTCTGCCTGTAACCGGCTTCTGTGTGTCCCATCTTACCACATCTTGACTGACCTCCCCTTGGCAATGATTGTTTTCTTCATGCTTTAAGAAGTCCGAGTGCTCATTCCGGGTGACTGTATGCACATTCATTTCCGCGTATAGTATTCTTTTCTCCTGACTGCGATTCCTTAACTCCTGCTCCTTGCCAAATTGCAACCTTTTAGAAGATTGGTTGCTCATTCTGTGTCTGTGTATATTTCTTCCCGTGTACTCTTTTCTCATGACTGTGTACATGGACATTTGACTTCGTCACTGGCGTCACTTTGAGTCAGCGTTTCGACAGTCCGCAGCATCAATCAGTGTGTGGAAGTGCTGCCTTGTGCCCCGCCTCCATACTTCCTGCTTCGCGCCATGTCCAATGACTAATGAAAATAACTTACCTGTGGGAATCGTGTCCCCATAATATCCTGGGTAGTTTAAAAGGTCTGCATGCTCTTTGCAGGAACTGTCTGTTTACGGTGGGTGTTTTTGTGTGTAACCCTTCTAGATCGTTGAAATTATTACATTTAGTTAATCTGTCGAACTCACAAAATGAAACTAAACGAACTGCGGCAATTCACGACAATGCGCGGCCGGCTTGCTGGAAGTGACAAGCCAGTATAGCGCAGTAGCGTATAGCGCTTGAAAGCGCGATTTCCTCTATTCTTTATAACTTTCTGAGATTGTTTTTAATATAATTATAAACATAACATGTCTATGTTTTTAGAATCAGGAAATGGTAAAGAATACGATGAAATCCTGTTTGGATCGACTACTAAAATTTAAGTGTTAAATCGAATTTTGAGATTTTTAATGTCAAACTCATTTCTTAACTTTAAAGCTTTCAAGCTGAAATAAAATCCCATAATCCGGGCTTCGTCGAAGATTGCTTTACAAAAATGTCAATCAATTTGATCAAAAAATGAGGGTGTGACAGTGCCGTCTCAACTTTCGCAAAAAGCCAGATATGACGTCATCAAAGACATTTATAAAAAAGTTTTAAAAAATGTAAAAATGATTAACACGTCTAGGGATATCATTTGCAGGAACTTTCGTAAAGTTTGATCGGTCCAGTAGTTTTTTCTGAATCGCTCTACACATACACACACATAATAGACACCTCCACCCTTGTCTAGATTTCCCGTCTATGTTAAAACATTTAGTCAAAACTCGAATGAATGTAAATAGATCAGATGATGTGTTTTGAAGACATCACCAGACTTGTTGTTTTCATACTAATACATGTCAATTTTACATAAATAAATCATTGTTTAAGATCAGTCTACCTCGGCATCAATGTCATTTTTCCTGTGCCGAGGATAAAGCTTCTGTCCCACGGACATGTGTCCATTAGGGAAAGGATTCTGTGCCGTATCCAGTTCGTCCTTATATACAGAGTGCGTCTCCCACTGGCTTGTATTTGTTTGTTTATTTGTTGCTTAACGTCCAGCCGACTACGCAGAGCCATATCAGGACGAGGAAGGGCGGGATGAAGGGGGCCACTTGTCAAGCGATTCCTGTTTACAAATGCACTAACCCATTACTTGTGTCCCAGCAGGCTTTAGTAAAACTAAATTAATACCTACTGGAAGATTACCAGTTTCCAGTATGTTAAAATAGGCTTAACCTATCTACTGCTGGACTTACATCAGAACACTAACAGATTAAACTATACATGAATCGCGAGACAAGCGGCAAGAGAAGAGATTTTTGGAAAAAATACAGGTGAATGAGCAAGAAGGCAGAAAAAAGAAAAGAATTCATGAAGAAAAAGAGAGCATGACAGGAAAGAGGAACCAAAAGTCTACCTAACAGCAAACTAGAAAGCTCCTGCGGTTCCAAAAACAGGAGGGGCTTTTAATTTCATAACCGCAGTGCCCCACTGCGGGAACTGGCTTGTATGTATCTGACCTCCATGAAATAAGCGCACATGATGTTTGTAATAAAAGAATGTTACTTGTTAGATCTGAAGAACTCAAGAAGCCTTCAAAGGTGAAAGTTGGACACATGTTTTGTCTGTCATGCATGGTGAGCAAGAATCTCTTGTTTTCAACATTGTGTGTCTCGCCACAGTTACTTCGTCTGTTAAGATGAATTATTCGTTGTTTATATTGAAGAAAGGGGGTAACTGTTTAAAACTTGATTTTAAGCATATCTTTGATGTGCTGTCTCAGCCTTAGATAAACTAGCCCAGTGTGTGTGTGTGTGTGTGTGTGTGTGTGTGTGTGTGTGTGTGTGTGCGCGTGTGTGTGCGTGTGTCCGTGTAAGTGCGTGCGTGCGTGCGTGAGTGTGTGTGTGTAAAAGATTTGAGACAAATGACGCGCTGTACAGCGGCACTAATGCCCACCTGGAATATCACTTTCACTTGCAAATTCATGCCGGTCCATTGAAGAGGAAAAAAACCACCCACTTCGGCCTACATGCAGATCGTGCGACAAGGGCGACATCCTGTCGTGGTAACGGAGACAAGCTGACATGCATTGTAGCGCATTAAAGGTGGTCGTCTGCATTTTTGGTTTTTTTCAATAATCTTATGGTTAGATTTCGCTAAAAAGTTGTCAGATGATGAATGCACCATGGGGAAAAAAGTTAGAGAAAAAAAAAATATGTAAAAAAAAGATTTATTTTTGGGTAGCGTGACTCACGCTTCCAATATTTTGTTTTCTGTTTGCTGAGAACATGCGCTTTGCCTAAAAATACTGACCATCACATTCATGTCACTATGCTTATAGCCACGCCCAAACAAGTGCACTACTATGAGTACTACGCTGGAATACTACAATGAATTTTCAAACGGCTACACTGGCTTCGTCTTTCCTGATCGAAAGGGGGTGAATTGTTGATAATAGACTCTCGGTATTAAAATGTAGACAAGGACCTTTAAACTGTTCTTCTCTCCTTTAAAGCGTGGGCGCTCCAGGAACGTATTGCCGCCGCGCGTTACAAACGGCATGCCCACTGTGGACGCTGTGAACGCCTCAGAAGCTAGTGCTCAGAAAAACAAAAATGGCGGCCGTAGTGTTTGGGTTTTATTTCGAAGACAAAACTTTCTTTAATACGACGGTTCTAGCGCATGGGTTGCACCAAGTAAGGGAAGCATTTTAACTCAAGATCATTTTGAAGTAAACTTTGACTGAAAATGTTTCTTCTAACGATCGTTTTCTACGACGTTGTCATCACAAATTTCTTCGCTAATCAGCAACGCCAATGCCCGTTCCATCTGTCAAACTCGATCACAATCCTCATTGGCCATCTTGAAAACGCTTGCACAAAAGCATATCGTTTCCCAAGCAAAGAAAGCGACCAGCGAGGGCGTTCACGCAAAGAAACGTCGGGCCGGGTTGGAATGATACCGCGCGTAGCGATTCGCTTGGAACTGCAGTCACCACATTAAGAGGTCTCACGTGATATAAGCATTTGCTTGAGTGCGTGTCCTAGCTGTGTGTTTCAAACTGTTCATGCGAAGAAATTCTGAATAAAATTTTGTTTAAACCAAGAGGTCTGAGAGGGGCGTGCCTACATCCAATGTCCTCATTGTCAACGTGGGTCATTGTTATTCCACTGATCGGGCAGGGGTGGGCTGTACTAAAGTCCACCACATACAATCAACCTGGAATTTACGCTGAACAGACGTGGTCGACATACATTGCGTTGTGTTCAAATAGTACATCCAGCTTGATCCAGGTCCTCTAGCATTTGCTGTCCCTGACTTGAGCAGCACCGTCTCAGGAGAGGTTGTCATTTGGCTTAATGGCAAACAAAAAGGACCATGTTTCTTAACAAGTTGTCTCAAAATACACACGGGGAGGGGTACTATTCCGTCGCGATACAACCTTCGTGGTTGAAAACGACGTTAAACACCAAAGAAAGAAAGAAAGAAAGAAAGGAGGGGTACTGTAACACATAACCTACCTTTCTGCCCTGAGTATTTCATGCGCTATTCCTAGAGATGCAGATTTGAAATTGTGCCGAGAGCTACAGAGTTCGTTTTGGGTGTTGAATAGATGACAACACACACAAAGAAGGTCTCAGAGTACTTAGTGTTTGAGAGTTCTATTTTTCAAATCTGAATGCTGAGTTTGGTAGTCATTTCAGACCATGATATTTTCCAACGGACCGTGCATGTGTTGTTTAAATTATTTAAAACGTTTTACCCCTGTATGGCACGGAATATGCATGCCTTTGCTAGACTGTAGGTTTGACTTCCTCAATCCAACGGTCTTATTCTGCTTTGACACTGAAACGGGTATCTATGAGGACTAAATAAAATATCATGACAAACTTTTCTTTCTTTCTTTATTTGGTGTTTAACGTCGTTTTCAACCGTTCAAGGTTATATCGCGACGAGGAAAGGGGGGGGGGGGGGGGGGGGGGGATGGGATAGAGCCACTTGTTAATTGTTTCTTGTTCACAAAAGCACTAATCAAAAAATTGCTCCAGGGGCTTGCAACGTAGTACAATATATGACCTTACTGGGAGAATGCAAGTTTCCAGTACAAAGGACTTAACATTTCTTACATACTGCTTGACTAAAATCTTTACAAACATTGACTATATTCTATATAAGAAACACTTAACAAGGGTAAAAGGAGAAACAGAATCCGTTAGTCGCCTCTTACGACATGCTGGGGAGCATCGGGTAAATTCTTCCCCCTAACCCGCGGGGGGAATCATGACAAACGGAATTCGGCTCCTGACACAGCAGAGCTTGGCGAAGCAAACCGCTCGCTTATTAAACTTTATTTAACTATTTGGCATAGTTTCCAGCGAATCATTGGAGGTCAAGTGTTTCTAAATTACAGTACAGCAAATGTCCCTTGAACTTTTAATGGTCCAAATCGTCAGAAAACATTCCAAAATGGCGCCTTTATTGTTCTATCTTTAAATCCGTAGGACATTCTTTTTGAGCAGGATCCCGCTGACAGTGGTACGTTCTCTAGACAAGCGGTTTCAGACGCGGAGACCGACGCAAGCCGTATTCATAGATGCCATCACGTACAGACCCTCACCATCCGAGACAGTCGAAGCGGAACCGGAAGTAAGATACAGGGCATCACTGCCCCCAACAACCTAGAACCCCGAAGGGTTGACGTCGGAAGTTGCGGACAGGAAAGAAAAAGTGCTACGATCACCTGGAACGTCGGAAGACGAACCAGAAGTAGCCGGAAACCCCAGTGCAGAAGCACCCGCAACACTGGAAAAGCTCCAACGCGTTTAAAGTTACGACCAACATATACTCTTAGCTCAAGGGGACACTGGGCGCAGTGTTATCGTGGATGTCCGTTCTTCGTCCGTCCATCTGCGGTCAGACGAAATTCGTGATGGCAACAACTGCTCGGCCAAACAAGCGTTTACAACCCGAGTTCATTGACAAGATAACCAAAGAAACATGCATTGCAAACATTCAGTCCAGTGTTCCAACTTCAGCCGGCTGTCGGAGCTGACGGACGCAAGCGCTTGTTCATCTTTCTTTCTTTATTTGGTGTTTAACGTCGTTTTCAACCACGAAGGTTATATCGCGACGAGCGCTTGTTCATACCAGAATACATTATACTTTTGACTCATGAACCACTGTACTGGAGGTTTTTTTCTCTTTATTGGATCAAACTGTGTTGTTGAATATATCATTTGTAAGTGTGAACATGGAAACCTAAGTTTCGTATATATATATATATGATTACATAGTCCTCTGGACTAGTTTCCTCTGTTGATACTCTCCCTTCGGGGCAGATTCTCTTTGTGAAACTCGGTCCCGTCCGAGGAGGGTCTGATTTCCCCAATAGGGCTGTCTGTGAAGGGACACACATTTTTTTGTTTCCTCTCTCTTTTGCTCTGCTAAGAGATTTTAACAAATCTCAGAAGAAAGTCTCTTCTGACTTTCAATTGTTTCTTTCACAACTTCTGATATTTTATTTTTTCTCTCTCTTTCTCTGCCAAGAGATTTTAACAAATCTCAGAAGAAAGTCCCTGCTGACTTTCAATTGTTTCTTTCACAATTTCTGATGTTTTATGATATGGTCACGGCTCAGAAATGGCGTCGAACTCCACCCTTACCCCATCCAAACGCCCCACACGCTCAGTTATGGTTTATTCTACCTTTGAAAGTACTGACACGGGGTGCAGATATGAATACAGTTACTATTCTGGTAGAAACCGAAAGGTTTGATGACTTTGTTTTCGAGCAAGGCGCAATAGTAGAGTGAATTTACGTCGATTTTCGGGCCGGAAGTTGGGACACTTTTTTACTTGGTGTCGAAACGTCGTATTTGCGCGTACTACACACACTGCTTGGATAAGAACTTGATGGAGATGGAAAGAGAAGGTGTTAGTTATTGTTTACATACTGCACGATAACCAGTACCTCACCCCAACAGTCGGCTGAGATCAAGTTTAGATCCAACGGTGAGTATGTTACTTTTCGTGTTTGGAGTCACGTAGGCAGTTTTAGCTTTTGCCGCGCTTTTAATAATGATGACAGACGTTGAACTAAGCGATAAACTTGGACAAGAAAGAACAATCTACTACTTAAAAAAAAAAATATGCACAAACACAGAAGACAAAGCAATGAAAATAAGTCTTAAGTTCGTTGTTGTGTACTTTCGTGTTACCGCGAAAAGTAACAACGTTAATCAAAGTTGTTTATCGACATGGTTCTGACTTCCAACGGTGGAAACAACTGTTCTATCGTCTGCTACAAAGTTGCATTGACTGTCTCGAACTCAGAACTCAGTGTGGCATGGAGGACATGGACGTAAACGGCCAAAGTAAGAACCACTGGTTTTTCGTTGTATGTAACGTACTCACCTGCAGTTTGAAACACTGTTATTTTCACTAAATAACAACTTACTTCCTTTTTTTTCATCTGAAAGTTAGAAGTGTTATTGTGATTTGTTTTGATAAAATTTGCATTTTTTAGGACAAAGATTTTTCTTTATTTTGATTTTTAAAGACATATGTTTGAGACGATTCAACCAATTTCCCAAGTTATTCAGCGTTCATGTCATTGCATGTGTTTTTTCTGGCCTTTTCTATAGTCTTTCCATACAGTTCACCTTGTGCTTTGTTTTCATGCCAATTTAATGAAATAAATTACAGGAAAAAGAAATATATGTTTTTTTACATTGAGTGCGTTACTCACACCACTCGCACATCGTGAGAGGTAACACACTCCAATCGTTTGTAGAGTTATCTTGAAAATTATTTAAATCTTGCTGGAACAAAGTAAGGAATGAATCAAGTAAACAGAAAATGATGTGTGCGTTTATTGTTTTGAATTAGAGTGGGTTTTTTTAGGAACAGTGTTGAGTGTGTTACTCACACCACTCGCACATCGTGAGAGGTAACACACTCCAATCGTTTGTAGAGTTATCTTGAAAATTATTTAAATCTTGCTGGAACAAAGTAAGGAATGAATCAAGTAAACAGAAAATGATGTCTGCCTTTATTGTTTTGAATTAGAGGTGTTTTTTTTAGGAACAGTGTTGAGTGTGTTACTCACACCACTCGCACATCGTGAGAGGTAACACACTCCAATCGTTTGTAGAGTTATCTTGAAAATTAATTAAATCTTGCTGGAACAAAGTAAGGAATGAATCAAGTAAACAGAAAATGATGTCTGCGTTTATTGTTTTGAATTAGAGTGGGTTTTTTTAGGAACAGTGTTGAGTGTGTTACTCACACCACTCGCACATCGTGAGAGGTAACACACTCCAATAGTTTGTACAGTTATCTTGAAAATTATTTAAATCTTGCTGGAACAAAGTAAGGAATGAATCAAGTAAACAGAAAAGGATGTCTGCGTTTATTGTTTTGAATTAGAGTGTTTTTTTGACTCACATGCGAAGCAAAAGTGAGTCTATGTACTCACCCGAGTCGTCCGTCCGTCCGTCCGTCCGGAAAACTTTAACGTTGGATATTTCTTGGACACTATTCCGTCTATCAGTACCAAATTTGGCAAGATGGTGTATGATGACAAGGCCCCAAAAAACATACATAGCATCTTGACCTTGCTTCAAGGTCAAGGTCGCAGGGGCCATAAATGTTGTCTAAAAAACAGCTATTTTTCTCATTTTTCCCATTTTCTCTGAAGTTTTTGAGATTCAATACCTCATCTATATATGATATATAGGGCAAAGTAAGCCCCATCTTTTGATACCAGTTTGGTTTACCTTGCCTCAAGGTCAAGGTCACAGGAGCTCTTCAAAGTTGGATTGTATACATATTTTGAAGTGACCTTGACCCTGAACTATGGAAGATAACTGTTTCAAACTTAAAAGCACATGTTATGCTTTCCTCATGAGACACATTTGGTCACATATGATCAAGGTCAAGGTCACTTTGACCCTTATGAAATGTGACCAAAATAAGGTAGTGAACCACTAAAAGTGACCATATCTCATGGTAGAAAGAGCCAATAAGCACCATTGTACTTCCTATGTCTTGAATTAACAGCTTTGTGTTGCATGACCTTGGATGACATGTATTTTGGTAGGAAAATGTGTAAAGCAGTTCTTAGTGTATGATGTCATTGCTAGGTTTAGTTATTTGACCTTGACCCTGAAGGTCAAGGTCATGTAAAGGTCAAGGTCAAGCATGCGAGTCGTATGGGCTTTGCCCTTCTTGTTACAATTTACTTTGAAGGATTGGTAATTTTCAGTTCTTTGAGTACTTGTTTGATCGTTGTTTTGTTTATTGGTGTTCATGTAACACACACACTTGCCTAGGGTACCTAGATATGCAGATTATTGCTGTCGGAATGTGTCAACAATAGTTTCAATAGTTGTGTAGCAACCATGGTGTCATTCTTATAATTAATTTCACAATTAACTGAATGCACTGAATATGAACAACGTTTTGTTCATGTTATGACAGTGTTTTGTAACACACTCATTGGCGAATAAACAGCATTTTTCTTGATAACTTCAAAATCCGCCTTCAACCTAGATTTTTTTGTTGGGTTTATCAAGTTTTTTTGTACAGTGTATTGTTTTCATTACCAAGTGGATGGATATATGCTTTATACCTTACAAAATAATGTGAAGTAAGACTTTTTGTGTGAAATGTAACACACTCAGTGTCAAAAGTGAGAAAATCTTCTCTGTATTGTGAATTGGAGCATGGTAGAAGTCATAAAACATCATTGTTAGGTTGTTATGGTTTTGCTCTTTCATTTTTCATTCTTTTGCATGCATTTTTCATGTGAATATCTTGACAGTGTCCTAAAGTTTGATTTTTTTGGTGAAATGTAACACACTCATTGGAAACTTTTAGGAATGACTTGACAGATAACTGATAATGGGAATAACGGGTCCGGTATCATTGATGCATTTCAACTCTTTACTATTATGTACTTGTTTCTCTTCCCATTACATGTATTTCTAAGGTTGTGTGTGTAAAATAAATAGGAATTTAGCAGTTTTGAATGTCTGTGTTGTGAGACACAGAAAGTTGATTTTTGTTTGAATACATTTTTACATCTTGTTCTGATTTGATTTTTTTTGCAGACTGTCCGTATGAAGTGTGTGGAACTAAGAATTGATTGACTGCTGAAACAGTAATCTTTTCAGTTCTTTGAGTACTTGTTTGATCGTTGTTTTGTTTATTGGTGTTCATGTAACATACACACATTCCTAGGGTACCTAGATATGCAGATTATTGCTGTCAGGGAATGCCACTTTTCACAAATGAAGATCAAGGTAGATACTAACTAATGCAGTTAACTTTTATTGTGTAATAGGTTTACTGTTAACTGTATATTAGAAAACAATGTGTGACACGGTGTTATGTAACACACTCCAGTTAAAATTTAAAATGCAATTCATTCCGCAGTAATTGATGAAAATACATTGTTACTGCCCAGACACAACTAAACACATAAACAGTTTTGCTGGACCCCAAAATGGAAAGTAATCCAAGAGTTTGTATTTGTGACTCAAGTGTCCCACAAATTCGACACCTTTTCTGAGCCATGACCATATATGAAAGGGAGGATCGGGATCAGGGCTCATGTGCACGAGAAAGTTACCAACCAGGTAAGAGCCACCCTCGGGGTCGGTTTGGTTAAAACTGGGGTTTGTTTGTGATTTCAACCACTCCGACCTCGCGGCCGTTCCCCACCCGATTTGTTACTTTGTGGTGCACACCAGCCCAGCAATCCCTGAACCAGTTTTGGTCGCCAGAGAGGACACACACCTCTACCCATCCCGTAGACTGTACTGAATAGCGGCAGAATCAGATCCACTCCATTCCTCTATGTTCATCGTCCATCTCTTCTTCTGCCTGCATCTCCTCAGTTACTGTTCCGTGGAGAATGGTTCTGGCTGGGCCAGCAGCCGAACTTGTGACATGGCCATATTACGCATCATTCGTCACTGTCACAGGCTGATTGTATCAAATTGATGCCTGCCACTCTATATGTTTGAAATCGTCATAATGTTGATGCAATTTCACAATTGGATTTTATTGGATGGTGTCAAAAGAAGTCAGGTATTCTATTTTTAAAGTCAAAATAACAATATGACAGCATCTGCCAGCCAAAAGCGGGCGAGGGAAAGGACTCGGCCAATGACCTTCCCAATGAGGTAAGACGTAAGCTGATAGTTTCTTTACCATACAGGCAGTTTCACCTTGTACCATAACACCCCACAGTAGAGTAAGGGCGGTTCTAGTAATTTACAACTTAACATACAAAGTGCAGCTTAAATGCCAGTTCCCTTAAGACATTGCAGAGGCAAAAGGATAACGTGTTTTGAACCTAAACGATGTCAGTAATATAACTCCAAAGTATGCTCCAAGGTATCACAAGGGGTGTCTTCAGGGCGTTGTTTTTTTTTAATCACTTTACACTGTGTTAGGGTTCTTGCCTTGGCCCGATCCCTGGTAGGCCATTACTTGGACTCTCTGCCCGGACATAGGAGGCACGAAGTGGCGTTCTTTGTTTGTTTATTTGTTGCTTAACGTCCAGCCGACTACGCAGAGCCATATCAGGACGAGGAAGGGGGGGATGAAGGGGGCCACTTGTCAAGCGATTCCTGTTTACAAATGCACTAACCCATTACTTGTGTCCCAGCAGGCTTTAGTAAAACTAAATTAATACCTACTGGAAGATTACCAGTTTCCAGTGTGTTAAAATAGGCTTAACCTATCTACTGCTGGACTTACATCAGAACACTAACAGATTAAACTATACATGAATCGCGAGACAAGCGGCAAGAGAAGAGATTTTTGGAAAAAATACAGGTGAATGAGCAAGAAGGCAGAAAAAGGAAAAGAATTCATGAAGAAAAAGAGAGCATGACAGGAAAGAGGAACCAAAAATCTACCTAACAGCAAACTAGAAAGCTCCTGCGGTTCCAAAAACAGGAGGGGCCTTTAATTTCATAACCGCAGTGCCCCACTGCGGGAGAAGTGGCGTTCAGTCAGCAATGCTGCTTTGTATATTGCAACACACACTTGGTGACCACTGCACACAAGCTGTGCCTTTGAGCGATATCTAGTGTTCTCTGCAACTTTCCAACAGACTGAACAGTGTTCCTTTCAGCTGCATTGTCAGTCCTCTGTAGTAGCAACCCTTTACAATGTTTCATTCTATCTGTATGCTGCTCTGAAGACTTCCTGTGCGAGAATGCATGTTGCATGTACATTAAAGAGCTCACCATGTGAAGGAGTCTGATCTCTGGGCAAATGAAGCAAAACATGCACGCTGCTTTAGTTCAAAACCACTGGCCGGGCCATCCAATCTTTCTTTTTTTTTAAAATTGTTCTTTTTATCATGATGTGGTTTGTGGGTTGTTATTGTTGGAATGACTGAAGGCAAATAATGTTGATAAGAACAGCCTTTGCGTTCCAGTTCTGAATACAAGCATTGGTAAGCAACTGCATAATGTTACTTCATGTGTCTAGCTATCTCCTATCAGCACTGAAGGGCATACTAATGTGTGTGGTTCTTCTGTGAAAGCAACGCCTGTGTGTGAAAGGGCAATGTACAGGTGTTGGTTCATTTGACCACTTTGACAGCAAGATGGCACAATTGATTCACTTGTATTCTATACCTCCAACTTTTATTTTGTTCACTGATTCTGGCTTACAAAGGCTCTCAATGGGAATGTTTTATCAGTGCCAAATAAAGGTGTCATTCGTGTTAACGCTTCTTCAGAGAACAAAATTCATTAAAAGTTTAAAACTCGAACCTTGCCACCTGCTGAAAAAATACAGTCTTGCCACTGTCTGAAATGCTGGCTTTTGTACTTTCTTTTATTCTGTTACTTTTTTCCCTGTCTCTAAACAATGTCACCTGCATTGCTGACGGAGTGAGTGATGATCAGGTCCTCTGCGAGTTATCGAACGTTCCCCATTGGATAGTCAGTCTCAGGTACATCGCTGCCATGACAGACGCAAAACATGCAAGGACACCTTTTTCCCGCTGCAGTAGTGGATTCTGTTGCACCAAGACTTTGAGGCTTCTGCTGTAATATTAAGTCAAAGAAAGGCATAGAGGGGCACGTTGAATATATAGTGTAACATGCCAACCCACACCAGGCTGCCTTGACGTGACTGTTGTGCAAGGTGCATGCGTCTTGCTGGCAACAAGAGAAGAGATTTTAAAGAAAGGTTCTGTACGCCACAGCATCAACCCAAAATAACTTGTCCTCTGTTAAGTTAATAACGTACTTACTTTTTTCTATGGTTCCTTTGCCCCTAGCGGAGCATAGGCTATTGACGACGTTTCTCCATCGCACTCTGCTCTGGGCTGGGGTTTTTATGCCTCTGTCCAGCTGCTGCCCTGTCTCTTCAGTTCTGCCTCTGTGTCACACCTCAAACTGTTTCTTGGCCTTCCCCTCTTTGTTTATATCTGACCTTGACTTAAAATCATCTGGAGTTTTCCCTGCAGTTGTCTTAGCAGGATTTGACCTTTGCCGACGAAACTTTGTTGTTTGTTTTGTTGTTGTTTTTTTGCACAGAAAGCACTTTCCTTTAACTAATTTTTCAGTTGAAGACAGATACGCACATCTTCTTCTTCTTCTTCTGCGTTCGTGGGCTGAAACTCCCACGTACACTCGTGTTTTTGCACGAGTGGAATTTTACGTGTATGACCGTTTTTACCCCGCCATTTAGGCAGCCATACGCCGCTTTCGGAGGAGCGCACATCTTTCTTTCTTTCTTTGGTGTTTAATGTCGTTTTCAACCGTTCAAGGTTATATCGCGACGGGGAAAGGGGGGAGATGGGATAGAGCCACTTGTTAATTGTTTCTTGTTCACGAAAACACTAATAAAACAAGAAGGGCAAAGCCCATACGACTCACATGCTTTACACATTTTTCCTACCAAAATACATGTGACCTTGACCCAAGGTCAAGGTCATCCAAGGTCATGCAACACAAAGCTGTTAATTCAAGACATAGGAAGTACAATGGTGCATATTGGCTCTTTCTACCATGAGATATGGTCACTTTTAGTGGTTCACTACCTTATTTTGGTCACATTTCATAAGGGTCAAAGTGACCTTGACCTTGATCATATGTGACCAAATGTGTCTCATGATGAAAGCATAACATGTGCCCAACATAATTTTTAAGTTTGAAACAGTTATCTTCCATAGTTCAGGGTCAAGGTCACTTCAAAATATGTATACAATCCAACTTTGAAGAGCTCCTGTGACCTTGACCTTGAAGCAAGGTAAACCAAACTGGTATCAAAAGATGGGGCTTACTTTGCCCTATATATCATATTTAGGTGAGGTATTGAATCTCAAAAACTTCAGAGAAAATGGGAAAAATGTGAAAAATAGCTGTTTTTTAGGCAACATTTATGGCCCCTGCGACCTTGACCTTGAAGCAAGGTCAAGATGCTATGTATGTTTTTTGGGGCCTTGTCATCATACACCATCTTGCCAAATTTGGTACTGATAGACTGAATAGTGTCCAAGAAATATCCAACGTTAAAGTTTTCCGGACGGACGGACGTCCGGACGGACGGACGGACGACTCGGGTGAGTACATAGACTCACTTTTGCTTCGCATGTGAGTCAAAAATTGGAGCGCACATCAAATCAACCATGTTGATTCTTGTCTACAATATCTTTCCTAGTGCATCGACGTCGTTGAGGATAACAGAATTTTCCCCACAGAGAACACTTTATAAAAGTAACGCTGAAGCTCTGCTTACCTCATATAAAATGAAAATGAGCAATGAATTAAAACAAAAATCCTTTACGTTTGCTTATGACTGTAAATGATGCACTGTTGTTTCCCCAAATTTCACAACTGGCACAGAAAAGAACAGGATTATGAAGCAGCCATTTTTCATGGGTAGTGTTCGGTTTGGCATTTTATTCAAGAGTTGCAAATTGTGTCCGGCTGGTGTTCAACCCAGGCTGTTGTTTTCTTCTTCTTCGGATTACTGAGGTACATGTAACCCCTACACACTGGTATCTACGATCTTTCTTTATTTCTTTATTTGGTGTTTAACGTCGTTTTCAACCGTTCAAGGTTATATCGGGGGGGGATGGGATAGAGCCACTTGTTAATTGTTTCTTGTTCACAAAAGCACTAATAAAAAAATTGCTCCAGGGGCTTGCAACGTAGTACAATATATGACCTTACTGGGAGAATGCAAGTTTCCAGTACAAAGGACTTAACATTTCTTACATACTGCTTGACTAAAATCTTTACAAACATTGACTATATTCTATACAAGAAACACTTAAGGGTAAAAGGAGAAACAGAATCCGTTAGTCGCCTCTTACGACATGCTGGGGAGCATCGGATAAATTCTTCCCCCTAACCCGCGGGGGGTTGGTATCTACGATGTGGGGCCCCTCTGACGAGAGGAAGCCTCCCTTGGAATGAAACTATCTGATGTCCCTTTCTATAGATAGATCTTGAACAAAGTAAACCTGTCATGACAAGCGTAGGGACACTTTTCACTGAACACAGGGCGGGTGTCCTTTCATCGCAGGTACCACTGTACAGGGCAAATATCCTCACTGGTTGGTGGGACTTAGGTCCCTTGAATCGAACATAACGTGGATAGCGTACCTATGAAAATAAACACAGGGGTGGGTTGGTAGGTAAGTTACTGCTTTTTGTGCCCAATAGCCCAGTTTTGGGCCCTGGGCCATGGGGGTAGCCTACCACCCAGTGCTTTAGCGCAGCATTTGAGCCCCAAGGCGACACTACCAACAGGGCGAACATTATTTTTAATACATCTGTACCACTGATTTCTTGTGGGTGGGGAGGGAAGGAGATAGGGGGTTTGGGTGATGATAGAAGGCCCGGGTTTTTTTCAACAGGGGTGTATATGAGCTTGCACTGACAACATTTTGTGGGAAGTTGTTCCAGAGGTGGATGGCTGACAGGAAGAGCGACGTTCTGTGGGAGTCAGTCAGGGACCTGTAATCTGGTAGTGTGCCCCCTTGTGGATCTTGGGACCGGTATCAGGGTGCCTTCTCTTGGAGTTACCTCGACCAGTCCAATCATGATTTCATACATCATGGTGGCCTTGGCTGCGGTGTGCTGTTGTTTTAGGGGGTTCAGCTCAAGCCTTGACACGAGTTCCGTTGCGCTGCTAGTCGGTTGCGAGTCGAGCAGGATCCTCCTTGCGGAGCGGCGTTGCGTCATCTCCAGGCTGTAGGACAGGCTCTTCTGATGCAAAGGTCCCAGATTGGGTCGGCATACTCAAGGGCTGGTCTCACCAGACGCTTTGTGGCAGGTGGTCAGGACAGGATGGGGGCAGCCCCTGAGGTTCCGGTAGGCAAAGGCGCTGGTCTTGTTTGCTTTTGCTGTGGTAGCCTAAATGTGCACGTCTTTCGTCAGTTCCATGCCGAGGTACCTAGCCCTGTCCACTGTCTGCAGCACTTCTCCATGGAGGGTGTAGTTGGTACAGACCGGCTCTCGGCATCGTGTTCTACTAGTAAGTCTTCTGCATTATTCTGTGCCATCAGCAAACATTTTAAACTGTTTTATGTTGTTTCTTTGAAAGGACATATATATTGTGAAGAGACTACCTTGACTTTTCCTCTTTATCAGCATCTGTTCAGTACACTATCCCATTCTCTCTTTCAGAAAGGCAGGTGAAGGAAGAAAATCAATGCAAGATTTTATTGTTGTTCTTTCGATTTACTCTGCCAGTTGGAAGCGCCTTTATAAATTCACTGTTGTAAATTAAGGAATTTTTTCTCCCATTTCTTCAAGATACAGGTGACATTTCTTCCAGTTAACCTTCACCAGATCACGCTTTGGACTACACAGTCTAAATGCTGTGGGTCGTGTACGACCCATACTTTCTAAAGGATTCAACGTAAAAAGTACGGTCGTTCAAGACCCCTGTCATCAGAATAGGGATAAACACCATTAAATACCTTCTTTAATTCCATATGGGTCGTTCACGACCCACAACATCTGGACTGGGTTGTTCAAATGATGTCATTGTTTAGTTACAAAGATAATCCTTTAAAAATCGGTCGATATGAAGGTTCTATGGTGTTTGAGAATTGCATGAAGTCTCAATCAAAAACTCCCAATAGTTTTAGAGATGGACACTTTAGTGAGGCTCTGGGTCGTCCACGACCCAGGAAGCATGGTTAAGGTTAAAAAGCTTGTCCACTTAATTATTAGTTGTTTGGGTGATGGGTTTCAATTTAAATCACTGCAATATGTAATTGATGTTGATCCTCTAAGGGCGTTATCCCTGGAGGTAACATTAAAATTGACACACCTTGGCCTTGTTCTTCCCCATGATCATGGCAGACTATGAGTCAAAATGTGTAGTTTCTGCCAATAACCAAGTTCATTTTTTCTTTTTTTTGGCGTCAAGAAAATGGTATAGCCTTCAGTCTTGAGCTCCCAGCATCTTAGATCAAATCTACAACACCTATTTTAGTCATTTTGTGTTACTACCTCATGATTATTGGTTCCATTTGTGAGAACACAAGGTCGACGAACCAGTGACCGTTTCCTTCTGTCTATGATTAAACATTCCATTAACTTACCTTATTCTTGTTTATAGATATAAACGAACCTAACCTGGTTACTGGCGTTTTCTTTTTATTTACGTATTCTTGTGTGTGTAATGTTTGGCATTAAGACATGAGACAAGAGTGATAGACGCTCAATCCAGTTGGCAGGAAAAGTATTGCGGTTTGTTCAGCTTCTCCTTTGTGCCAGAGAGAATATGGTGTGGAGTGGGACTGCTCTTGGCCACACATCTTTTTTCCAGTGTTCACAGTAACACTGTTTGCTGTGCTGTTTGGTCTTCAAGGATGCTTCTGCAGAATGGTGACAGGGCCTCCTTTTGAAAGGGCCAGGCAGTTCAGTTGGTGGAGTACTGGACCTTTGGTCTGCAGGTCACAAGTTCAAATCAAAGCGGGGACGGGTTATCGAGATACCAATGTCCCTCCCCTGTGCTAAGGTGGGAGCAAAATTGTGTGGCTATAGTAGACTGAAAGGCCACATACATGACCACGGTCAAGGGGCTGCCTTAGGCTCCTGGTGGGTCCCCCAGCAGCAGCCCATATTGTCTGTGGCTGTATCAATAATTCAGTCAGTCAATTTCTGTTGGGTTGTGTCACAAACTGCATGGTTGGTAACCCTTTAATTTACAGCATGAGGTATGTATTGTATACCTTTTTTTCTTCTCTCTCACGAAGAAGCACATCTTGAAATATTGTGAATGCGTACGACTGTATCAGCTTATGTGTGTAATTTTATGACAACGAGCGACTTTCAGGCCAATCCTTGTGAAGTCTCAAATTGCAATTTTCAGCGTAGCAAATGGTGTGTAGGATTTTCTAACATTTATTCCCAAATACGCATGTATGCCATCTTGCACAAGAATAGATATTTTTAATAAAGTTCCATGAGAATGCAGAAACATAAAATGACCATTAGAGAGTTTATGACCCATTTTATGACCGCCACACAGAGAGGAAAGCAGAAATGAGTATCAGCTGACTCAAACAAAAAATGCTGCATCATTGCGACTATTTGTTTAAGGGTAGCAATCTGTAGCTATGCATAGCAATTGCTCTTAAAAAGTAGCATGCTACGCCGAAAGCACCTCTGGTCTTTTATTTTGTTGACCCAGATGCCCTGATGAGGATCTTATTCCCTTGGGCGTGATCTGGCCTTTATGCCTACCTTTGCTCCAGATGGTAAGCTCTTCCGTTTCCTCATTTCCTGGAAGATCACAGCGAGAGGCTACCCACTGCAGGGCTTGTCGCCTGTCCTAGTTCACAGTGTGTAAGATGAGCAAGTTATTGTGTACAGCTATACATTTCCAGGAGTATTGGAGCAGTAGTAGCATTTGGCAATCAGTTTTTTGGTTTTTGTTTTAAACATAATCTTTAACATCTTTAGACCGATGTGTTTAGATCCCGGATTTTCGATAAGGTCTTGCTTGCAATGAGAGTGAACTCCCTTGAGCTTGCCCCATGCTACCAGAAGACAGAAAAAACAATCCCTTTGGCTTGGCATTTTATTTTCTTCGGAGAAGTCGTCTGCACATTCGGCGCTTACAGATCTTCCTCACCCTAAAGATATTACAAACATCTCTGGAAAATCCCAATATGGGGGATAGCTTTTAAAAAGCTGGTTCATAGGTGAACAAGATAAACATTGAGTCAAATTTACTGCCTGAAGAAATATGCAGCAATGTGATCTGTGCAGCTATCCAGGTTTCCCTACTAAAAACATGATTCATGCTTACCTGTCCATTGTGAGCCAAACAGTGGCATGTGACAATTGCGTTTTCTCAGCAAATCGTCTCCCGTAGGCTTTTTTCAACAGGCTTCTTGTTCTTGTCACAACAGTTGATGCGTGTGCTTTTGCCCTCAAGTTATCCAAGTAATGCATTAATTTTGCCACATAAATAAAGAAACCTCGATTAAACGTGCAATTGAAGAGGCACATTATGTAACCTCTCATGGGTAGTTCCATCTTTATCATGCTCAGTCCTCAAACAAGCCTTCTGATCCCATTTTCCACAGTTTTGACTTTGGACAAGGATATATCTTGAAGGATTCTCAAATACAACTTTTTCACTCTGATGAGTGAGGATTCTTCACGATTCTCTGCTTGAAAAGATTCTGCAAAGAATCAAAATATGAATAGAAACTGTTGGTTCTTTTTCTTGTTGTCTCATTGCAGTTCAATGATATGGGTTTTGTTCAATCACACTACATAGTTACATTCTTTCAAATTCACATGGCATCATGAACAGAAATTAATGTCCAGTGAACATTAAAACCGTTCCTTCCATTTGAAAGAGTCTAAGAAATGTGGTTCAAAACTAAAAGGCCAAAGCAATGTCTTCTGTTTTGTTAGTTATTTCTTACAGTGGGACTCTTTTTGTGGCTTGAAAATTATTAGTTTTTTCGAACTTTTTCTCCCTCTCAGTTTCAGTGTTGTGTGTGTGTGTGTTATTGTTGATGAACCTTTGTCACATTCAAGGCAGTTTTTCTGCGCTCAGCTGATCTCCTGGGTTCCAATAAGCAGCAGCATTTCTGTCATCCATTTTCACTTTCCAACCGATGATTCAGTTGGCATGCACTCTGCGAGTCAGTCTACACCAGCATCATTACTGCTGCATGTAAAAGCTTCAATATCAAACAAAAGTTTTCTTCTGTGTCTCTTTTTAATGAAACAACTCGCCGATTCAGACAACACTAAATGACACAAATACAGCAATTAAAACAAACTTGGTGACTCCTGGGGTACAATGCTATTAAAACTTTGCAGACCCATTCTAAAATAAAATGATTCTGAACCCACTTTGACAATGAATGATGACTGCATGAACAACACATGTGCACATTTAGTACCATGAAAGATACGCTGTGAACACAATCTAACAATATTCAGGCAATTCTTTTTTCTTTGTCACACTTTTTAGGCAATTCTTATTCCTTGTCAAATCACATTTTTCAGCAGCTCACTTATCAGCAACATTAGCTTGTCTTTTGGTTGCTTAAAAAAAACAACTCAAAAGGTTTTCCTTCGCCATCGTCATCAAACTGTCGTTTGTGTATACAGTCCAATGCAGGGCATCTACCGTCCTCTATTCCTTGAACATACAAATACCTAGTCCAGTCCAAAGCGTTCATTTCACTCAGCGTTTTTTGTCTTTCCACACTTCTCCTCTTCAGACCGCCTCTCCGCATGCACAAGTGAATAGTCTTCATTAACATCTCTTCATTACTAATGAAACTAAAGAATAATCTCTGATTTTGAAAACTCTCGCTACTAAAAAGACACAGATCAAAACTGTACATAAAACTGAAGTCATTCAATAAAACCCAGATACATTTTTACAAGCCTTCTACCTTCGCACATCTGCTGATTTCCATTGCACCATTTTTGGGGTCGCAGACATTTTGATCTGTGCAAGACATAGCTGCCAACCTTTTGGTAGCTGGGAATTCTAGGTCCAGAAACACCGCTGCGTATACATCAAGTTACAATAAGAATATGGCACTAGCGCCTGAAAGAGGGGGGAGGACCTCCACGACTCGGGGGACCATCTGAGCGCGGCCTTTTGGCAGGGGGCGGGCCTCCCCGAGCGGGAGGGGGACCCGAGGGTCTGCGTGTTCCTGTCGTGAATCCATCCCTGTCTCCTCCGCTGCTGCGACGATCCGAGCCGCCGGGTGGGTATGGCCCACGGGACGATGAAAATGGTGGGGGTCCTCTTGAACCTGTGAAAGTGTGGCGTAAAAGTCAATAAATCATTCTTGTAACTAATGTGACAGGTTGTCATCGACCCACTGAACTCTCAGCCTTGAGCAGGCATCCTGCCGTACTCAATCCTTTCCAATGATTTAGCACAATTTGTTTCAAGTTCTCTTGCTGGAGAATGTTCCAGTGGGTTTGTTACGGGTCCACATTTCAATAAAACCATCATGTTCTGTTCAATTCATGGTGTAAATGTGTGTTAGCCTGTTCTCAACAGGAAACTTGAAATAGCTTTGTTTTGTTTTTGGTCCTTTCTTGAGCCAATTTTCCACATGTCTTTGAACAAATTGAAAACGTACATCTTGATATTAATCTAATTCAAACCCATGAAAAGATGTGAAAGCAGTTGTTTTGAAGAGTTTTAAGTAGATAGAACTGAAGACAATTTCCAGGCAGTGTCTTTTAATTTCAGGCTGTAAAGCAAAACGTGAAAGCAGAATCAAACAGCACATACAGATTCTCTTGTTTTCATTTGCCAAAAGATCACCAAGTTTTGTCTTTTGTCCTCTAAAACCTAGAGACATGTTCCTGAGGTTTGCTATAATGAAGGTAAACACTGTAACATTGGTGCTTCAGACAACTTTTGATGGAATTTTTTTCTGAATTATTTGACAACCTTAGGAAGCTGGGTTGCAGGCATTCTGAAAGTCTAAAATAACACCAAAAAAAGAATCGAACAAGCCAACTATTTGACTCGGTTTAAGCCAACTTAAAGACAGCCTGTCATGACAATCAAGAGTCAAACAGATACTAGTAATCTCATTGGGAGTTTTCATGGATAGGATTTTCCCAACAATTTAGTAAATGATTTTTCTCTTTTAATGAAGACTGGCTTTTGCTGGCTTCCAAGAGACAATTCTGCCGAATGAGCTCAGTAGCAAATTAGCGCTGAAATCCTCTTATTCACCGAAAACTTAATGACGATGGGAGCACATAATGCCCTTCTGATCTCTGTGGGAGAGCCTGTTACTGTATACAAGGCATTTTGTCTTCGGCAAACAATACCTTACCTGCAAGTTGCTGTCGCAGAGTTCAAACATCTTTTGAAATATCAAAGCATTCCATCCAAGTGATTTTTCTAGACACCTGATGCATCTTAAAGTTTTCTATGATCCACACTACATATGTGTATTGTTGATACAGATTCTACATCAGTACATGAGGGCTGTTCAAAAGAAAATGAGACCTGAACTTTTCCAATGAATTGATCCGTTGTGCCTTCTGGCCTGAAGAACACTCTTCATTTGTGATTTTCGGTTGTACGAATCATCAGCTCCATTTGTGCCTTCTCGTGGTAAGAATAAGCTCCTGCTAATCCTCTACAGTGATGACAGATCCAGCTTGATTGCAGTGTTGAAGGCAACAATATTGTTACTGTTAGGTGTGAGGCAACAGTTACCAAAATCTAACAGTTTATTTTGCTGCAAAATGCAAGCTGGGTTTTTGTGTACAAGTTCTGGGAGGAAGGTAGTTAAATGTCGCCAGAACTTCCAACTGCTTGCTTCACTTGCAATGCACTGAAGCAGGTTGACAGAAAGATATGCACTGTTCTTTCTTTCTTTTGGCAGTAGTCTGTTCCCTGTGTTGTTTCTGGACGTCCAGTATTTTTCATTGCATGCTGGCTCTTTGTCCAGTACATGCTGGTGTAAGATGAGAAAGATATTTTTTCCTCAATTATTCAGGCAACAACTCTTTCTCATGTAGCAAGGATCGTTGATCCCATTTTGTCATGAGGAACTGCAAAGTGATGTTAATTGTTGTTACTGATGTCCAAGTGATAGTATAGCAATGCTGCAGCTAAAACACTGTTGCCAAGGCCAAAAAAAAATAAATAGGTGTGGTTACGGTAACAAAGCCACAAAAAAATAGGGTAGGAAGGTAGGCAATCACTTTTTTTTTTTAAACTTTTTTTTCTAATGTGTACAAATTAAACCTACTTGACAGGGAAATAAGTGTGCGACTCGGGCGATTTTGCTTTCATTGCGTTTTCTGCACTCGTTTTCTTTTTTCTTTTTTTTTTGACAAATGTAATAAAAAGTTATAGGGTCGGCCCCTAAAAATAGGGTAGGTCGGGTTACCGTAACCACACCTATTTTTTTTTTTAGGCCCAATGTATACGCTCTGAGAGTATATGTGAAGTCTGCATCAGTGTATAGCATCTGAAGGTAACAGTGAATACCAACATAACACTGGCACTGCTTTCTCCTGCCTCAGTCCCAGCTACTCTCACCTCAATATGCAGAACTTGCATCCTCACAGCATTTTCCTATAATGCTTGGCAGTTAAAGCACTTCATCTAATCTTGTGCTAGTCAAAGTGAAGGTGATATCTGTTGACAGCAACTTGTTTTGGTTCACAGATTTCGATTGCAAGGATTGGGCAATTCAATGCCCACTTTTGACATTTAGTTGCCAGAATGATTCCTCAAATGTGCTGTGATTGGAATGTTGTGGTACCAATGGATTTCAAAACACTCTCAATACTGTCTGTAGAAAACTGAAATTTTCAGCTTAAATGTCACGGTGATGTCTTATCTCCAGGTTAGGAGCAGAACATTTTAATTTCAAATATACTTGTAATCTTTAGTACATTTTGATTTCACATTTGCAGCCCTGAAAGTTAAAAACAAAATGGTGTAACCTTTTGCTACACATTCTGAACATTTACTAGCCAGAGAGCAAACCGTACTAACCAAACCAACAATTTGTTTCAGCAATTATTTTACTCGCATTTGGCGAGTTGATCAAAATTTCTACTGGACGGTTACATATTTCTACTCGCCATGGTGAGTAAAATACTCGCCACTTTCAGGCCTGATTTGGAACTCAATTTGGCCACTCTTGTTTAAGTGTTCAATCAAACCACCTTCCATCTCAGAACATGCTTACTAACTTTTGTTAGTTGAACGATTCATGTTAGAAGGTTTGAGGTAGACAATGTCTACTTGAGCTCCGTATGATGATTGAAGACAAAGTAATTACTTCAGCAAAACGATGTGAAATGTGAAAACAAGTAAATCTTATTTCTTTCATAAGCTTAAAATGTTCAAGCTCAACTGAACCATTTAAGCATTGGGAATAACTGTTGGACAACTGCACTTCCAATGTTTCGCCTATCATCCTTGAGGTCACGATTGCAGCATATTTTTCTCAGTGTGTTAGTGTAACATAAGATTTCTACAGGCCAAAAGTTACAAAGTGACCTGTTACTCCTTCAGATTAAACAGTGAGTTAGACAGGCATCCTTTATGCACCACTATTATTCATGCAAATCAGATTTGCCAATGCCATGTTGCTGAGGCGAGGTTTTCTGCTGTGTCCAGACTGACTTGTCTAGTAGAGGTTTTCTGTTGTGTCCAAGTCTGATCTGTCTAGTGAAGGTTTTCTGCTGTGTACAGACTGATCTGTCTAGTAGAGGTTTTCTGTTGTGTTCAGACTGATCTGTCTAGTAGAGGTTTTCTGTTGTGTACAGACTGATCTATCTAGTGGAGGTTTTCTGTTGTGTCCAGTCTGATCCATCTAGTAGAGGTTTTCTGCTGTGTACAGACTGATCTGTCTAGTAGAGGTTTTCTGCTGTGTAAACACTGATGTGTCTAGTAGAGGTTTTCTGCTGTGTACAGACTGATCTGTCTAGTAGAGGTTTTCTGCTGTGTCCAGACTGACTTGTCTAGTAGAGGTTTTATGCTGTGTCCAGACTGACTTGCCTATTAGAGGTTTTCTGCTGTGTCCAGACTGATCTGTCTTGTAGAGGTTTTCTGCTGTGTCCAGACTGATCTGTCTAGTAGAGGTTTTCTGCTGTGTACAGACTGATCTGTCTAGTAGAGGTTTTCTGCTGTGTACAGACTGATCTGTCTAGTAGAGGTTTTCTGCTGTGTCCAGACTGACTTGTCTAGTAGAGGTTTTCTGTTGTGTCCAGACTGATGTGTCTAGTAGAGGTTTTCTGCTGTGTACAGGCTGATCTGTCTAGTAGAGGTTTTTCTGTTGTGTCCAGTCTGATCTGTCCAAGAGAGGTTTTCTGCTGTGTCCAGACTGATGTGTCTAGTAGAGGTTTTCTGCTGTGTACAGACTGATCTGTCTAGGAGAGGTTTTCTGCTGTGTACAGGCTGATCTGTCTGGTATTCTGCTATGTACAGACTGATCTGTCTAATAGAGGTTTTCTGCTATGTACAGACTGATCTGTCTAGGAGGTTTTCTGCTGTGTCCAGACTGATCTGTCTAGGAGAGGTTTTCTGCTGTGTCCAGACTGATCTGTCAAGGAGGTTTTCTGCTGTGTCCAGACTGATGTGTCTAGGAGGTTTTCTGCTGTGTCCAGACTGATGTGTCTGGTAGAGGTTTTTTGCTGTGTACAGACTGATCTGTCTAGTAGAGGTTTTCTGCTGTGTCCAGACTGATGTGTCTGGTAGAAGTGTTCTGCTGTGTACACACTGATGTGTCTAGTAAAGGTTTTCTGATGTGTACAGACTGATCTGTCAAGTAGAGGTTTTCTGCTGTCTCCAGACTGATCTGTCTAGTAGAGGTTTTCTGCTATGTACAGACTGATCTGTCTAGTAGAGGTTTTTACCTGTGTACAGACTGATCTGTCTAGTAGGGTTTTCTGTTGTTTACAGACTGATCTGTCTTGTAGGGTTTTCTGTTGTTTACAGACTGATCTGTCTCGTAGAGGTTTTCTGCTGTGTACACACTGATCTGTCTATTCAAGGTTTTCTGCTGTGTCCATACTGACTTGTGTAGTAGAAGTTTTCTGCTGTTTCCAGACTGACTTGTGTAGTAGAAGTTTTCTGCTGTGTCCAGACTGACTTGTCTAGTATAAGTTTTCTCCTGTGTCCAGACTGATGTGCCTAGTAGAGGTTTTCTGATGTGTATGCAGCCTCAGTTAAAATAGTCAAATTTCAATTGGCAGTGTCTCTGTTTCCTGTTGCTTTCTCCAAGACCTCAGAACAACTCGACAGCACTTGTAAGTCCATGTCAAACTTAAGGATGAGTTTGGCTGATATTGAGGTAGAAGACGATGTTTTCTTTCAATATATCTCCATTTCTTATGTTTTGAGAAATTCAGAAGTTGCGATGTAGGTACAAACTTTGCATTACTAGCAAAGCCTTCTCAATTGAACAGCCCTCATAAGTATACAGCACTTTTAGTACTTTGTTCAACAATCTTACTGTACACTTTTGTATCATAAAACTACAAATCCTGAATCAGGAAATAATGTTAAAGACCAGAACAGTGTTTCGCAAGTGTTAACACCCGCTTCACTCTTAAGATCACTTTGTGTGTCACACAATGGTATTTTCTTTCACTCTTTGGCACAGTTACCTGTCATTTTCGTCTGAGAGAAGGAGTATTTTCTAATGTCGCACCAACAGTGACATATGTTATTACTCCAGGTCCAACATTTTAATGCATTTTTCCATATTCACCTGATCTTGAGGGGGTCAAATGTACAAATGCTTATTTTCTACAAGCAAAGTTTCAAGAGAAACTAAGCCATTGAAGTTCCGTAAAATGATGAAATCTTCTTTTCTCTTTGAATAGTTGCTGAAGAAGACCTGATGACAACCGACCAAACAATGTTCGAGATTTGTTTTGAGCATGAATTATATCGATGCTGAAGCAAGACTTGTAAATGCAATAGTGATGCATACCAGCATGTTATCAGCAATCACCTCCTTGGTTTGGAAATGAACCATTCTGCTGAAAACAATTCTACAATCTTTGTTACGGTACGAGCGTCAGTTTGTCCTCGTTTTGCAGATTTCACGCTTAAACAAGGGTTTCAAGAAGTAGGCCTTGTGTAGCAAGAGCTATGTTTATTTTTATCAGTCACAGAGCTTTGTCAGAGACAAAAGACAAACCAATTCATTGCCTCTGTCTCGCAGAAGATGTGCATCTGTGTAGGAGATCCAGCTTTGTGCAAAGAACGGACAGTGACGACAACAATCAATGCAAACAACCACCGCCCGACGAAAGGTGATACAGACAGACGCAAAAAAAGCAAAACTACGTACCACTCATGCTACTGCTGCCTCCATAGGCTCTGCTGCTGGGTGGCCCAGAGTCTGAAATCATATTATTCAACAAATGATGAGGGTCCACTACTAACACCATTCTTACTGTAGATCAGGCAAACACAACTGTTCGAACACACTGATCTCACATGAAAACAAGAAGAGCAAACGCTCGATCGAGTCACTTTCGCAGTTCTGAATATTATATGAGGCATCAGATGGACAGGAAGAAATTGCTATTCACAACACAATACAGATGTAAATAATTTGATGTAAAGAATAATCCTATAAAGTTTGAATCAAATCCGATGAATAGTTTCAGAGATATGATATTTCAATTTTTTTCCTTCAAGACATACCTGTGACCTTGAAAAAGGTCAAAGGTCACCAAAGCAGACGTCAAAGTGTAGAGGTCACTGGGAGTCACGTTCACATAAAATTTGAGCCCGGTCACTTTTATAGTTTCCGAGAAAAGCCCAACGTTAAGTTGTGTGTTGCCGAACAGAAAAGGCTAGTTATCTCCCTTGTTTTTCTGATAACGTTCGTAAAAGGCTACAGATGTAAATACTTTGATGTAAAGAATAATCCTACAAAGTTTCAATCACATCCGATGAACTTTGTCAAAGATATAAAATGTCTAATTTTTCCTTTGACGCTGACCTGTGACCTTGAAAAAGGTCAAAGGTCAACGAAACCATCGTTAAAGTGTAGAGGTCATTGGAGGTCACGACTAAACAAAATATGAGCCGGATCGCTTTGATAGTTTCCGAGAAAAGTCCAACGTTAAGGTGGTGTCTACGGACGGCCGGCCGGACAGACTAACACTGACCGATTACATAGAGTCACTTTTTCTCAAGTGACTCAATAAAATCATCAATTAGATCACTCACTCAAGTCTTACGATTATGAATTTTTCTTCACACAAAGAAACCACACACGCTCCACACAAGTTCAAGTCACAGAAACGCTCTCTAATCAAGAGAGATGCTCATGAATACTTTGAATTTGTCTTCATGCTGGTAAACCAAGAGACATTGCTAGGTACAGGCAGGCAAAATTTGAAATTTGAAACAGAGGTTTAAAAAGCAGAATTTTAGAAAGAGCAGGTTAAAACAAACAAAACAAAAAAAGAATGAAGTGTCTAGCTTGATTATTTCCTGAGATATGCCCTTAATTCATCCGAGCGACGCGTCCGTAAGCGCGAATTTGTATTTTCGGCCAACTTTCAGGTCATACAGAAATTTCTATGATGTGAATAGAAATGATGAAAAGAGTTTTTGTCAGTCTTTATGACACAGACAGTAAGTAGTTAGGAAAAAGAAAGCAATACAGACAGAAATACATGAGCACTGACACACCAAAAACATGAAAACACACCATTATTAACATTCCAAAACAGCACAACTCTGTATTTTCAAAAGATCATAGCATGCAAGTTTATGAAGTGAACAGTTTGAAAATGAATCTTATAACACTTCATGTTATAACTGTCCACAGGAATTATTTCTGAGTTACAGTTCACATTAACTTTTAAGACACAAACCCTCAAACTTGACCCATCCTTTGATTTGTCACACGGAAAACGACCAAAAATAGAGAGCAATTATTTCAAACGCTGATAACTCGAAAACTACTTGATGGATCCACACCAAATTTGGTAGGCTGATTCTATGTACCAGGACAGAGTCACAAACACACTCAGGTATGCTGAATAAATTGGAATACTAACCTATCATGCTGTTTTTAACATAAAGTGGTGACAATCTTGTAGCGCTGAACGACATCACTTGGCGAATGGCATACACAAGGAATGTGAGTTCATGAAAACATCATTTCTGGCAGCATACAATAATGATAACATCAGAATACATGTGTATATAAGTAAGCAGAAGCATATGTGTTTAAAATATAAACTGTTCCATATTTGGCTATGTTGCATGAGTTTTCAATTTCAGTGCTTGAAGACACAAACGGTAAGTCCTGTTTTTCATCATCTAGTGATCTACGTAAAGTACGCTCTGTGAAAGGCAAAATACAGGCTTGAATAGAATGGTGCATTCTGCAGCACCCATATTCTGCCATTCACAGAGGTCATGGGGAGGTCACAAGCCAACACGAACTTCGCATGTACGGTGGCCTTGTCTGGTCGTGACGGCCACTTGTATGTGTCTTGTTTGACCGAGCACCTCTCCATGAAGTTCACAGCAGCAAGACTGTCCTCAATGACTGCCTCTACTTCCCCAGGATAGAAATCCTCCTCGTATCCCACGAGGATTGTTGTTCCAGGACGGACATCCTTGAACAGAAATGTCTCCTCTAGCTGTTTCATGGCCTCGTCTACCAGCCTCTCCATCCCCCCGTCTCCATCTCCCTGCTGCTCCTCCACATCGACTTCCTCATCGTCCATATCCTCTTCATCCAAGCCCTCCTCCTGCTCATCGTTCTCATCCTCTTCTTCCTCCATCTCCTCCTCCCCATCTACCCCATCAGTCAAAAAGTTCTTGAGATTCCGAGTGAGCACAGGCAGCTTGGCCGTTGCACGCAGAAGTGGTGATACCTCCTTCAGGATGAGTTTGTGGTACATTACTTCAGCCTTCAGCGCATCCTCCTGTGCACACCTACATTCCGGCACATAATGCTGAGGCCAAGGTCTACACAAAGAAAGTCACTGAAACTGAAAGTAAAACCGGCACCTTCACCCTCACGTTGTTTCACTTTGGCAGCCTCTTTCACAGTAGCTTCAAGTTCAGTCCGAAGACTAAGTCCCTCCAAAGGATCCCCATGCACAGTTCTTGGAAAGAAAGACTCCATGTCCTTCCAAGTGGTCTTTGTCTCCACTCGCAACAGTTCCAGTTGCAAAGCTAATCGGTGGGTGAGTGGTCCACGATCAACCTTTGGCGGTGCTCCCTTTCCAGTCTTGGTCAAGGCTTGTTTCATCTTCTGGAAATGTACATCATCTGCAACACACAAGATCCCGTCAAGGATTAATTTTTGTCTTGGTAAATGGACATACAACAGCTGAGCTGCACTACTTGTGTTTCCACTTTTTTTTCCTTCAATCACCTGATTCAAGACAAGTACTACTACTAGTACTTCTTCTTTGACTTTAGTAACTTGAATTTAAAAACAGCTTCATATGCATAGATCAGTAAACTGTAGTTACACTTACTGCTTGTAGAAAATTGATCAAGCGAGATAAAAATGCAAAGAAACCAGAAAAAGACTGACACTGACACTTATCTTAGTATTCTTACTGCATAATAATACATGTGTATTCAAAGAACATTGAAGCTGTTTGAGAATTGATTCGTGTATGCTACTCCATAATATCTCTGTTGTATAGTGCAAGTAGCAATAATGTGAGAAAATGCTACATGCGTTTGTGAATTCCCGGTTTCCAGCTGATAAATCGAAGACTGAAATACGGTGAAAATCGTCAACACTGACTATCGAAGTTCGATGATTTTTGTCACTTCCGGTTTTCGAATTTCATTTTATTTCTCGAGATTTCTTACTAATCATAAACAAAATGATGAAATGAATGCAAAATACGAACAAAACAACCCCAATACTTTTTGATGAAAACGTTTTTATTGAAGCAGTCGGTACCAATAAAATTAATTTTGAACTGAAATGGCAACACTGCCTCGTGCCGAAAGGTTCAATGAGGAGACGCTTACACAAGTTGGAAAATCGGTCAAATTTCTTGATAAAAAAACCGAACTACTCATATTAACTTACAAAGTGATCAACTAGTATGTTAATCTTTCAAAATATATAGTACTTACCAAGGCTGGGTTTGATGCTGAGAAGAAACGAATCCAAATTGCCAGGGCCACCGAGTGGTGGTTTTGCACGGTCCGCCATGACGCTAATCGGCTCTGCGGTATGCATGTGACCCCCGGTACTTGGTTTTGATTGGCTCGCGCAGCGTCAGGGAGCATGTCTCCCTCACGTGACAATTATCGTCGGATTGTTCAAAAAACGAGCTTTCTTGCGCATCTATTTGTTGTGCGATCCGTTCAGTAGTTTTGGAGATATTCAAGTTCAAACTGACGCCAAACTTTACACTTGAATTTCTTTATTTTACGGGCAAAAAGTCTCAGAAAGAATTGTATGTAATGAAAGAGTTACTCCCCGTTAATATGACCCTTGTAATTTGCATACTTTGAATGAGTTCTTGACTCTTACAACCGCAATTTTAGAGACGCGATGCAAAACATGGTGAGGAGACGGAAATGGAGGTAAGCGACAATCGGCGGCGATCGCATGTACAGTCAGCACCTTTCACACGTTTGCACAACTTACAAAGGTAATAAAGAAAGAAACAAATAATACAGACAGATAGATTAAGAACAGATCTTTATTTTGCAATCATTATTTTTTATTTCCATGCATTTTCTCGACCTGAACAAGACAGAGGAACACAGTCTATTTTTAGCTGGCAACGCTCTTTCCAGCCTAGCAGCCCAGAGGCTGCGGGTACATAACATTGCTCTTCCTTTGCAAGAAGGCTTCCCCACATCCAGACAAGCAGACGAACACACAAATAAAGCCTAGATGTTAAAACCAAAGCCCAGTGCCCCTACCCAGGCAAATAAAGCCGGGTGTCCAGGGGGCCGCTTAGGCCCCCTGGCGGGGTCAAGGGGCAGCGCCCTTTGTGGGGGTCAGGGAGCAACGCCCCCCGAAGCTGACGACTTTTTACTAATTCAAATGTGTTTAGTGCCCTCTCCTTGAAGCTGAGAGGGATATAAGTGAAAGATAACAAGGCTTGAGTAAGAAAAAATAATAATCTCAAGTGAATGGGCGGATTTTTTATTTTTTTTTATTTTCGTTTTCGGCGGAAATCCGCCGATCGGCAGAAGAGTACCATGCCTGCCTACCTCTGGACATGTAGGTGTCGCTGCGTGGGGGTCCCCTGCTGTCCAACTCCCGTGAAAATCTCATGCTGCTGGACCCACTTTCGTAGTCTCTGTGACTGAAAAAACACACAGCAAAACTAGTCAAGCTTCTTCAGTAATAAACTGCATGCATGTGATCAAAATGTGAGGAGCAAGAAGCAAAGTTACTGCTACTAGTGTCTGTAGAAAGAGATGACTAAAACAAACAAGAAAAGTTAAGTTATGGAACGTTTAATTATAGACAAAACGAAACATTCACAAGAACTTTGACCTATTGTCTTTAAAGTCGACAAACAAGGTACCTAATTGACATATAACTAGCTACTGTGGCTTATCTCTTAATTGCATGGGTGGGACTGAAAAATGCCATGAATCCTGAAGGCAACAAATGTTGTGTAGCCTGCTATTTTGGACTTAAGTGCACCAAAGCGAGAAAAAAAGGCCATAATTGAATCCGGATTTCCGGCATATACCGAAAGAATCCCACCCATGTAACTGTTGTCCCTTTCAAACTGGACGCAGCCAAATCAACGTTAGCAGTCTCGCTGTACGTCCACAGGTGAGTAACAAAGCTAGACGAGCTAGCAAAGTCAGTGTAAGTCATTGAATCCATTACGAGACAGTTATAACAGCTTTGACTGGAGGACTGACCGTGTGTTTCACACCTTAGTCAAATAAACAAGAGTTTATGCTGTCTGTAAACACTGGTGTGCTATACTCTCATCTTTTCCAACTTGCGACGAGATTCCTTTTTTTTTTAAACTTTTTTTCTTCTTTGCCATGCTTACTCTTATGATCTTCAGTTGGGATTCCCTTAATTTCCTCGACAAAAACATCAGTTTTCTCAAAGCTCTCACTTCAGAAGTAGGCATTTATATTCAAGGTTTCTCACTTTCATCCCATGCGTACTGCCCCTGAAAATGAGGCTTAGCAAGATTGGCGTGACTCCAACACACCCACCTTTCAAACCTGTCAGCGCCACGACTGCTGGTTGGCTCGCGGTAGTCACGTGACGACATGGAGGAGTAGCCATCGCCGCCACGTGGAGCGTAGGAATCCCGAGGCGAGTCGCGCAGGTCACTGCGCGGAGCCAAGTAGTCCCCTCGGCTCGTGCTGCCACGACTGTAGCCCTCCCCTCTGTCGTCTCCACGAGACTGTGGGTAGCTGTCTCTGTACGAGTACCTGTCAGCAAGAAAAGAGGACACCGCTCGTTGGACTCAACCAATAATGCCAACATTAAATTGCTAAATATATAAATTAACAAATTAATAAACAAGTTAAAGCAAGCTTTCACATAGCATAACTACAGGTCTTCCGACGTCTAAAGTTTTTATCACTGAAGGTAAATTTAAATTTTAATGCAAAGTGAACTATTTCTATCATGACCAAAATATGGCACTTACCATCTTCCATTAACTATCCACTACACCAAAACTCAGCAAGTAAGGAAAGTCACTACCATTTTCAATCTTTAGTGTGCAAAATGTTTTGATACAAGTGCAGAATCACTTGTTAAGAACAATTTCCCAGTGCAAAATCAGGTCATGAATTTTTTTTCCCAGGGCAAATCATGTCAAGAATTATTTTCCAGTGCAAAATCTTAAGAATTATTTTCAAGTGCAGAATCAGGTCAAGAACTATTTTCGAGTGCAATATCAGAAGTGAAGAATCATGTTCCTGAAATCCAAAGCAAAGCAACTGTTAGTTCAGTTGAGGTGAAACATTCCCATGCTGCAGATCTCAGCACAAGGTTGCCACAAAACTTGAACACAAGCCAACCCTGCAACAATAAACACCAAAGATGCAAGCACAAGCTGGAACCAAAACAAACATGCAGTATTAGCTGTACCTGGAAAACAAACTGGCCTAACACATCCACCACAAAGGCAGTCACTACACACTTTTTCCCTCCACCAACCCTGTGAAACTTCCCTTACTGCAGGCTTAGCCCTAACAGTGGGGCATACTTCAGACAAACTCACAGCAAACCAAGGGCCTACACCCAACCCCTGGAGGTTAAAGCTTAAAGGCACACTTCTTCCCACGTAGACAGTTCAGCTCACTGTCTCAGACCTGACTAGGCTTTCATGTGGGATAAGACCATCCCCCAACTTGGTCACATACCAAAAATCACAAAGGCCACTAGCGGCATTTTAAGAAATGCACACAAAAACTACCATCTCAACACAGCAAGCAGCCAGGGTGTTGATTTTTGGCATGTCCGAGGGGAGGGATGGTCTTGTCCCACGTAAAAGCCTGAACAGTCCGAGATGGTGAGATGGGGGGGGTATACAGGAGTCGAAATTAGAGACTTTTGTGCCGAATAAAAAAAAAACCAAGAGTACACTTTATCCCGGACCAAAATCTCTAAACTGGACTCCTGCATACCCGCTTTGAACAGCTTACATTTGAAGGAGTGTGCCTTTTAATGAGGCAGACAGCCACCCAAGGAGTGTGCCTTTTAATGAGGCAGACAGCCACCCAAGGAGTGTGCCTTCACCAGACACAGACCCACTCAAAAGGACAGAAAGTTTGCCTACCTGTCAGTCCCACCACGTTCAGGGGAGTACTCTCTCTGGCTGGTTGGGTAATCTCGGGTACTGGGAGCATAATCGCGGGAGCTGGGAGGATAGTCCCTGGAGGCTCTACTGGGACCCATACGACTGCAAAAATAACACAGGGAGCGGGTCTTTCAGTGTGCCTCTACACGTTAGGTGCACCACCAGTGTAAGTGCTCGTTCACACTCGGTGCACTCCAGCTTGAACAAGTGGTGAAGGAAAATACTATTCATTATTTCTAAAGGGTTTTCCATCCTGCAACTGTAGCTCATCACTTGACTACTTACCTGAAGTCGCAAAACTACACTCTTCCTGCAATTTGTTCAGAAAGCAAGCAATTTTCAAAACCAAAAAACAAAACCAAAAATAAAAATAAATTGCACAAACAGCTCACAATCACAGCATGAGCACTACTTTCAAACCGCACAAGCTAAGATTGTAAAAGGAAATGGTAACAACACACAACACAAAGAAACGCAAACGGGGAAAGAGATCATACCATAATCCTACTGATCTCACACGTAGACCTACAAACCCACAGAATCGGACAGAACCCCATCAGCACCAAGCAAATATTATGTAGCTTGTAACACGGTAATATAATTTCTTTTTTGCGCATAACACAAGTCACTTGTTAACTTTAGCTGCAAGTTGCAGCAAGAAACGACCCGGAGGATTATGGTATTGTCCACCAAGAGGGAAAGGTGAGGGTGGTGACCAGTGCTTACCTGTCCAGCAGACCGCTGCCACGACTAGTATCGCGCGGAGGGGAGGAAGCGTACATGTCTCGGGACCGTGACGGGGGACCCCTATCTGTGAAGCCACTGTCGTACCTGTCCTCTCTCCTACCTGCAAACACACAGGGAACATGTTACTCTTGACATATACATCATACTTCTCCTGTACTCATGTACATGGTTTCAGGCGTTTACATGTGTTCAGAGCATCGCACCACTTTGACACATACCTAAACTCCAAAGACTGGCTGACTCCTGTGTACAACAGTGCAAAAACTGCAACCAGGAAAGAATGTAAAAAAAATAGAAAATCAACTATCAAGAAAAAACAATCAATCAATCAATCAATCAATCAATGAGTCTTATATCGCGCATATTCCGTGGGTACAGTTCTAGGCGCTCTGCAGTGATGCCGTGTGAGATGAAATTTTATACGGCCAGTAGATTGCAGCCATTTCGGCGCATATTTACCTTTCACGGCCTATTATTCCAAGTCACACGGGTATAGGTAGACAATTATTAACTGTGCCTAAGCAATTTTGCCAGGAAAGACCCTTTTGTCAATCGTGGGATCTTTAACGTGCACACCCAATGTAGTGTACACGGGGGGAGGTTCAGACACCGAAGAGAGTCTGCACACAAAGTTGACTCTGTGAAATAAATTTCCGCCGAACCTGGGATCGAACTCATGCTGACAGCGGCCAACTGAATACAAATCCAGCGCGCTACCAACAAGCCTGACAGGGTCAAGTAGCAGCACCCTTGTTGGAGTTCAGGGGACACCACCCACCCACCCCCTTCCCCCCAAAATAAATAATTTTGGTGCATGTTTACACCATTTAGAGCCACTTCATGTAAGGCAATGCACAAAATGTAACACCTTTTTAACACCAGCCTTTTTTCTCCCCAAAACTTCCACATTATCAGGAATTCCATAAGGAAGCATCCATCCCTGTGCAACACACTCTCCTCACAGCCCCATACCGACCCTACCATCACAGTGCAGAGGCAGAAAAATAGACAATGAGTCTGATAAATGGACACAAAGCTCAGCTAGCTACTGTTCAACTTACTGTCAAAGCCAGACATGGGTCTGACACATCATCACAAAACTCAGCCAGCTACTGTACAACTTACTGTCAAAGCCAGACATCGGTCTGCCCCGGCCGGAATCAAAGCCGTTGCGTCCACGCCCCGGTGGCCCCCGTCCCATGAGACTGGACCTGGGGGGAGAGTCGTCCCTGCGCATGGGTGGGGATGAGGAGCGACCACTGCACACAGACACATCAACACTATAGAACCTGGTACTGCTACATACACTCTCAACTTTAGTGTAACTGGGCGCATGACAATGGCGCTATTTTACTAGCTGCTAAACAATGCTCTCTGTTTGCTTTAAGCATGTTGGAAATCGGCTCAATGAATGAAAAATAATATTTGTTTGAGAATACAGTGATAGTCATCAACAAGTCTTCCTATGAACAACAACGAAAACAGAGAGACAAAATTGCAATGAATACACCACAATGACATTGACATGGCTGCAACCTGGAAAATTCCAAAAACCGGCAAAAGTTGGGGTCCAGCTTTTTTAGTATTTAAAATGCCCCAAAAACTCTCCTGGAACAAAAACATCGGCAGCCGATGAAACCAAAAACCATGCATTGATGTGAATGTCAGAATCAGTACAGCTAAATTACAGGGACCACACTTGAAGACTGTTTAAAAACACATAAACCTGATTCAAGGTTCAGCGGACCTGACTTTTCCCCAGTGTTTTTAGAGGATCATCCCCCCTCCCCCCCCCCCCCCCCCCAAATGGCGTAAAAATCACAGAATCTATTCTCTATTTGAAAATTCCTGGTAGCAACTTTTATATATGAGTTGTTCTTTGCTAATGGTGACTGCGGTGGGTGACATCAAGTAAAATCAATTTTTTAAATTACGGGGAATGATGGTGACAAAATAAGATAATTACTGCATTCTACTGATGTAGCAGTATCAACAAAATCACCATGAAGGAAAATAATATGACAGAAGTAGCACTTATTCCTGCTTGTTTTCGTTTTTTGTTCACAAAATGGCGGCCAAAACGGGGAATGACAGACCCCTGCCATGTTCACAACACATTTCAAACCGACAGCTGCTCTAGAAAGGATAACTGTTATCATTCAACGATAACTTATACTTGGATTAAACTGCCCAAAATCTTATTTGGACAACTGACCCTCTCCTGCTCGCGTGCTGCGTCCGATAAAAAACTGGTAACCTTCGAACGCGCGTCGTCACAAATCCGATCCACTGAAGAAAGACAATTTGCCGGCCTGAGCGCCAGGAAGGCAAACACACATTTTTATTTTCAAATCATGGCATCATTATCGATAGATGAAGATATTTGGTCGCGTGAATATACATCCGTGTACCTCGCAACGGTGACTTTCGTATCTGCCGTCACAAACGTTCGCCAGGTTACCCCGATTTTCATTTCTTCGCTCGCGCAGTTGAGCATGGATTGTTCTCGTGCGGCCTCAGTCCGGAAGACGGCAGGGTAAACACACAAATAGTGATGATGTCCCGAGTTTTGTGTACTACATAGAAAAGTTTGTGTACGGCAAAATTGATGACGTGTCACAGAAGCGAGGTAACTCCGTTCGCAGGTTACTTTCGCGCGAAATGTCTCTGTGCCACCGGTTTCGTCCTGAAAATCAACCGTATCGCATTGATTTTGCGAAAACTGAAAGTTCAGGTAAGTTGCACAAGTTTCCTTAATGCTTACTTCGTAAAATTATTGATGTTAAAGTTGATAGTATAGTTATTTTAGAGCACAGGACTTAAAAATTATCGGGAGCTATGCAGCGACCGGCCATTCTCGAATGGTTTCATTCGTACGCAGGTGACCACAGATAATAGTTCTGCGAAGTTTAGGTGGCACTCTTCGCTGTTTTTTGGCAATAAAGTTGCAGAACTGTTTGTGTTGGTATTGTCTCCTTTATAACATTCATTTGTAGCATAATTTGATTGATTGCACCAGTACAGCGTAATACATGCACAAGTATTGGCAATTTGGTGTCGCGTGATTTGCAGGTTACCTCTTTCTGTTTTGATACATTTGAGCAGTAGTTTGCATTTGATTCTAATAATCTGTAGGTATTCCAAGTTACACCCTTTTAAACAATAACTGACCAAAATATCCCTGCCCTGCTGTAAGCAGTTGTGTTGCCACAAAAAGATCAAACTACAAGGTAACCTGCAAACGGTGTCACAAAATTACTGAACCTAACAACACTAAACTGTACATCAAAAATTCTTCAATACATGACAAACTAACAGCAAACACTCTGTTTTCATGGAGTTTACTCAAATTGTTTCACAGAATTAGTTTATAGATATGCTGTGTAAATTTGGTGTCACAAAGTACTGCAGGTTACTCCATTGTGACCCCCACCAGTCAGTCTGCTTTTTTGTCGGAACCATAAAAGTTCCTGACATTTTCTTTTTAGACTCAAATAATACAAGGGCTCCACTTGACAGGAATAGTATTTTCCAGGTTGTAGCTGCATTTTGAACATTTCAGTAAGTTTCCACTGTTTTGTCACCAATAGCAAAGAACAACTCATATATATACCCACAAGAACATCAGACTTAGAAAAAAAAGCACACAAAAATGAAAGCTACAAACAGCCTGCACAACTCACTCAAATCTGGACATCGGTCCGCCACCTCTTCCTCCTCCGCGGCTAAAGCTGCCTCCTCGCCCACCATACCCCGAACCCCCTCTGGGTGGTCCATCTCTGGGAGGGAACCCTCCTCTCCCTCCCCGCGACGGTGGACCTCCTCGGCCTCCCCTCGGTGGACCTCCACGAGAGGGTCTGCCACGGAAACCGCCGTCTCTGAAACCGCCGCCATCCCTGCTGAAGCGACTGGAGGAGTCCTGGCTCATGATGCCGCCCCGCACTGCGTCCTCCACGTGGAGCTTCTTGCCGTGGATTTCCTAAACACACAGGGTAAAGAACAAGTCTATCAACACAGTAAACACAAATTGTTTGCCTGTTAGCGTTATCGTATCGAGAAAGGAACTGAAAAATCTTACACTTACAGCCCTTACCGTCTGATCCACTTGTGGCTTCTGATTTTTACCCTTGTGAGTAGTGTAGGGGAATCTGAATACAGGGGAACCCCCTTTTAAGACCTACAAAAATCTTGGATAATCGGGTCCTAAAAAGGTTATAAACAGCAAGACTAAAAAAGTAAGACCCTGCAAGGAGGGCAGTCTTACATTTGGGGGTGGTCTTAAAAGGCAGGGTACCACTGTAAGCAGAAATAGTTTGTAAGCGTTACGGTAGCCAGAAGGGACTGAAAGATCTTACAGCCTTTCCTGCCTACTCTACATGTGGAGTTTGATTTGTCTTTCTTTCTTTATTTGGTGTTTAACGTCGTTTTCAACCACTAAGGTTATATCGCGACGGGGAAAGGGGGGGGAGATGGGATAGAGCCACTTGTTAATTGTTTCTTGTTCACAAAAGCACTAATCAAAAAATTGCTCCAGGGGCTTGCAACATAGTACAATATATGACCTTACTGGGAGAATGCAAGTTACCAGTACAAAGGACTTAACATTTCTTACATACTGCTTGACTAAAATCTTTACAAACATTGACTATATTCTATACAAGAAACACTTAACAAGGGTAAAAGGAGAAACAGAATCCGTTAGTCGCCTCTTAAGACATGCTGGGGAGCATCAGGTAAATTCTTCCCCCTAAACCGCGGGGGGGAGTTTGATTTGTTATCCTTGCCAGAAGTGTAGGGGATCTAAATACAGTGGAACCCCTCTTTTAAGACCAACAAAACATTTGTGACGGCTAGCTAGCATTAAGGCTGCAGAAAGAGATACAAGCTTTTACAAAGTGAATTTTTGTGCAATTTTAAAGAGTAATAAGGTCAGAAATAACCAACAAAGAGCTTAATGTGCTAACTTCTCAGAACAACTGAATATAAAGAATCAATGACAAGAGTAATTCATAGCGGTAGTTCTCTCTGATAGACATTTTCAACAAGAAGAGCAAACGCTCGATCGAGTCACTTTCGCAGTTCTGAATATTATATGAGGCATCAGATGGACAGGAAGAAATTGCTATTCACAACACAATGAGTCACGTTCACATAAAATTTGAGCCCGGTCACTTTTATAGTTTCCGAGAAAAGCCCAACGTTAAGTTGTGTGTTGCCGAACAGAAAAGGCTAGTTATCTCCCTTGTTTTTCTGATAACGTTCGTAAAAGGCTACAGATGTAAATACTTTGATGTAAAGAATAATCCTACAAAGTTTCAATCACATCCGATGAACTTTGTCAAAGATATAAAATGTCTAATTTTTCCTTTGACGCTGACCTGTGACCTTGAAAAAGGTCAAGGTCAACGAAACCATCGTTAAAGTGTAGAGGTCATTGGAGGTCACGACTAAACAAAATATGAGCCCGATCGCTTTGATAGTTTCCGAGAAAAGTCCAACGTTAAGGTGGTGTCTACGGCCGGCCGGCCGGACAGACTAACACTGACCGATTACATAGTCACTTTTTCTCAAGTGACTCAAAAATGTTAGTTATTTTTGTATTGCCATTTTGTGCCAACAAACCCTATTAACTGAAAGCAGGACATATGGTACTGGCTTGACACACTGAAAGCAGGAAAAATGATACTGGCAATTGAAATAAATAAATTATGTGGTATAAAGCTTTATCTAAAGACAAGCGTTACAAAGTTTTCACGAAGATAGAACTTCAACTTCAAGGAACATATCCAAGAAGCAGGTCTGCATAACTTATTGGTGAAGCTTTGTTTGCAAGAAACTGCGACAAGATCTTACCTGTTAAATGTAAACTTTCATGTTGTATATGAACTCATAAGTGGCAATTAATACCATTAACTCAAGTCACAGTTTTAATTTTACAATTTTAGCCTGCCTCTTTTTCATACTGGTTTCTGTGTACATTGAAAGGCCATCTTTCTCAAAATACTCAAGTTGATTCTCCACTACTAAAGCAACCTCTGAAAGCACTCTTTCTTTATTTCTTTGGCTGTCTATACCAAAGCTACAAACATTTGCTGTTACATCGCCTGTTTCTGCTCGGTTCTCTAGTACATGGAGTCATCAACTTGTTCAAATAAAAGCACCCTTCATTTCTTTGGCGGTCTATGCCACAGGTACAGGCATTTGCTGTTCAGTCACCCGTTTCTGCTCAGTTCTCTAGTTCATGGAGTCATCATCACTTTCTCATTTGAGATAGCAGTGCGGTTCCGCCTGCTTCTGAAGTTTCATACTCTGGCGCGTCGGAGTCAAACTCAAAACTAGTAAAGATTCAGCTGCCCCGCAGACGCAGTCTTACCTTAGCGTCCATATGTTTGACTGCCTCCTCAGCGTCTATTGGGTTCTCGTAGGTGACAAAACCAAAGCCACGGGACACCTGGCGCATCTTGTCCCGAATCACCATGGCTACAACAGAAGCATGAGTTGCATTCAATATCACTCAGGTTGCTCAATGTTGTCAGTGGTCTCCTTTTTCCATCACATTCACATGTTGTCAAACAGAACAGTGTTCTTCCTGGAAACATCATTTTTCCTAGGTAGTTCATTTCTTTGCTGATCTCATTTCATCACAGCTCATTAACTGGAATCATTTTAATTTATAGACAATGATCAGGCTTTCAAGCTCTTGCACCTACACCATATAATTTCAAACATAACGTCTGGTTGAAAAAGCTCTTAAAATAAAATTCAACATGAACATTTTTCTTTACTTCTAGTTCTACACACTCAACTTCAGGACTCTTTTTTTTTGCGTAGTGAATCACAGCTGACTGTCATACTCATACTCTCTGTCTCATCTTATGGAATCATACCAGAAGCATATATTCCATTTTGCCCAGTCGTCAGGACTTTGTGAATGCATTTGAAACTACTTCAGATAAAACTGATTCGACTGAATCATGTAATATTCACAAACTTCACAACTCCAGACCCCTTAAGCCTTACCCTCTGTGATTCTTCCAAACTTTGAGAATTCGCGCTCCAAGGTTTTCTCATCGATGTCTTCAGCAAGTCCGCCCACGAAGAGCTTGCCTGGTCTGTCTTTCTCCAACATTCTGTGTGACATTTCCTTCTCTGCAGACAGTCAAGTTAAACAGCTTTAACTTTCAGTGTGACATGGCCCAAAGTTGTTGACTGTACGTTCGCAACGAGTTTCAGCTTCCAGGCGACTAAAAACAGGACTGCTTCCTTGTCATGATCTCCGTCAATGATGTATACCACACTGTTGCATCAGTATTTTTCAAACTAAATTTCCAAGTCAAGCTCTAGTACTAAATTGAGTAGTAGATCCTTCTTCATTTCCAATGACAAAAGACACAGTTCTTCATCCTGGCA
>NC_090257.1:20512815-20517815 GCF_037325665.1 Littorina saxatilis
CCATTAATATGTCCCTCTATAAGTCCTTGTAGAATCTTAATCCACCAATAACTCCCTAACCGTGTGTTTGACTGGTCCCAATTTTTGTAAGGACCGTGTCAGGAATGTATAGAACCTGTTCACCAAGTTTGGTGACGATCGGTCCGTTCATTCTTGAGATCTATATGCGAACACAAACACACAAACAAACAAACACATCGACCGAATCCTATACACACCCCTATACCGGGGGTGTAAAGAAACACGACAGAAAATAGAGACACAATGAAATCCCTTCCGCTGCCCATGAATTACTTCCCACAACCTTTAACAAAATTAATAGAGAGTAAGTACAGTAGAACCCCCATTTTTAAGACCTAAATACAAATGAAAAACCAGGTCTTGAAAAGAAGGGAATCTTAAAGTGGAGGTAAATTTACAAAGATTATGAACAGCACATCTGAAAAATCAAGGTTATATAAAGAGGGAACTCTTAAATCGGAAAGGGGGGGGGGGGGGGTGGGGGGGGGGTCTCAAACGTGAGGTTCCACTGTGAAAAAAGAACTTACTGCGTACTCTAAGTACAGTTGACAGACACTCCTTGCAACTTACTTGACACTTCTACCACCCTGTTGAACTGCTGATAAAACAACAAATTAAAATGAAGAAACTACAGAAAGACGTATGGGGTGGAAGTACCTTTGTGACAAGGTTTTCAACCCTCTACTATTTGCATGGTAAACCTACTGTGATCGGAGTTTAAACTGCTTGTCATCTTGTCTTGCTCAATGTACGCTTGTTTTTACCAGGTCTTCCTTTCTTTCTTTATTTGGTGTTTAACGTCGTTTTCAACCATTCAAGGTTATATCGCGACGACCAGGTCTTCCTGCATTTGCAAGATTATTCGGGTATCTTTTTGCAATCACTGTACCTCAGAATGTTGTCTGTAAATTTCTTGGTAGCCTACGCGCCATATAGTACACAGACACAAGCACACACACCCACGCACGCAACCACGCACACTTGCACGCACGCACGCACGCACGTACGGAATTTTTTAACATACTCGGACGGGGAATCGAGACGAGGGACGTTGTGTATGTGTGTCTGTCAGTCTGTCTGTGTGTATGTATGTGTCGAGCGATTCAGAGAAAAATACTAGGTTGATCTTCGTGAAACTGTACATGAGAGTTCCCGGCTGAGAATGATATCCCCAGACTTTTGTTCTCCATTGGTTCGATAAATGTTTTTGATGACGTCATATTTGCGAAAGTTGAGGCGGCACTGTAACATCCTCATTTTTTGATAAAATTGATTGAAATTTTGGTCAAGCAATCTTCGACGAAGGCCGGACTATGGGATTGCATTTTTGCTTGGAAGCGAAGCAATTTAATTAATGAGTTTAGTCATTTGAAAATTCTAATTAAAATAAAACATTTAGTTATCGATCCAAAAATGATTTCAGCTTATTCTTTATTGTTTCATAATTTCAAAAACATATAGATATGTTATGTTTGGATCAAAAACAAGCCCAGAAAGTAATAGAATACAGACAAGCGCGCTTTCATGTGAAGTGCAATCACTACTGCGCTTTACTGGCTTGTCAATTTCTGTGCGTTTTTAACGTGAAAGTAATAACGATTTCATTGCCGCGGACTTGGTGAAAACAATGCAATGCATTCAATTTCATTCTGTGAATTCGACAGAATGATTGACTAAATATAGTAATTTTGCTTTACGCGACTTGTTTTTTCTTCCGACTGCCCCTTTCCACACCCCCGTGAACACACTCAGCTTTATTTGCACCAGTGTAAATGGAACTGGGATGTTTCAAAAATCTTGTCATATTGCATTTGAGGTCAATATGTAGACCAAGATTTTTGCTGACGAAATCGTTCCATGTTTGAATTGACTACTTTGCACGTGTTTAAGACTTAAAGTGCATATATAAAGTCCCAAATAGAATCAGCATAGCGAGACACATACGTTAAGATAATAACAATAAAATTAAAATTAAACACATCAAAACCAAGGATACGATTCAGACTCTGCATCATCATCATCATCTTTATCATCATCTTCATCAGCGATCATAATCAGCAGCAGCAGCAGCAGCATCACAGTCACTACACCGTCGTTATACATGTATAAGAGAGAGAGAGAGAGAGAGAGAGAGAGAGAGAGAGAGAGAGAGAGAGAGAGAGAGAGAGAGAGAGAGAGAGGAGGGTGGAGAGAGAGAGAGAGAGGAGGGTGGGGGGAGAGAGAGAGAGGAGGGTGGGGAGAGAGAGAGAGAGAGGAGGGTGGGGGGAGAGAGAGAGAGAGAGAGAGAGGAGGGTGGGGAGAAAGAGAGAGAGAGACAGAGAGAGAGAGAGAGTGAGTGAGTATGAGAGTGAAGGAGAGAGAGAGAGAGAGGAGGGTGGAGAGAGAGAGAAAGAGAGAGAGAGAGTGAGTATGAGAGTGAAGGAGAGAGAGAGAGGGGAGGGTGGGGAGAGAGAAAGAGAGAGGGAGTGAGTATGAGAGTGAAGGAGAGAGAGAGAGAAAGGGGTGAAGGGAGGGAGAGAGAGTGAGTGCTGCATATGATACTTCAAAAGCACGTTCATTTAAATGCAGATGAGTGTAGATTTTGATAGAAACTGTGAAATCCAAACCATGAATATTCATGAACATTTCAATGCTATAGATAACATAATTGTCTTATGTTAAGGGCGGAACATGTATACACTTAAAGCAGAGACATGGGGGGGGGGGGGGGGGGAGGCTCAGCAAGCAAAAATTGTTGCAAAAAGTAGGCTGAGTGCTTATGGAAATGTTTACATAAATGCTTGAAGTTTCAATTATTTCGTCAAGTTGTGAAGCGGGATTTCTTTCCAAACACCAGTGTGAATTCTCAGCGAAACCTTCCCTGCTTATGAGATGCTGTTTGCAAAAGGCCAACAGCAAAAGAAGTTTCAAATTTGAAACCGAAAAACTTTGTTTAAGTTTAAAAAGCTGTATGCTTCGTTTTTATTTAGGTGAATGTAGGTTAACCTTAACCTTAACCCTAACCCTCATTTTGAGAAAGAAAACAACTTCTAACTGAGCGATGTTTATTTTCTATTCATCATCTTGTTATCATTGGCCTAGTGGTAAGGCGTCCGCCCCGTGATCGGGAGGTCGTGGGTTCGAACCCCGGCCGGGTCATACCTAAGACTTTAAAATTGGCAATCTAGTGGCTGCTCCGCCTGGCGTCTGGCATTATGGGGTTAGTGCTAGGACTGGTTGGTCCGGTGTCAGAATAATGTGACTGGGTGAGACATGAAGCCTGTGCTGCGACTTCTGTCTTGTGTGTGGCGCACGTTATATGTCAATGCAGCACCGCCCTGATATGGCCCTTCGTGGTCGGCTGGGCGTTAAGCAAACAAACAAACAAAAACAAAAACAAAACAAAATCTTGTTATCACTTGTTCGTCCGTCCACCTCAAAGACACTATAGGTCGACGTTCCATGTGAATGTTTTGTTCGTCTTTGATTGAACGTTCCAGTAATTAACCTTTCTTGATTATTTTTGTTTTTGCATTTTTTAAATGAACTTTTACATAAGGATGGAAGACATCCTAGACAGATCTGAGTTGGTTTTGGTTTTTTTACACACAGGAAGGAGTGTGCTTTAAAGTGAAAAGTGCTCCTGGATCAAAGTTGTGACCTATTTTTACCATCCAGATTGTGAAAGATGTACACACTCCCATTTGTGCAATGAAAAACTCCTCGAGTGTATGCAGAGAAATATGGAACTCCTATGCTAACTGGTGCGGAAGAATACATGGCAAATAAACGAAGGAGAAATGGCTAGGCGAATTTATTATGCTATGACTGTCCTTTTCAAGACTGCATTTTTGGAACACGAGCATAATCGCCCTACAGCTTTTGAAAAACCTGTCCTATCGCAACCACCCGAACAAATGAAAAGAAATATATTTTTAAAATTGATTAGAATTTGCATTATATTATAATTATATTCTGCAATTTTTATAATGGGGGTAAATCAGGTAGGCGTATTTGTCGTGTGTTACTTCCTCTCAAAATAATTTAGATTTATCTGTATTTTCTTTTTTTGTACATAATTATATTATTTCCTCTCATGATACGTTCATTATTTGCCTCTCGTGATAAATCCATTATTCTCTCTCATAATAAACTACATGAATACCCGCTTCGCCGGGTACGGCTTCGCCGGGAAGAAGTCGAGCCGAATACCCGGCTGCGCCTGGGACCCGGCTTTGCCGGCGCACCGCACGAAGGAAGGGAGATAAACGCGCAAAACACTGGAGAAGAGTAAAAATAGTATAACGGGAATATGGATTGAGCGTTGTCGACAGTGACCTTCTAAAAATAGAAACGGGAATATGGATTGACGCCACACGAAGGAAGGGAGATAAACGCTGAAAACACTGGAGAAGATAAGGAAGAGTTACTGGGAATGGATCCAGAGAAAAACCAAAATCGGTTCAGCGCTGCGCGCTGAGAGCACGTGTTGAAATATCTCATCGAGCAGGTTGTGTCCGGGGTGTAGCTGAATATGGCCACCAAATTTGAAACAGATCCATCGAGAACCTTGGGCGTGCATCGCGGACACACACACACACACACACACACACACACACACACACACACAGACACACACACACAGACACAAGTCGTATATATATATATAGATAGATGTATATCTTTTTATATTTTTATTTATACTTGTAGGATAAATTTATATTTATTTCCTCTCATAATAAAAGCGACTGTACATTTTTGTGTGTGGGTTTATTTGCTTTGTGTCCTCTCGCTCCAGTTAGCAAGGACTGAGTTCGATATTATTTTCTCCGTAAACTCGAGATTTTAATTGCAAAATTGGGTGTGTGGTAATTGGGTGTGTGTGCACCTAGCGGTAATATGGTTCATAACGTATACATTCATACAGTTTGTGTAATTCATTCTTCATTTTTAAATTCAAAGCATGCAGCAAGTTTTAAAAAAAATAAAATGTGTTAACA
>NC_090257.1:20522815-20527815 GCF_037325665.1 Littorina saxatilis
AAAAAGGTATACATGGCCCACGACTTTCTACCGACGTGGTTTTGACACTAAGTCGCTTGAAAGTCGCTTGAAAGTCTGCCATGTGAACAGCACTTAAATCAGCTGTCCTTTTATGTCAGCTCCGTGTTGCTGTTTATGAGAAGTGGCCATGTTGAGTCTTGTGAGTTTCTTCCTATCAGTTGTGGCGGACATTGCCACAGGGTTAAGTGGATAAACTGTGCATTTCCAGCCGTAATTCCTCTAGTTGCAAAACCCACACCGCCGCTGTAATGCTAAACGTTAGCCTAACTCTGCTGGGTGTTTGTTAATGAATGACACCACTCAGTGTTGTGTGTGTGTGTGTGTTTGTTAATGAATGACACCACTCAGTGTTGTGTGTGTGTGTGTGTGTTTGTTAATGAATGACACCACTCAGTGTTGTGTGTGTGTGTGTGTGTTTGTTAATGAATGACGCCACTCAGTGTTGTGTGTGTGTGTGTGTTTATTAATGAATGACACCACTCAGTGGTGTGTGTGTGTGTGTGTGTGTGTGTTTGTTAATGAATGACACCACTCAGTGTTGTGTGTGTGTGTGTGTGTGTGTGTGTGTGTGTGTGTGTGTGTGTGTGTGTGTGTGTGTGTGTGTTGTTGTTGTTGTTGGGTGTTTTGTTTACTCTGCATACTCTGTTACACGAGAGCCGGAGTGGCACAGTGGTTAGAGCCCTTGCGTCTCACGCTAGAGGTCGTGGGTTCGATCCCCACCCGGGGCAAATACAAATATCCGATTTTTCCGAGCGCTCTCCAGTCCACCCATCTAAAAATTGGTACCTGACCTTTTGTAGGGCCGGGGGAGGAAAAGGCAGCGAGGGTGAGGAGTGGGTACCACCTTCATAAAGCTGGCCCCAGAATAGTTGAGATCTCTAACATCCATAACTGGCCTTGATACGGAACGATTCAAGGGGGGCAATCTCAGTCATCTGAAAGATGGAAATCCAAACGCAATCCGCTTTGTTCGATTTTATGGGCTTGGACGATAGAGAAAAATAAGAAAAGCAAAAGCTGGAGTCCAGTCTGGACGAAACTGCTATCAAGAACGCAGAATTGATTTTTTTCTGAGTTTGTTTAGCCGTAAGCGCCATGTTTATCGGAGCAGGAAACTCTTCCAGAGTGAGGCCCCTTTGTTGGTTTCACTGCGGCCGCATTGTGAACAGCAGTTATGGGAAATTCGAAATGAGAAATGGCGCTTACGGCTAAAAACAAAACTCAGAAAAAAATCAATTTCTGCGTTCTTGATAGCAGTTTCGTCCAGACTGGACTCCAGCTTTTGCTTTTCTTATTTTTCTCTATCGTCCAAGCCCATAAAATCGAACAAGGCGGATTGCGTTTGGATTTCCATCTTTCAGATGACTGAGATTGCCCCCCTTGAATCGTTCCGTATCAAGGCCAGTTATACGGTACTGGCCGTGTGTTCAAGATGTCTAACATCTTGCTCCCCTTCGACTACCTTTTCCTTTACCTACTCTGTTACACAGGTACGCTTTCGCTCGTCACCACATGGAGATGGCCAAGAAGATGAAGGACGCCATGGAAGGCAAGGAGGACTTCATGAAGATGGCCTTCAAACACTTCATGGACAAGATGGCCGAGAAAAAAGATCAGATGGGCGGCGCCTCCACGGAAATGGGCGGCGACAATCCAATGGTAGGGGCTGTATTTACTTTAGTTTGTTATAATTGGTGCATGAAAACTGAAAGGTCAAAGACCAGAAGAAAGATCAGATGGGCGGAGCTTCCACAGAAATGGCCGGCGACAATCCAATGGTAGGGGCTGTGCTTACTTTAGTTTGTAATAATGGGTGAGAACTAAAAGGTCAAAGACTGAAGAAAGATCAGATGGGCTGATGAGCTTCCACGGAAATGGGCGGCGGCAACCCAATGGTAGGGGCTGTGCTTACTTTAGTTGTTTTTTTTTATAATGGATGAGAACCAAAAGGTCGAGGATTGAAAAAGGTCGACATTTGGTCGAGGGTCAAAAGGTCGAGTGCGACAAAAGGTCGAGGACATTAATTTTGGTCGAGGGTCAAAAGTTCGAGTGCGACAAAAGGTCGAGTGTGACAAAATGTCGCCAGCAAAACGTCGAGGGGACAAAAGGTCGAGGATTGAAAAAGGTCGAGGATAAAGAAAAGATCGAGGTTTGAAAATGTCGATTTCATGTTCTGTAAGTATACCGACGTGTGAGCCAAATTCGTTATTCTTGATTATTTATACTTGAAGAAAATGCTGCTACGAGTTATAATGTAGTGAATGAAAGTTATGACACATAGGAACAAACGGATATCTAAAAGCATCTTATCGTTATATAATTACTGTTATGGTTTCATGAAACAAACCTAAATTGTTCTTCAGCCCCTTAGAGCATGCTGTATGACGCATCAGCTCTCACGTGTTTGATCCCGCTTGACTCTAAAGCTCACGGGACAAGAAAAAACAGGAATAAATCAATCAGTCAATCAAAACTTGCATGTTTGTCGTGGCACACAACAGGGAGGCGGTATGGGTATGGGCTGAGTCAGGATGGGCAGAGAGTTGGGCGAATGCCAAGGCTATTATATGCACATGAAGACCATGTGGACACTGTTCGTTGGGTAGCCTGTGTTGTACGATATGTTCAAATATAACATGTTTGTCATTGCATACACCAGGAAGGAGGTATGGGAATGGGCGGAGGCTAAGATGGGAGGAGAGATGGGCGGAGCTAAGATGGACGGCACCAAGGCGATGCATCTGATGTCATACATGTGGAAACTGTTCGTGGAGTATGCAGTAAGATGTTGAAGTCTAACATCTTTGTCATTTCACTCATCAGACAGGAGCCAGGGGTGGATTAGAGGGGGGGTGGTGTTACAGGGGTTCCGGATTCCCCCCCCCCCCCCCAAAGACTGTCTGTGAAAAAAAAAACAGAAAGCATTTTCTGCTTGTGAAAAAAAAATTCTGTCTGTTTGTTTGTTTGCTTTAACGCCCAGCCGACCACGAAGGGCCATATCAGGGCGGTGCTGCTTTGACATTTAACATGCATTTCTGTCTGTAAAGCCATTATTTAATACTAACTTTAAAAGAAATGATGAGTGGCTGTGGACACCAGTTGATCATGTTTAAAATCAAGGATAAGCCACAAATTGTTTATAAAATAGCTAATATTCTTTAGCCCCTGTACCCCACCAATTTGCCGTCTACTGACCCCTGGACCCCAAGTTGTAACTCCCCCCCCCCCCCCCTCTGGCTTAACTGCTCCGCCCCTGAGAGCTATGGGTATGGGCGGGGCTAAGATGGGCGGAGACATTGACGGAGAGATGTGAGGAGCTAAGATGGACGGCGCTAAATCGATGCACCTGATGACCATGTGGACACTGTTCGCGGAGTGTGCTGTGAAGTTTTCAACTCTAACATTATTGCCATTTCAGTCATCTGGGAGGCGGTATGGGTTGGACGGAGAGATTGGCGGAGCTAAGATGGACGCCGCCAAGGCTATACACACGAAGACCATGTGCCATGATGTGGACACTGTTCATGGGGTATGCTGTACGATGTTTAAATGTAACATGTTTGTCATTTCATACACCAGGAAGGAGGCAAGATGGGAGGAGACTGAGATGGACGGATCTAAGATGGACGCCGCCCAGGCAATGCACCTGATGAAGATAAGGATACTGTTCGTGGAATATGCTAAAACACACAACTCTAACATGTTTGCCATTTTACTCATCAGGGAGGAGCTATGGGTATGGGCGGAGGCAAGATGGGAGGAGAGATGGGCGGAGAGATGGGCGGAGAGATGGGCGGAGCTAAGATGGATCCCGCCCAGGCGATGCACCTGATGACGATGTGGAAGCTGTTCGTGGAGTTCGAGACGGCCTTCATGGTGCAGGGCAACATCATGGCCATGGGGTTGGACGAGAAGACCAAGCGTGCCCTCTTCTTTGAGACTTTCGGCAGGTCAGGTTTATGCAAACTGTTTGTTTTTGTGGTGGTGATGGTTTCATGTTTGGAGTCGTGCAAATTCCCACCTAGACGCTCATGCACGCACGCATGCCTCACCCCACCCCACCCCCCCCCCCCATCTTATGCCAGTACCAGAGTTATTTTTGACATTTGTTAAAGTTAACGGATTTGTCTCGTATGTACCCAGCACGCACGTACACAATTCTACAAATGGTACAGACATTGACCCTTTGTTCTTCCTGGATGTCAAAGAAGCAAACCCCAGGAAAAAGAAGAAACAACAACAACAACAATAACAACACCAACAAAACCACCACCACGAACACCCCCACCACCACCACCACCAACAGCAACAACAACAACAACAACAACAACAACAACAACAACAACAACAACAACCACTCTCGCAATCTCAATCAGTCAAAGCGTTGTTACGCCGTTACTGGGGTAAACCCTGAGTGCTTGAGTTTTGTGTTTGTTGTAAATCTTCCAGCTAACTTTACTCAAACTAAAACGTCATTGCAATGCAATGTGACTGCCACAGATTCGTGAAGAACTCCATGGACATCAAGAAGCACTCGGACATGGCGGCCAAGGTCCACGGCTTGGTGGAGCAGTCCAAGCAGAAAGCCATGATGGAGAGAGAGGGTAAAGGTGACCAGGACATGAAGGCCAAGTTCATGGAGTTCGTCAAGGTAACACAGATGATGATGATGATGATGATGATGATGATGATGATGATGATGATGATGATGATGATGATGATGATGATGATGATTCTTTCTTTCTTTATTTGGTGTTTAACGTCGTTTTCAACCATTCAAGGTTATATCGCGACGGATGATGATGATGATGATGATGATGATGATGATGATGATGATGATGATGATGGTGATGATGGTGATGATGACGATGATGACGGTGATGATGATGATGATGATTATGATGGAACTTTATTCTACAAGGGTAGAGATTTAAGGCTGCGCCTTTTCTTACAACCTGAGAGAGAGAGAGAGAGAGAGA
>NC_090257.1:20532815-20577815 GCF_037325665.1 Littorina saxatilis
CAAAAACATATACATATGTTATATTTGGATTAGAAACAAGCTCTGAAAATTAAAAATATAAAAATTATGATCAAAATTAAATTTCCGAAATCGTTTTAAAAACTATTTCATCTTATTCCTTGTCGGTTCCTGATTCCAAAAACATATATATATGATATGTTTGGATTAAAAACACGCTCAGAAAGTTAAAACGAAGAGAGGTACAGTAAAGCGTGCTATGAAGCACAGCGCAATCGCTACCGCGCCAAACAGGCTCGTCACTTTCACTGCCTTTTGCACTAGCGGCGGACTACGTTCAGTTTCATTCTGTGAGTTCCACAGTTTGACTAAATGTAGTAATTTCGCCTTACGCGACTTGTTTAAGAATGTGGGAGGTCTTAAAAGGGGGTTCCACTGTAGACACGCGACGTTTTGTTCTCAAATCTCACGGTGGTTTACTCGTTCGTCAGGTCGATGCTGTCGTAGTAGGGCGCTGACGCCTGTTGAAGCTTAGACGTGAAATGTTCAAATCGCACAGTGTGAAACTGACCTTAGTTGTGTTAGTGCTTCGCCCGAGGGCGACAGAGAAACATACACAGCTGTGATTTTAGCTCATTGACTTCAATTGCCTAATTCGGATAAGTACTGGCTTCGCGTGAGGACGTTATAAGCAAGAATTGTCAGCCAGCCGCGGCTGAGAAACCGCTTAATATCGTAACTGCACACTACAGTTTTAGTTTTGTAACGGTATGTAAGCGTAGAATGGATGTCCAGCTTCGTCCTTTAACAAGCGTAACTGCCTACCACTATATATTGCTTTTGTAACGGTATGTAAGCGTAGAATGGATCAATGATGTCCAGCTTAATTCGTCCTTTAACAAGCGTAACTGCCTTCCACTATATATTGCATTTGTAACGGTATGTAAGCGTAGAATTGATGTCCAGCTTCGTCCTTTAACTGCCTACCACTATTTTGTTTTTGTAACGATATCACAGTAAGCATAGAATTGATGTCCAGCTTCGTCCTTTAAACAAGCGTAACTGCCTACCGCTATTTTGTTTTTGTAACGATATCACGGTAAGCGTAGAATTGATGTCCAGCTTCGTCCTTTAAACAAGCGTAACTGCCTACCACTATTTTGTTTTTGTAACGATATCACAGTAATAGCATAGAATTGATGTCCAGCTTCGTCCTTTAAACAAGCGTAACTGCCTACAACTATTTTGTTTTTGTAACGATATCACGGTAAGCGTAGAATTGATGTCCAGCTTCGTCCTTTAAACAAGCGTTACTGCCTACCACTCTATATTGCTTTTGTAACGATATCACGGTAAGCATAGAATTGATGTCCAGCTTCGTCCTTCAAACAAGCGTAACTGCCTACCACTATTTTGTTTTTGTAACGATATCACGGTAAGAATGGAATTGATGTCCAGCTTCGTCCTTTAAACAAGCGTAACTGCCTACCACTATATATTGCTTTTGTAACGGTATGTAAGCCTAGAACTGATGTCTAGCTTTAACTGTTACTTCAAACGGAATCAATAATTCATTGGTAAGCTTATAATAGTGTGACAGGGGAGGCTACCGCTCCTTTCACAGCAGACTCTGCACCCGAGTTGTTGGCCTTTAAGTCAACACCGGTGGATTGTGGAATTCTGTTTGTGATGCGGTCTGGTGGTTTCCGATTGTCTGTATGTTCATGGAAACCTTCGGGTTTGCATAACAGTTTTTATAGGGCTAAGAAATTGGCCCTAACATTTTCAATCCTGTTTGATTGCACTTCGCTTCCCGAGGTGATCGTAGTGTTACGGCACTCGGTTACATCTGGCGCTTGCGAGCATGTTCATGGAAACCTTCGGGTTTGCATAACAGTTTTTTGGGCTAAGAAATTAGCCCTAACATTTTCAATCCTGTTTGATTGCACTTCGCCTCCCGAGGCGATCGTAGTGTTACGGCACTCGGTTACAATAGAAAATGAACATAATCAGCTTGACCGTTGTCTAGATATCGCTGTGTTTGTAAGTGTAGAACGTAAACGGTAAACAATGAAGAACGATGCTCTCCCCCCCCCCCCCCCGCCCCCAATGGCGGGGTGGTAAGACGTCGGCCTCTTTTTTGGAAGGTCGAGGGTTCGAATCCCGGCCGTGGCCGCCTGGTGGGTTAAGAGTGGAGATTTTTCCGATCTCCCAGGTCAACTTATGTGCAGACCTGCTAGTGGTTTATCCCCCTTCGTGTGTACACGCAAGCACAAGACCAAGTGCGCACGGATAAGATCCTGGGTTATAGAAACACGAAAATACCCAGCATGCTTCCTCCGAAAGCGGCGTATGGCTGCCTTATTGGCGGGGTAAAAACGGTCATACACGTAGAATTCCACTCGTGCAAAAACACGAGTGTACGTGGGAGTTTCAGCCCACGAACGCAGAAGAAGAAGAAGAAGATGCTCCCCTCCTGAAAAAAGGAGAGAGAAAAAAATCACTGAGAGAAGAAAACAAGTCGCGTAAGGCGAAAATACAACATTTAGTCAAGCTGTCGAACTCACACAACTCACAGAATGAAATTGAACGCACTGCATTGTTTCACCAAGTGTATACTCGTAGCATCGTCAGTCCACCGCTCGTGACAATGGCAGGGAAATTGACAAGCCAGAATAGCGCGGTAGTGGTTGCGCTGAGAAAGATCGCACGCTTTTCTGTATCTCTAATCTGTTTAACTTTCTGAGCTTGTTTTTAATCCAAACATATCATATCTATATGTTTACTAGAATGAATACCCGCTTCGCCGGGTAGCCGGCTTCGCCGGGAAGAAGTACTTAGAGCCGTACGCCGGCTTCGCCGGGTCCGAACAATGGACCCGCCAAGCTTAGGTCCCTCCCAGATTCGTGGAATGGGAACAGCACGAAAATGATTCAGTGGCCATAATGCCATTCCTGACCATATCGAGTCCCATCCTTGTCGACGAATGTAACCGTGTTAATCACCTTTGGAGGCGAACTCCACTCAAACAGGACTGAGCAAGTCAGAGCTTATCTCTAAGCCCTTTTGAACTGTTATGGCTTCTCAAAGGAAGGCCAGTACATAAAATTACACAAAAGCCGCCAGACCACATCACAAACAGAACTGAACAATGCACAGGTGTTGCTCACATAGAGACACACACACACACACACACACACACACACACACACACACACACACACACACACACACACACACACACACACACACACACACACACACACACACACACACACACACACAAACACAGAGAAGCCGTATCTATAGAGAGATAGATGACAGTGTATTTTTCGCGTGGCTATAAATTGATTCGACCTTTGCACTTTTACAGTGAGGATAATTTACGGGTCCAATTTACGTTCTGGACACTGCGGTGACCTTCTAAAAATAGTAACAGAACGCCGGGAATATCCGAAGATGCCCCCTTCATACAATAGTGCACCATACGAAGGAAGGGAGGTAAACGCTGAAAACATGGAGAAGATGAGAAGATAAGGAAGAGTTACTTATAATGGTGAAATGAACACAAAAACCAAATTCGGTTCAGCGCTGCGCGCTGAGAGCACGTGTTGAAATATCTCATCGATGATATTGTGTCCGGGGTGTAGCTGAATACGGTGTCCAAATTTGAAAAAGATCCACCGAGAACTTTGGCTTTGGTGTGTCGGTATGGGGGCCCGGGTAGCTGAGGTGGAACCAAAATAGCTGAGGTGGAACCAAAATCGGTTCAGCGCTGCGCGCTGAGAGCACGTGTTGAAATATCGACCAGGTTGTGTCCTGTACCGGGTCTACCTGAATATGCCCACCAAATTTGAAGCAGATCCATCGAGAACTTTGGCCGTGCATTATGGAACGCGAAAAGGGTCAAATGATCGATCAGAATGATCGATCACAATGATCGATCATTTTTGCGTTTGACCCTTTCCGCCACGCGCGCGGAAAGGGTCAAACGATCGATCAAAATGATCGATCAAAATGATCGATCATTTTAGTGGATCCGGTGTCGACAAAAAGTGTAACCGGAATTTTACCGGCACACAGTCTGGAGTTCAGAGTTTCGAACTATTGCCGCAACCCGTTATTGCCGCAACCTGCTATTGCCGCAACCCGCTATTGCCGCGGAACTTTCCCGCAAGAAAAATCTCCTGATCTCTCTCTGTGAATATTTTCAGGCATGGTACTCTTCCGCCGATCGGCGGAAATCCGCCGAAAACGAAAAAAAAATAAATTAAAAAAATAGTGGTAGGCAGTTAAAGGACGAAGCTGGACATCAATTCTACGCTTACATACCGTTACAAATGCAATATATAGTGGTAGGCAGTTACGCTTGTTAAAGGACGAAGCTGGACATCAATTCTACGCTTACCGTGATATCGTTACAAAACTAAAACTGTAGTGTGCAGTTACGATATTAAGCGGTTTCTCAGCCGCGGCTGGCTGACAATTCTTGCTTTACTGTACCTATCTTCGTTTTAACTTTCTGAGCGTGTTTTTAATCCAAACATATCATATATATATGTTTTTGGAATCAGGAACCGACAAGGAATAAGATGAAATAGTTTTTAAAACGATTTCGGAAATTTAATTTTGATCATAATTTTTATATTTTTAATTTTCAGAGCTTGTTTCTAATCCAAATATAACATATGTATATGTTTTTGGAATCAGAAAATGAGGAAGAATAAGATGAAATTGTTTTTGGATCGTTTAATAAAAAAATAATTTTAATTACAAGTTTCCGATTTTTAATGACCAAACTCACTCATTAGTTTTTAAGCCACCAAGCTGAAATGCAATACCAAACCCCGGCCTTTGTCGAAGATTGCTTTGCCAAAATTTCAATCAATTTAATTGAAAAATGAGGGTGTGACAGTGCCGCCTCAACTTTTACAAAAAGCCGGATATGACGTCATCAAAGGTATTTATCGAAAAAAGGAAAAAACAGATTGGGTTTATATGACATAGTGTCTATACAGTGGAACCAACAACACAGACACCCCGCAAAATCAAATTCGCAACAATATTTTGGAATCAGGAACCAACAAGAAATAAGATGAAAGTGTTTTTAAATTGATTTCGACAATTTAATTTTGATAATAATTTTTATATATTTAATTTTCAGAGCTTGTTTTTAATCCGAATATAACATATTTATATGTTTTTGGAATCAGCAAATGATGGAAAATAAGATAAACGTAAATTTGAATCGTTTTATAAATTTTTATTTTTTTTTACAATTTTCAGATTTTTAATGACCAAAGTCATTAATTAATTTTTAAGCCACCAAGCTGAAATGCAATACCGAACCCCGGGCTTCGTCGAAGATTACTTGACCAAAATTTCAACCAATTTGGTTGAAAAATGAGGGCGTGACAGTGCCGCCTCAACTTTCACGAAAAGCCGGATATGACGTCATCAAAGACATTTATCAAAAAAATGAAAAAACCGTTCGGGGATTTCATACCCAGGAACTCTCATGTCAAATTTCATAAAGATCGGTCCAGTAGTTTAGTCTGAATCGCTCTACACACACACACACACACACACACGCACGCACGCACATACACCACGACCCTCGTTTCGATTCCCCCTCGATGTTAAAATATTTAGTCAAAACTTGACTAAATATAAAAATAAGAAGAAGAACGCTGGAAGGCCATAACCTCTGACCCGGTCGTATCACTTACTGATTTTTTTTTTTACTCTCTTTAACTTTGGGGGAAAAGGGCATAATGACTAGATGTATCGTGAAGAAGTACGAGAACAAAATAAAAGGGTACCCATGTGCTCAGTGTTACGCACCCGAGACTTTTCCATTTTCTGACAGTTACGGACCCCAGTCTTCCCCTGTTACGTGCCCCAGGCATTGGAACTTTTCTCTAACCTCCATTTTTATGCATTTTTTAGCTAGTTTTACGTGACAGTAGTTGGAGGTTTTTGCATTTTAGTCATGTAACGCAGGCTTGTTCTTTTTTGTAAAAGTTAAACACATAGATTTCAGATGCTACTACGGTCAATCTGATCATGAGCTCTTTGAAGATGTTATTAACCACGCTGTTAATGCCCATAGTGACAACGAACTTACAATACGGGTTCTCACCCTAAATTCACAGACTGGGAAAAGATAGTACGAAAAGACAGATTTTAAAGTGTTCCAATCCATTCTACTAAAGCATGTTAAAACTGTTATTGCGAAAGAAACCACACACAAAATTTGAAATTATGTTTGATGATGCAAACAAAATAAAATGTCCAGCAATTTCAAGTGAAGAAGTAGGTGTGTGTGTGTGTGTGTGTGTGTGTGTGTGTGTGTGTGTGTGTGTGTGTGTGTGTGTGCAGGGGGGGGGGCTAAATTAAAGGAGATCTTGGTCTTTGAAGATGTTATTAAGGTGTTACGAGTGTGTTCAAGTTGCGGTTCTTGCCAATGTTTATACTCACTGAGTTACTTGCCTTGATTGCGACGGCGTATACCCACGGTCCAGTGTGCATTCTTTCTTTCTTTATTTGGTGTTTAACGTCGTTTTCAACCGTTCAATGAGTGTGCATTCGACAGGGGGTGCCCAATATGTACTGCTAGAACTAAGATACTTCTTGATTTCAGTAAATAGTTTCATTACATGTCAACTAGTTTGTTTTCAAATGTTTTTTTTGAGATCGCCAAATGGTATTGTGTGAATAACATCATTCGGTCGATTGTACGCACGGCGCCGTTCTTATATGAGCTCTCAGTCCATTCCTTCTTTCTGGTATGGAAACAGACGTGTTTCTGGCGAAAGAATCGGCGTTTTCAACTCGCCATATCTTCATATTCATTCGGACTAGAACAACGAAATATGACTTTCTTGTAAAAAATTATCCCGAACCTTGCGACTCTGGCGAAGCGGCCTTTGGCAGGTACGACAGTTTTAGTCACCCAAGTGAATAGATCTAAAACGCACGTGGACGAGTTTTTCAATGGCGTATTTGAAGTTTGTGAATGTTGTGATTACAAATCATTTCGGGGCACCCCTCAGTCTATACGTACAGACAAACAAATTGCATGGAACGAAAGTTGAGAGGCTGGACTGTAACACGACACACAAATATTATTCATTTTATCCCCCTTTCCTTTTAATTAGAAACATAAAATTAACTCTGATAGATTTGTCTGAGTTCTTTTTTGTTTCCGTACATCATTTTAGTCTGTAAGTAGACTACATTTCATGTTTTCCGATGAACAGGTCAATGCACTAAATACACAAGTGAAAAACGCGGTATTTTTGAATTTCTCGCCTACAAAACAAGATTTATCTCGGTTACAATTATTCTACGAAGTGGCAGAGACATTTAGTAGTTTATGCGTATATAGTTTGATGTCAACTTTGACAAAATGCCTGATATAATCTAATTTAAGTGAGCATACTCACACGACACGTCGATGTCCTGGGTACAAAATCGGGCGTAACAACCGTCTGGGTACGTATATTGGGCGTAACGTGTCTCCACCGTGTATACTGTCACACTGACGGCCTCGGGCTTTACGAGGCTAGTGTATGACCCCCTGGCGATGTTACTGCTGTAGTGGCTGGATGCTGAGGCTGGTTGAAACCAACACGTGTGGCGACCTGTTCACATCCCACAGCGGCGTGCAGTGAACCCCCCCCCCCCCCCCCCCCTTTTTTACGACCATCCAAACATCTGATAAAATCGGGTCTTAGAATGGAGGGAGTGTTAAAATGGTTGTAAATTTAAAGATGTTTTGACCAGAACATCTGAGAAAGGACGGTCTTAAACAGGAGGAATTTTCAATTGGGGGCTGGGGGGTCGGGGTGGGCTTAAGATGACTGTGGAGGAGGGGGGGGGGCTCCAATGCACAACTTTAGGGTTAGTTTACTGCTATGCAAGTTCAGTGGATGCTGAGGCCTCTTGAAGCCAACACACGGGGTGAAAGTTAACGTTCACATTTCACAGTGTATAACTTTGGCGTAAGTTTACTGGTGCACTAGCTAGCTGGATACCGAGGTTGGTTGACGCCAACACTGTAGCAAACTGTTCTCGTCTCACAGGGACTTTGAGGCAAGTTTACTGATGTAGCCGTTGGATGCTGATGCATATTATAGACTAGATGATTACCCGCTTCGCCGGGTACCGGCTTCGCCGGGAAGAAGGAGAGCCGAATACCAGGAAAGGAGATAAACGCGCAAAACACTGGAGACCTTCTAAAAATAGTAACGTGCAGTGACCTTCTAAAAATAGTAACGTAGTAACGGGAATATGGATTGACGCCACACGGAGGAAGGGAGATAATCGCGGCTGAAAACACTGGAGAAGATAAGGAAGAGTTACTGGTAGTGGATCCCGACAAACAAACAAAAATCGGTTCAGCGCGCACAGCGCTGCGCGCTGAGAGCACGTGTTGAAATATCTCATCGATGAGGTTGTGTCCGGGGTGTAGCTGAATACGGTGTCCACATTTGAAAAAGATCCACCGAGAACTTTGGCCGTGCATCGCGAACAGACAGACAGACAGACACTAGTCGTATATATATATACTAGAAGAATACCCGGCTTCGCCGGGGTGAATCGCGAGACAGAGGCAGACAGCGTGGCTGTTCACCACAATCACCTTTGAAGGCGAAGTCCGGTCAAACGGGATTGAGAATTTTAGAGCTTATTTCTAAGCCCTATATTATCTGTTATGGCTTCTCAAATGCCAGAACATACAGACAGTTAGTTAAAATTAATATTAAAAGTCCTACGGTTTTGAGCCATTAAGGACTTGAGTGTTTGTCCGCTTTCAAAAAGAGGAAAGAAAGAAACAAAAAATAAGGAGAGGAGGGCAGGGGGTGGGGTTGAGTTGATAATGCTCTGTGGAATTTGTTAAAATGAAAAGTAGTTAAGATGTTTCTTGGTAAGAATTATAAGTCTGTATTCTATATCTTGAATAACGGGTTTGTAAAATGATTTTTTTTTAATTCAAATCGAGTTAAAAAGTGGAACCTTTCAGGATCACCAATAAAACCAAATAGATGAGCAAGTAAGAGGAACACGAACAATAAATCTCAAAACTTTTTACAAATAAAAGGATTAAAATGTAAGCCACGAAGGCCGTGGTAATAAAAACAATATGTACAGTTTGGCGACTAGTGGGCCTTGGGTGAGGATATGTTGTCTAGAGGGTAGTCGCTGGAATCAGGAGGGATGGCGGGAGCCACTCGACCTCAAACTGAAACACGCTGATGTGATAATCTGGGCTTAGTTATACCCACAGCCCCATGTCCGAGTCCCTGACCAGTCGGCACAGCAGCAAGCTGTGTGACCAGCCTAGAGAACTGCTACTGCGCAAATAATCCTGGGGACTCAGACCATGGAGCTGCATATGGTCATATAAGGTTTTAAAGGTAATTCTATTTGTAGCGCATGGAGCGAAAATGTGTTGAAATGAATAGGGTTCTCCACAATGGCAGGACTTGTTAAAGATATGGAAGCGGCAGCCGCCGGCACGGAGGCGTCTGAAGATAGTGAGGAGGTTTGTTGGGAGATCGGGGTGTAGATCGTTCATATCAATGGGTTGATAGGACAGAGATGTTACGTACTGACTTCGAATGAGTTTACGGATTTTACTGTAGAACTCGGTTACTGAGTAGCCGATGTTAGTGTTAGCTGGGCTAGATTCTGCCGCTTCTTTGGCAGCGACATCCGCCAGTTCATTTCCCCGGACCCCTACGTGAGAGGGGACCCAGAGAAATGATACGGATGTGCCGGATGAGATTAACTGGTGACATATAAAGAGGATTTCTCTTTGTAGCTCTGCCCGATTTGATGTGTTTCGATGCAGAGCTTGTAATGAAGAGCGCGAGTCAGAGCAGAAAACTACCGCACGCGGTGTGACTGGGAGGTCATTTATAAAAGTGCATGCCATGAGCAAGGCAAATAGCTCGGCTGAGAATATGGAGATGTCTTTATTAAGAGTATATTTCCTTGAGATTTTGAGATCTGGGATCACAAAGGCGCAGCCAACGCTGCCGTCTGCAAATTTGGATCCGTCAGTAAAGACTTTTAAATGCTCCGAGAATTTGTAGTTTAGGGTTTCTTTTGTAACAGTAGCCAGGTAGACGGGGTTATCTTTTTTGGTAGTATTATCTTCACTGTCGTATATGATAGTAGGGGTTTCCTCAAGCCAAGGCGGGTAGGAGGGCGGGGGGACCCTGGCCAGCTCACTGACCTTCACCCCGCTATCGGCTAGAATGCGGTTTACTGTGTCGGATAAGGGTAGCGTTTTGGCCAAGAGTTGAGTGCTATGTTTGGTGTTGGCCTCATAATTTTGGTGCTGAGGAAAAAAGTCAGTCAGGACCTCGCAGGCAGAGTTCTCTACCGCGTGGGCTCTGACAGCATACTGAGCTGAACGGAGTTTTATCTCATCCACAAGGGGCAGCCACCCACACTCGCTGTAGACTCGACTCTTACTCGCTTGTTGGGAGAGTCCCAGAGCTATTTTGAGCGCCCTGCACTCTATAATAGCCAGTTTTTTCATGAGCGCCGGGCGCGTCGCGAAATAAGCTTCGCACCCGTAAAGGAGGCGGGAGCGAATTAATGCCCGCACTACCTCTGTGACACACTTACGTCCTCTGGCCCAGGATTGGGACGCCAGGTAGCGTATGATATAAAGATCCTTGTTGGCCTTATTGATCAGATGTTCGATATGACTGGTCCAGTTAAGTCGGGTATCGATGATAACGCCGAGGAACTTAACTTCTGAGCTCGGTTTGATAATATCACAACCTATCTTTATACTGCAGTTCCTGTACAGTTGTCTACGGGAGACAACAAGAAAGACTGTTTTATTTGAGGCTAGTTGGAAGCCGTTGGTGTACATATATTGACAGAGGTTGTCGATTTTAGTTTGGTAAGAAGATAAGTCAACAGTGTTGGTAACTCTGTTATGGCGTGGTCTATTAGTGTCTATTAAGGCGAGGTCGTCCGCATACAGAAGTACACTGGCACCGTCAACCTTAACAGAAGTAATGTCATAGAGCATGATGCTGAATAAGTTTGGCGCGATGATACTGCCCTGGGGAACCCCCATGTCCAGCGCATGGGTTTCGGACACTGAAGAGCCCACTCGGACAGACATCTTGCGATTGCTGATGAAGTTTTTGATGAATTGGTACATGTGGCCAGAGACACCGATTCTGCCGAGTTTTAGGAGTAGACGAGCATGCCAGACGCTGTCGTACGCAGATTTAATATCAAAGAAGGTTCCAAGAAGAGAATTATTACTATGTGCCAAGGTCTTTTTGATTTTTTCAGTGACGTGCACAATGTGGTCCGCACACGAACGACCTTGCCTAAAACCTGCCTGGCATGTAGGAATGATATTGTGTTTATTGAGGTGGAACTCCAGCCTCTGGTTCACCACACGCTCAAAGATCTTGCTGAGGTGGGGGGTTAGTGATATGGGGCGGTAACTGCCAGGTAGATTGCCCGGTTTTCCGCTCTTCAATACTGCTACTACTTGTGAGTCTGACCACGCTGCGGGGATAGTATCCTTTAACCAGCATAGATTGAAAAACTGAGTGAGCAACTTAACAAAGTTAGGTGGTAGATGTTTTATCATGTGATATGATATTGGGTCTAAACCTGTGGATTTTTTTGGGTCTTTCACAGAAGAGATGGCGTTTTGGACTTCTTTTGCCTTAAACATGCAGTTTATAGGCAACTGGTTGTCATCTGGGGGGTATGTGAAACCCTTCTCCTGATCTAACCTATAATTGAGTCGTTCAGTATCTAGGGATTTTGATTGACTATTTTTGGCAAAGGTATCTGCTAATAGGTTTGCCTTTTCAGAGTCAGTTGTGGTCATTTTATCACCCGATAGTAGTGGCTTTTCTTTAGTTCTGTATCTACATTTAAATCTGCGGATTTTCTTCCAGATTTTGCCACAGTCTTTGTAATCTTTAGTTTCTTTGTGGACAAAGTTTTCCCAGTTTTGAAGTTTAGCCTCAGCGGTGATCTGGTTAAATTGTATTTCAGCTGACTTCATATTCGTGAAGTTAGCGTCTGAGCAGTGCCTGAGATATGTCCTAATGTGATATCGCTTGTTTGCCAAGGCTTCATCACAGTCTGCATTCCACCACTCATTCCTTTTGGCCTTACAGTTAGGATTTACTGATTTAAGCGGAATGTGATTATTGGCAGCAGTGAGTATACATTGACGTATGTTATTGTAAGAGGCTTCGATGTCATCCGTAAGGAGAGTTTCCTCCCTGACACCCTCGAGCTCCGCACGGAAGCTGTCCCAATTTGCCTGTTTGTAATTGTACTTTTTTCTGACCTCCGAGTTATTGCGATTAGGGGCGAAGTGGCGGAAGGTAAGAACAATGGGTAAGTGATCGGAGCCGAGGGCGTCCGGGAAAACGTTCCAGTCGATGTCAGTGACTATGGCATTTGAGCAAAGGGAGAGATCGATTGCTGATGGGGAATGGTCAGCTCTGTCTGGAAGTCTGGTTGCCGAGCCATCGTTTAGTATACAAAAGTCAGTTTCCAAAATGACGTCAGCAAGGTTGCTATTGGCATGTTTGTATCTAGGGTTAGCAGAGTCCCACAGAGGGTGGTGATTATTAAAATCACCCATCACGCACCAGTGTGCCCTGCTATGATCCAGGGATTTTAGCCAGTCGGTAGTTCCTTTTTTATTACACCCGTGGGGGTAATATATGTTAACTATGTTGAGGTTTTTGGATCCTTTTATTTCGATTTCAACAGCACATGTACTGAGATTTTCTGAACTAGGGATGAGAGGTGCAAAGGGTTTGTAATTTAAGGAAGACTTTAGATAAATAGCTGTTTGAATGAGTTGCCCTGAGCCCTTTTGCTCTACTATGGGAGGGAAGTCAAAACCATCTATAGAAGGCAGTAGGGAGCGTTTTCTCTTGACTGACTGGATAACTAAGATGTCAGCAGAGTGATTTGATATATAATTATATAGCTGAGAGAAGTTAGAGTTGATAGAGCGACAGTTCCACTGTAATATGATAAATCCGTGACCGCTTTCACCTTGTTCAGCCATTTTAACACGCACAAAGAAGGTAAGTTAAAGGGCAGATTTAAAATAGGTTAAAAAGTGGTTTTAACAGCTTTCATATCCGTCACGGACAACTGCTTGGCACCAGCAAGGGCGCCCAGCGCCAGAGTGGCGCCGCCCGGAATGAAGCGTTCAACCTTGGTGTTGGAGAGTTGTGTGTATGTAGCTGAGAGGGAGTCGATCAGGTCGAGAGGACTCTGCATCTGTCTGGCCTTAACCATGAAGCCGAGGCACTGCTCGATGAAACCTTGAAGGCCTCTTTGTTGTTCATTTAAATTTGCATATTGCTCTCCTGTTTTTAGCTTATCTAGTGCAGCGTCGGCTAGCTCATGCTCTGCCTTCTCCTGCTCCTCCCTCATCTGCTGCTTTATTTCCTGTTCAGTTTTAAGTTTGTATTCTCTGAATCTCTGGGCCAATCCCTCCTCCATTCTCCCCATCAACCTCTCGAAGAGCTGCTCTTCTTTCGAGTCCTCCTTCCTGTTCTGGGCTTTGCGTAGGAGGGAGGCCTTTAACCCGGGGGTCCCATGAAGCGGCGCCTCTGCCGGCCGAGCCGTCTGAGACTTACAGGGCGCCTGGGGGCCAGGATTTGGATTTTGCGAAGTTGTTTGGTGCTTCGCGGTTGCAGCAGAACTGTCCGCATGAACTGGAAGGAGTGTATTGTCATGTTCGGTCATTTTGTTTTTGATTTCTTGTATTTTATTTACTTGCCCACCCAGGGGGGGTCTCTGGACAGCCAAAGAGTACCCGGACCGGGGGGTTGAGGTCCGCCGGATCGGTTGCGGAGGGGGACGCCAGAAGGAGTCCCTCATTTCCGCTGGGGCAGTCGCTGTTTTATTTTGTTGTTTGGCGAGCTCGCGCCGCGCCCGATCCAGGGCCTCAGAATATGGTATGTATGCTGCCGACCTGATCTTATTGGCCTGCAGCCTCAGTCTCATTTCCGGGCATCCAAGATAAGCGGCGGAATGCTCGCCCTTGCAGTTTACGCAATGTTTGGCCTTGGTGCACGTCGCTCCGTCGTGGCCCTTGGAGCCACATCGGGGGCAGATCTGCACTTTTGATTTGCATTGTTGTTTTAGGTGCGATAGTCTCTGGCACTTCGTACAGCGCCGCACTGGAGGAGTGTAGGGTTCGACGCCGTACACCTCACTCTCCAGAACGACGCTGTCTGGAAGAATTGCCGTTGTAAAGGTGACACGGACCGCCTGAGACGGTTTCCCATCCCTAAGGAGAAGACGGCGAAAAGATCGAACCGAGGAGGGGCCCTTTTCTACAAGACTCCCATCCTCCATCCGGACGCGCACGCCCACTGCCATCTCAGACAGGTCTGTTCCTGAATGTATTGTGGGTATGCGTTTAATGACACCTTCGGTTGTTACCTCCGGACGGTGGCATTTCACTTTGATGCCGCCGATGGAATCCAGCCTCAATAGCTTGTTTTGTTGTGATGCTGAGGAGCACCCTACCAGGACGCTCCCAGCTGCCAGCATGCGTATTTCTTTGACCTCGCCGATGGCAAGGTCAAAAGTTTTTTTCCTCCTGAGGCCGAGTCCCTGCAATGTTGCCGGGCCCTCCTTCAGGTCCTGCACCACCACCGGGAACTCTAAGAAGGAGGGAGGAGGTTGCTTGGGTTGGTAAAGAAGTTTTCTTCGGGGTCTTTGTTTTGTGTGTGTGTGTGTATTGGCAGGTGGTAGTGGCTGTTGAGTTGTCTGGTTTTCTTGTGATTCAGTAAGGGGTTGGGAGGTGTCGACCCCCCGGGCAGATGTTGCATGGGAAATACCTGTGTTTCCCTGAAGAGGGGGACCCTCGCAGAGGACCTTTTGCTTCTTTTTCTTTTTGGGCTTCTTACGATTGACTTCGGTGAAGTCTTCCTCAAAATGATCAGTAATCTGAGAGCGTGGGGGGCTATCCCGGAAGAGAAGAGATTCCGGAGAGCTCTGCCCCCCCTCAGGGTCGTCCTCCCGCAATCTCTTTCTCTTGAAAGGAGAAGATATGCTGGTTTTCTCATTGGTGATTGCTTTATTAAGCTGTTTGGATTTTGGGGACTGACCAGTCCGGCTGGCCCGGTCAGTCTCATTCAGTGATTCCATGGGAATATCTGGGGCGCGGTCAGAACCGCTTGCTGTTTGGTCCATATTAAGGGACCAATCTTGCTCCCTCAGAGCAGTGGTATCCGTTGGAAGGTAGTTATCTACCCAGATGAATGTTTCCCGCCTATCAGCAAAGGTGGTGTTTGGCAGTTTGTGTTTAGCAACTTGGCTCATCACTTACAAGGTACGGTACGGTCACCAAGAAAAAAAACAAGCCAAACAGCTCAGGGTTAAAAAGGCAGGATATATAAAAGCAGGGTAACAAAAGCGTCCCAAGACAAAGAGTGAGCTGAAGCTCACCCCTCTAGCGACTTTCACTTCTCTCCCGAGAATCACGAGGACTCCTGCAGGGCGAGTGAGAACGCCACCAAGGGCAGCTAGCCCCCTTTCTGGACCCACGCCAAGAGCAGAGGGAGCTGTGTCGTGTGTTTAAGACACAACGAAAATGTGATTGTCCCCCTTTACCCTCAGGAATTCGGGAGAAAATCGCTATTTGAGCACTGACTTGGCTATGTAAGCTCGAGGTGCGTTAAAGCAGTCGCTATGTAATCAGCATGTTTGCTTGTGAAAGAACGCACTCTACGGGCCAGCAACTGCAGTGAATTACTCGTGCTGAGTGTGACATGACATGCACGTGGCAGAACACGACAATGACATGACATGACATGACATGACATGACATACAGACAGACAAAAGTCGCCAGACCCCATCACAAACAGAACTCTACAATCCACAGGTGTTGCCTCCACACACACACACACACACACACACACACACACACACACATAGACACAGACACAGAAGCCGTATATATCTATCTATATCTATAAATATATAGAGATAGATGACAGTGGATTTTTCGCGTGGCTATAAATTGATTCGACCTTTTCACTTTTACAGTAAGTTACGGGTACATGCAAGGAAAGCCCACAACTTCTAAGGCGAACAACTCTGCAGAGTCTGCTGTGAAGGGCGACGGTAGTCTCCCTGTCACACTCGACCCCCTTTGAATGAACTTAGGTCACTCCCAGGTGGAATGGGAACAGCACGAAAATGATTCCGTGGCGTGAATATTTCATGTCGAGTCCCATCGCTGTCGACGACGCCAAATAGACAGACAAAAGTCGCCAGACCCCATCACAAACAGAACTCTACAATCCACAGGTGTTGCCTCCACACACCCACACACACACACACATAGACACAGACACAGAATCCGTATATATCTATCTATATCTATAAATATATGGAGATATATGACAGTGGATGCAGCCATACGCCGTTTTCGGAGGAAGCATGCTGGGTATTTTCGTGTTTCTATAACCCACCGAACTCTGACATTACAGGATTACAGGATCTTTTTCGTGCGCACTTGGTCTTGTGCTTGCGTGTACCCACGGGGGGTGTTCGGACACCGAGGAGAGTCTGCACACAAAGTTGACTCTGAGAAATAAATCTCTCGCCGAACGTGGGGACGAAATCACGGTGACAGCGGCCAATTGGATACAAATCCAGCGCGCTACCGACTGAGCTACATCCCCGCCCTGACTGAGCTACATCCCCGCCCTGACTGAGCTACATCCCCGCCCTGACTGAGCTACATCCCCGCCCTGACTGAGCTACATCCCCGCCCTGACTGAGCTACATTCCCGCCCTGACTGAGCTACATCCCCGCCCTGACTGAGCTACATCCCCGCCCTGACTGAGCTACATCCCCGCCCTGACTGAGCTACATCCCCGCCCTGACTGAGCTACATCCCCGCCCTGACTGAGCTACATCCCCGCCCTGACTGAGCTACATCCCCGCCCTGACTGAGCTACATCCCCGCCCTGACTGAGCTACATCCCCGCCCAGACTGAGCTACATCCCCGCCCTGACTGAGCTACATCCCCGCCCTACGGTCAGGTCTTATAAAGGAGGGAGTCTCAAAAGAAGGGTACATTTGCAGAGGTTTTTAACCAAAAAAAATATGAAAACCAAGGTCTTACAAGGAAGGGATTCTTAAAATGGTAGTTTTAACTGACTTTATCCCATGACCTGCCTCTTTGTCTCTGTTAGCTGAGGAGGTGATTATTCTGAATTATCCATCGCAACCATATGAATTATCCATCACAATCGAGTTTCGATCTCAACTGTCATTGGTCATTGTCTTTGATTTCAGAGTACAATTGAATAATTTATAGAGGTCATCTGCATATTCAGAGTTTACAGATGGACTACTTTTTTGAACATACGACAGAAATATTTTATGGTGTCAAAGTCAATATCACGTATAGGTACAGGCCTACATGTGTCAATATTGAGAAAATAAAGAATACTTCATACGATACGCACATCCTGCATGGATTTAAAGAGCGGAGTCGATATATTTCGCTGGCTGAAGCGACTGCATGGTCAAAGGCATGTTCAACGAGTATCGCGAGTGGGATCAAGGGACGATACTCCCTAATTTTTACACAGACAGCCATCTACACAGAACCGTGAGAGAGAGAGAGAGAGAGAGAGAGAGAGAGAGAGAGAGAGAGAGAGAGAGAGAGAGCAATCAAAACACAACCCAGTCACCTGGTAGTTTGAAAACTCAATCTGAAACTGACATCGATTGTCGAAGGCATGCCTGCGGTGCATAACTCTCGAAACTTGAAGTTGTCGTAGCTGGGAACCCGTAGAGATCCATTCCAACGCCCAACAAATTATCAGAAGAGTCACCATGAAGTCAAATCAAACGTTAGGTTTTCTCATTTGGTTATTTGCTTTGGCTTTAAGTGTATTGCTTCGATTGATAGCTGAATCTGCTTGCAACCGTGCTGTTCAAGACTGTTCGAACTGTCGTCTGCTAGACGGGCTTGTGTGAATCCGAGTCGAGTAAACTGCGGGGTTCAGCGACAAATGAGGGAGTGGCATCAAAATGAAAAGAAGAAGACGAAAAGAAGTTGGAGATACAGTTAAGATATATGGGGAAGAGAAGAGGATGTGAGGTGTTAGATGTAGCCAACCTTAGGTGTTCAAACTCAAGACCGGGACAAAGTAGAAAGCGATGTACCGCGACCGACTCTCAGTGCCGACATACAACTTCCAAGCTTAAATGCTTAAACGTCTACAACAGGCGAAGTATTGAAGCTTTGGCTCACCTAAACCCGACGACTGAATATGTAAGTGATCCACGTGTGAAAACCGAAACAGAACAGCGCGATGACAGCCAACATTTCTATCCCCGACTGACAAACAGTAACACTGCATGCGAACTGACTTGGGTCAACGATCAAACCAGCACGGCCCGAACTGAATTTGTTGCGCTGCCATTATCGTGCGCAATTCTGGTAAAAATATAAACCCGGTATGCCGAATTGAGTATAACGAAAGCCGATGTCAAATATACACAGGGATATTTTAAAATGACTTTCAAAATGTAAAAGCAGACAGCAGACCTTTTTATAAGCAATATGAATGACTGAATGTCCACATACAAGTCGAATGACGCCGTCCATTATGCTGACAAATGGGAACTAGCTTTGCGCATGAATTCATTGACATGAATTTCGACTGCGGAGGCTTTTGGCAAGCTGAAAACAGGCACGGGCAGGTTTTAGTGGAAAAAGTAAGTGTTTTTAATGAAAACGTCGGAGTAATGGGAGAAATCGCTTGCACACCTCGTCCTGAATATCTTGCATATTTTCCCTCGGGTCGATTTTCAGGTATTAACTCAACTCAACTCAACTCAACTCAAATTTTATTGGCTTCAATTTTCACATAGAAGAATTTGTCTTGCGCTTGGGATTAAGACATAGGCAGAAAGTAAGAGTATAACATATAAAAACAGCATTCATATCACATTTCATGTATCACACACAGTAATCACTAGTATATAGGCCTAGGCCTACAGATATCACATTGTCCCTGTATCACACATGCAAATAGATAGTATCACATTTTCCACGTATCACACACAATATATACATTACATAACATACAGCAAGTTTCCATCTCCCGCGCCCCCCCTCCCACACATACATATCCTCGCACGTGCGTCGACTCCATACAAATGACATCATCAGTCCATTAACTAAAATGCACAAAGGCTCGGTCACCTGGAAATCGACCCTCGGGAAAATATGCAAGATAACCAGAACTCGGAGTGTGTAACCTATATGTATTTCGTGTGTAGAGGTATGTCCGCGTAATACACAAATCATGACACCGCTGAATACAACAGTATTTGTGCTAGGGTAACACGCCGTTGATTTTAACACTGGTTATTCGCGGGTACGTCATTAAAAAAAAAACCAAAAAAACAACACAATTGTTACAAGAAAATTACGCTGCGTTTATTAGGGTAAAGACTGTTGCACTGCATTTGTAAAGGTATATACGTACACCAGTAACACATTCCACAGTTCTTTGTCCTTTTATCAAGGCGATTTTCTTTAAACGTCAAACTGCACTCGTCGGTATTTTGCGAATGTTCTAAATATCAAGCCTTCCAGTCGCCATTTGTTTTGGGCTCAAGACGCTTTGAAGCTAGCATATTTACATGGTGCATGTGCTGTTGACGAAGGTGTTAAAGGCACACTGCATGCTTCCCGTGTAAACAACGTCTTAGATTTAGCCAGCCGTTTTGCATGTGTAGAAGGTTCAAGGAGCAGATCTTTGTCTTTTAGCCATGTGTGGAAGGTTCCGTAAACTTGATCGAATCGCTGGTCCTGTTTCTCTTTGGTGTGTTGGACTATTACTCACGGATGCAACAGATGACATTGTGGCAACAGCAGAATACTGGCATGGCATACTTTATTCCCGCCGACTGTGTTCTCTTCCCTCCTCCACTTCGCCTAATGTGTGACAAGGTGAACTGTCACCCATTATAGAGTAAAGCTATTGTCGTTGAAAGTCCAGTGAGTCCGTAAACACATCAAAGAGAAACATGATCAGCTATTCAATCTAGTATCGAACCATCTACAAATGGCTGAGAGAAAAAAAATCTCGTGTTTCGAACCTTCACACATGGAATAAGAACATCCCTCCACTTGGTCACATACCAAAACAAGAGGCGAAGCCTTCAAGGCTCACGTAAGAAATAGACAAACAGTAACACAAACTCAATCACTCCGTCACACATACACACCCACACACACAGTAAGCTTAGGTGACACTGTGCAAGAAAGAGAGACACTAGATCTAGATCTGTCTGTCTGCATTGGTTGATTGGTTCAATATGCCCTGGAAAATGCCTTCGGGGAAGAAGAACTGCATTGCCTGGACGACGGTTGTCTGTGCTGCAGTGAGGAAACGTGCCAATGCCAAACAGAAGCAGACGACACTGGACACATTTTTTGGAGACATGTAGAGCACGTATGCCAATGCACGAAACTTCCGCTTTCCGCTACCATAAGTAACTTCCAACATCCAATATTTTTGTTCTGAGGAACTTCCCGATGCGATGTTCGGATAATCGGCCACTTCGGATAATCGGCCATAATTCAGTCAGTCCCAAAAGTGGCCGATTAACCGGAGTCGACTGTATATATATATACATACATACATACACACATACATACATACACACATACATACATACATACTTACACAAAAACACCCATAGACATGCACATTCACTTTTAATCAGAATCACACAGACAGACACACAGACGAACAGACACACACATATACACACACATACACACACACACACACACACACACACACACACACACACACACACACACCTGTTGCTTCTGTGGCTGCAATATATATGGCTTCCAAGCCAAGCGTGTGTCTTGGGTTACTCCAAAAAAAAGGTGTCATTTCAACCTGCGGAACCGCTTCGTTCTTCACTTTCAGTGAGAACTTGTGTAACTGTTTTTATATGGTGCCGATCGATCGAATTACCTGATGTTTTTGTTACATCTCTTTGTTTGTGTGGCTAATGATCTGCAATGTTTTTATATGGTGCTGATCGATCGAATTTTTTGTTACATCTCGGTTTTGTGTGACTGATGATCTTACATTATTATATGGCGCTGAAGTACTGTATAATTTATTATTCCCCCCTCTGCTTCTTTACCTCTGTAAACTTGTAGAGCTAGTTATTTTTCGATAATGACCCAGCAACCAAACAAATAACGAGCCAGCAACAGCCTGAATCCTCGATAGTGCAATGGGTTGAGGAGCTGTTCTGTTTTGGTACTACTTTTGCGACTGAAAAGTTCAAAACGCTCTATACGTACGAAATATACATCTCTGGAGCAAGCAATACAAACATACCGCATTTAAATTAACAACTACAGGCCTGAACACATGAATCTCCATATAAAATCCATGAGTTCGGTTGTTTTCTGAATATAGATCTGCTGTGCACACACCGTTCATCACAAGCAAATTCCCAAGGCAAGTAACTCATACTCTTGCCGACAAGAGTAGTTCCCCTTCTTTTAACGCAGTTTCTTCGACAACACTGACTGCAATCCGACGGTCAGTTTTCAACAATATTTCATTTTATAAACAGATCACACGCAACCAAATGCACACATCTCATCAATTTAAACAACATAAAGCGGTTTCATACACTATTTTCCCCAAAAAACTGAACTTCATACAGTAATTAACGTTGGAACACGGGTGCAAAAGTTCGTCTGCTAGTCCCATTTGACGAAAGAACATTATCTTTAGCGATACTAAAACATAAACAGAACACACAATATCTGCCTTTACCGCCACAGCAGAATAACAGCTTATCTGTGTACTTGATTTTAGTCTAAAACAGGGAAACTGACAAGAAGTGTTAACAGAATGGAATGATTTGCACGGAACTATACAACCGCGCATTAATCGATCGCCTGCGCAGGTTGACTGGTTGAGTGATTCGGATTCGATCAAACTTTCGCACAAAAACTCCTGTTTTCTTTGAATAACTGAAGAAAGGGGGAATAAAGAGGTTACACACCTCGTCTCAGTGATTATTAAAAATAATGGTCTCAGTTCGCGGTCATGAAAAAGCTCGCTGAAGCTCGCATTTTTCATGATCCGCTAACTTCGACCATTATTTTTAATAATCACTGAGACTCGGCATGTAACCTCTACGTAATATCTCGATGTCTTTTAGACTATGATCTGCACTGGGTTTTGTAGCACGGAATTACCTGATCTGTAGGTACATCTCATTGAATGTGTAATGTCTGTTTAACGATGGCTTTAATACACAAAGTCACCTGGTGTTCTTCTTTGATCGCGATGTGTTTGCATAATTCATTTCGGTGCTACAATTTCCGTCTGTTCTGTTTCATCTTCATGCTTGTGTGTTTATTGATGGTATTATTATAATGCTGAATTAATTTCCCGACGATTTTTGACATTTAAACTGTGACTGATGACTTGAAATGACTTTTATGGCGCTGAGTTGTTTGATGTTCTTAATTGGTTCTCATAACTAATGATCTGACTTGGGTTTCTTTTTGGCGCTAAATACCTGATGTTATATTCAAATGTTTCTTTGTTCTGTTATGCAATTGTATTTGTTACATTTCATTGATTAGACAATTTCTGTGTTGCTATGACAGTTTTTTTGGAAAATCTGTTGTTTGTGTCATTATTGCATTGCAGGGGATTTTGTCATGCTGTATACCTGACCTTAATTGCACCACAACAAGGATAACAGATATTGTGTGTGTGTTGGTGAATGTATGTGTGTGTGTGTGTGTGTGTGTGTGTGTGTGTGTGTGTGTGTGTGTGTGTGTGTGTGTGTGTGTGTGTGTGTGAGAGAGAGAGAGAGAGAGAGAGATTCACATAAAAACAATAAGGATACATACATACATACATACATACACACATACATACCTGCATACATGGATATATACACACTTACATACACATAATTTGCTATATAATCGCGGATATACAGGTTAAGGAAGAAACGCACACATTTTCAGTCAGGCAGATTAAAATATAACGCATAACTGCAAACTTGTGCTGTACAGTTAGTGTTTTCTTGTTTGGAAGTAACATTATTATCATTCAATGTGTGGAAATATGCTAAAATGTGAGGTTACAAATGTTTATAAAGATTGACATTGCGGAACATTAATACATTTTATAGTTTTTATTTTAAATTTATTATTTTTGAAAATATTGATTTTCAAGCTTAAGTTGTAAAGTTTTGATTATACAGCATCAAAAGTATGACAGCTAGATTGTACACAAAGAGATCTTCAATTTGATATATCGTATGACATCTTTACCTGTAAAACCACTGAAGATTTGCTTGTTCGCGTTTCTTAAATTTCGTGTGATGACGTCAATATAGCCTAAAATTGCAATCGGCTATAAAACCCTTTTTATTGCATTTATTGGTTCAACTGTGATACATTTGTGGTTGCTGCAATCTGTTTTATAAAATAAAACCGAAAAGGTCATTTCTTTTTGCTTTTTTTAATTTGTCGCCCTGTACATACCTTCCCAATTGTGAAAAAATCGCATATTTGCCTGACTTTACAGTCCAATACCTCCAAATGTATAATTCTAACAGGCTTCAAACTTTGCACAGCAATTCTATAAGTACTTTTACATTTCAAACCTGAACTATAAGAACATTGTAAAGTTTCTACCACAGACATACACACGCACAAACACACACACCTGATGCGTGTGGAAGATGTAACCTAAGCTTTGGCACACACACGGAGACTATTGTTTTAATCTAAATGCAGATTTTGATTAAATGTGATTTTACAATATCAAGATAGGTATAAAAATCCAACTTGTTTTATAAAACGACCTTATCTGCTTCCAATAATCGCATTCCAATAAATGTCACTTAACGACTATACTAATTCATTTTTGATTCTCATTAGCAAATTTAATGATAAAGGGGTAAAATGGTCGCCAAATTAGTTCATTTGATTAAGATTTACCAGTTTGAAATTTACACACACGGTTTTTTTCCGGTTCTGAGAGATGTCAGCCTTAACATGTGAGTCTTGACAACGTCTTGTGTTGCTTTGAGCTGGGAAAATAACGAATGTCAAATCCGAAGGAAAAAGTGTTATTACAACCAAACGGTTTCTCAAAATGATTACCTACTTGGCATGCGCCGTCTTTTACATGTATAAAGTAAACACAGAAAAAGACAAACATAGAAAAATGGTTTTTGATACTTTTTTTTACAAAATGAATGTTGATAAATTTACACACACGAAATTGTTGATTTGTAACTTAAGTTTCGGTCAACATCACAACAGGTTCACTCGACACATATGGCTGTCATTCGTTTAGAACATGTCATTTGCTACTACTTTTGTTTGTAAAAAAGTGAAAATAATATTGCTCGCATATTTAAATTTTGGGTAGTGCCTAAGTCGTTTTAAGAGACAGTTCAACACCCATATGAAATGTTATTGGGATTGATCGTTTGTTCTGTGACACTTATGTTATTGACAAACTTTGAAGACACTGTTGACTTTTGTCCTTTGCCTCGTGCAGCTGTGAAGAAAATGCTCGTCTGTGATGATTATTATTGAACTCTGTAGTTATCTTAAGTGACAGTGTGTGCGGAATTTACGGGGGAAATGAAAAATAGTTTTATCATCAGTCACAACCCAAAATAAAAAACGCTGGCGCTGGACCCGAGTACTCTTCAGACTGGCTCGCTCCCCCAGTATGAAATTTTTTGTCTTGTGCACGTGGATTTAAAAAAAATTTTTAATTTATTTTACACAATTAAAAAAATTATTAGAGTAAAATAAAACATTAAGAAGTTCATAATAACCAATAGTAAACAAGAATTTAAAAAAAAAAGCAAAAAAAAAAAAACAAATAGACCACCCATGCCGGGAATCGAACCCGGATCACTTTTGCCATAGGCGGACGTGCTTTCGTCTTGTGCACGTGGATTTAAAAAAAAAATTATTTATTTATTTTACACAATTAAAAAAATTATTAGAGTAAAATAAAACATTAAAACGTTCATAATAAACAATAGTAAACAAGAATTTAAAATTTTTTTTTTTAATTTATTTTACACAATTAAAAAAATTATTAGAGTGAAATAAAACATTAAAACGTTCATAATAAACAATAGTAAACAAGAATAAAAAAAAAATTAAAAAAAATATAGACCGCCCATGCCGGGAATCGATCCCGGATCACTTTGGCCATAGGCGGACGTGATTCGCACCAGCTAGCTGGCTGTTCCATTAGCTGCACGGCAGTTGTACTCCCACCGCCAAACCTCCCCCCGTTAAGAGTCGTTTTTGTGGAATATTTCGCATTTAGGTCCCAGGTAACATTATGAAGTTTTAATACGATCAATCGGACCTATTATCAAGTTAGTGTATCAACTTTTGAACGAACTGCGCCCAGTAGTTTCCCAGCAATAAGCTGTTAAGTCGAGACGAACAGACAGACAGACAGACAGACAGACAGACAGACACACAATTAAAGTCTGCAGGACCCTAGTACTGCGTACTCGGGGATAAACAGCCCATATCTACTATTTACTTTTTATTCAGTGATATCGTCAACCTGAAAAGCAATAGTGTGTATAGTACTGCCGATCGATGGACAATTTCCGATTAGAAGCCACAGATATTTGCGATTTTGCACTTTTTTTTATATATTCTATTTGCTCATTTTCTTAAAGTTTTAATTCTTCAATTTTTGTACGATTTTTGTGAGATTTAGGGGTTAAGGTTAGGTTTTAGGGTTAGTTTATGGGTTTTGATTACTTCAGTTTTTACGGCAAGTTACTAGTCACTGGTTTACTAACTCAGTGCGAGCAGGATTACAGAAAAGCACGCGGGCGGGCACGCACATTTCATCTGTTTTGTGGTTTTTGCCCCATAACTCTGCAACTATCAAAGGTATTCGCACCAATTTTTTATGTGGTAAGATAATGACCAGTGACAAGCACCCTTGGGCCAAATATTCGGTATCGCCGCTCCATATGTGTGTGAGATATAAGCCTAAACCCCTGAGAATGCATGAGAAACCAGTCTTCCCAAATTTCGCTATCGCGCCAACAACAACAGAATAACTTGAGCTACTCTGAAAAAAAGAATAGCAGACGACGCAGAAACCCGTGACACAGAACGCATGAGTAGTGACACTGAATAAACCGCACGTGCGCGATACGCTGTTAATTCAAGACATAGGAAGTACAATGGTGCTTATTGGCTCTTTCTACCATGAGATATGGTCACTTTTAGTGGTTCACTACCTTATTTTGGTCACATTTCATAAGGGTCAAAGTGACCTTGACCTTGATCATATGTGACCAAATGTGTCTCATGGTGAAAGCATAACATGTGCCCCACATAATTTTTAAGTTTGAAACAGTTATCTTCCATAGTTCAGGGTCAAGGTCACTTCAAAATATGTATACAATCCAACTTTGAAGAGCACCTGTGACCTTGACCTTGAAGCAAGGTAAACCAAACTGGTATCAAAAGATGGGGCTTACTTTGCCCTATATATTATATATAGGTGAGGTATTAAATCTCAAAAACTTCAGAGAAAATGGGAAAAATAGCTGTTTTTTAGACAACATTTATGGCCCCTGCGACCTTGACCTTGAAGCAAGGTCAAGATGCTATGTATGTTTTTGGGGGCCTTGTCATCATACACCATCTTGCCAAATTTGGTACTGATAGTGATAGACTGAATAGTGTCCAAGAAATATCCAACGTTAAAGTTTTTCGGACGGACGGACGCCGGGACGGACGGGACGGACGGACGGACGACTCGGGTGAGTACATAGACTCACTTTTGCTTCGCATGTGAGTCAAAAAGCAATACCAAACAAGAGCACGCATAAGAGCGCATAACCCTCAGCGATACTTAATAAATACCAGGCTTACAGAGTCCGGGGAGCTGGATCGGTCAGTCGGTAGAGCCCCGGGCTCATGATCGAGAGGTCACGGGTTCGAATCCAGCATTGGGCTGTGGGTGCCCATATCATTTATCCTGTTGCCGGCCTGGTTTGGTGGTTTCAGTATAATGTGACCAGTCTTCTTTACATCTATCCCAAGATACATGGAAGTAAAACTAGCTAACGAACGAACGAACAGAGTCCGGAGCACTCCCAGTTTGTCATCTTTCCTGAAATTTTCATCAAAATCGGTTCATAACTTTTTGAGATCGGTGGATCCAGACATCATGACAGACAGACATCATACAGAAAGACATACAGACATCATACAGAAAGACATACAGACATCAGACAGAAAGTCATCGTCACAATAACCCTTCAGCTTTCGCTGAGGGTTAATAAAGCCAGACACTTTTTCAGCTTTTTTGCTTTAATGTTATTCATCAGAAGTTGTTTTTTAATTTTAATAAATATCATGATATTACCACAAATCATGTACACAGAAATGCACAACATGTTTTTATAGATGATGTTTATGAAAAGAAGACTTTAAACATTCTTGTCGTATAGAAGTACATTAAGTTACATTTCAATACATTAGGAGACATTTCAACATATTTCTTTAAGTTGCATTTCAACTTCGGGTTACAATTCAACAAAGGAACAATTCAACATCATAAGCGGCTTTTCCACATTTGAGATCTAGGTGACATATCACACTGTTAAGTGACAATTCACACACCTTAGGTTACATTTCCGTGTTGAACTGTAACTTAAGGGGGTCTTAAGTTACCGTGTGCGTGGAGAGATTTCCACACACACACACACACGCACACACACACACACACACACGCACACACACACGCACAAACGCACAGACAGACAAAGTTACGATCGCATAGGCTACACTTCGTGAGCCAAAAAATGAGAAGCCTAGATGCTTTCTGTCCACAGTATCTACATTTGTTATGATTTAATTTCGTAATAATATACTTGAGCGCTTTAAAAAAGAAAATGTAAAAAAAAAATCGACGTACGCACCAACACTATTTCTTTCGGACAGGTTACGTTAACCATCACCTTTTTTTGTGTCGGCCTAATAGCAAAGCCGGATGTGAAGGCTCGTCGCACACATTGCTGCAGCGGGGACTTGGTGTGTGGATACTGGACAGCTTGCTGCAAGTTGTGGGTTGAAAACAAACTTGTGACACACAGAGCGACAATACACAGCTATGGATACACCAGCACTTTGGGACGTGAAAGATACTCAACATTTGCTTAATACGGTAAGTGTCACTATGTGGTAACAACTAGCAATCACGTATACACGCACATGCACATGCACATACATACACACACGCAAGCAGCACGCACACACACGCACGCACGCACGCACGCACGCACACACACACACACACACACACACACACATGCACACACACACACACGTTCGCACGCACGCACACACACGCACACATACACTGCACACAAACATACGCACGCTCGCTCGCACGCACGCACGCACGCGGCACGCACGCACACTCACACACAAACGCACGCACGCCGCACGCACGAACGCACGCAAACCGGCACACACACGCACGCATGCACGATCAAACATGCGAACTGAACGCACGCACGCATACGCTTACACAAGCACGCACACACACACGAAGAAAGGCGCGTACATGCGTGCGTGTGTGTGCGTGTGTGTACGAAAACATAATGACGCCAAAATAGCTTGTCGTGCTTCCATGTGCCTATTTGAATGTTTCCGTTATGTGCACATCTTCACTACATTTCATTACGACTTAGGATGTTAAATACATTTCGGGGGTAAATTGTATTCTGTGTAGACCCTTCCACCAGCATCTTAGACCACTCTTTGAACATTTTCTTTTAATAGATGATTGTCATTTGTTTTACCTCATGTCTGCCCTGCGTGTGATGGTGTGATCGTGACTGCTGTAGTGTGGGCGCGTGTGTGTTGGTGTGTATGTCAGTGTATGTGTGGGCGTGTGTGTGTGTGTGTCAGTGTGTGTGTGAGTGTGTGCGTGATTTTATCAACACTACGCGAAATTCCTTGTGCTTTAAATGATTTTTAATGTCACTTGGCTCAATAAATACTGTATTCTGTATTCTAATGAAGGTTTGCAGCTGAGCTGAGACCCGTTGTTGACAGCGAACCTGGGCCCAGCTTTTGGAGGGATGGAATTTCACAATAAAGCAGTTACCCCCCCCCCCCCCCCAGCCATGTTTATCTTCCGCCAATCCGTGCCCGTGTTATGCCAAAACTTTAAACTATGTTGCTGTATCAGTCCAGTCAAATTGAACTTGACTGATCATAAGGCTTGTGTTTTTATTGATTATCTCCTTTTAGCATGATGGGGGATATTTGTGTTGCATGGTTGTTGGTCTTGTCATAAATGAGGATCGGATCGCGGAAGTAATACGTTCTGAATCGGATTGGATAACAATAAATTGATATTTTTCCTACGTTCACAGGGGCGGACCTAGTTGTGGATAAGGGGGGGGTTCCCAATTGGAGCAGGGGTCCAGGGGCCGCTCAGGCCCCGGTGGGGTCCATGGGCAAAGCCCTGGTGGGGGGTCTGGGGGGCAAAGCCCCCCAGATGCTGAAGGAATTTTATTTTTTTAGGTCAATCGGAGGCCTCTCGTGGAAGATAACAAGGTAAAAAAAAACACGGATGGGGGGGGGGGGGGGGGTTCCGGGCACCCAGGAACCCCCCCCTAGGTCCGCCCCTGGTTCATGAGAGAGACCATTCATGTGAAAACAAAACCGTATCTTCAAACGTGCGTATTTCATGTTGAAAAGGTCGGGTCAAACTTTCGCTGGCATTTCAATATTTTTGCAAAAACCTCGTGTGAGCTGTTGGTACAGTATCACACAAAAAGCCATGTAGTATTTTCTCTATATAAATACTCATATCGCATTGATATAAAGGAATGTCTTGCACAGTATTCCACTCGTTCAGCGAGGAGTGGTCAGATTTTCCTTTGATTTGTTGTTTTTGTTTTTGTTTCCTTGGATTTGTAGTGTTGATAACAGTGACATCTGGCGCCACTTTTTGATTTATGTTGTCAATATATGTGTCATCAACTCTATTACGAATCTGGGATGGGAGGAAGAGAAATTCCGAGTTACTTCCAAAGGTAACGAGAGAGAGAGAGAGAGAGAGAGAGAGAGAGAGAGAGAGAGAGAGACAGAGACAGAGAGACAGAGAGACAGAGACAGAGACAGAGACAGAGAGACAGAGAGACAGAGAGACAGAGAGACAGACATACCGATGCATATATACAGACACAGACAGAGGTAAAGACGAGTGAAACATACAAGGAGTTTTCGTATAATTTATATCAACAGTTGATTAGTTCTTGGTTTTTAAAGTCCCTTCAATCTTGTTTGGCTATTCGGGGCCGATTCTCAGTTCATATGGCGGTCTATTTGTTTGAAACTATTTACATTTATATCTACTTAGTCTATCACATGGTACTTGCGATCTTGTTAAAAATCTTGATCTCCTTTAAAAAGTTATAAATCATGTTGGGGGGGGGGGGGGGGGCGGACGTCAGGGAATACAAACTTAAGAGTATCTGCACTGTAGTAGATGTCACGACGTTCTTTCACGTCCAAACATCTGATGAGGACCTGTTCAATGGTCCGTGGTTCATCGCATCCAACACAGTCGGGCGGGTCCACATTACATCACCAGAGCTGGTTAGCTAAGGGGCGTAAGAACGATTCTGAAAGTGTCTGAAAAACTGGTTAGTTGCCTCCCTTGCAATTCTAATCCCTGACTGCTTATCTGTCCGTCTATCTGTCTGTCTCTGTCTGTCTGTCTGTCTGTCTGTCTCTCTCTCTCTCTCTCTCTCTCTCTCTCTCTCTCTCTCTCTCTCTCTCTCTCTCTCTGTCGGTCGGTCGGTCGGTCGGTCGGTCGGTCGGTCGGTCTGTCTGTCTGTCTGTCTGTCAAACAATCGGACTACGGGAGTGCATTTGAGCTTGGAAGCTTAAATATTATTTTGTTAATCAAACACCTGCCCAAAATTGAAAGTACACCAACAATTAAAAAACTAAAACACACACACACACAACGTTTCTTTGAATTTTTGAAATCCTGAAAGTTGATGTTAAGTTTGTTTAAATAGAAAACGTGCTTACAAATTTAAAGAAAAGTCGTTTTATGCAAGAAGGTCCAGAACATTGTACTAGTCACGGCGAAGAATAATGGAGCCGACAGATTGACTGTATGATGTCCTATTGTTGTGTTTCTTTTCTTGTTTCGCATTATTATTATTTTGTGTGTGTTTGTGTGTGTGTGTGTCTGTGCATGTGTGTGTGTATGTGTGTGTGTGTGTGTGTGTGTGTGTGTGTGTGTGTGTGTGTGTGTGTGTGGTTATGTGTGTGTTTCAGGTTTGGTTTTGTCGGTAGATATCACATTTCCTGTAGCACGAACGATTAAAAAGTAGGAGGGAACAAATAACAAACAGTTCTCTTGTTAACTCGGCTGAACACTTAGCATGTACCCAATCAACTGTACTGAAGAAAACGGACTTGGACATTCTCTGGTATCTGAGTCTGTCGACTCTGACGTCACCAGAACAGTGTATGACAACCGTAGACTTGAAGAGCGTCACATCAACAACAGTGTAAATTTGTGTTACACCAAAGTCCAGGCAAACGATAACGAATCAGTGTCAGGTCAACTAACAATGTAACAACCTCTTTAAAGGCACAGTAAGCCTCCCGTAAACCATCACAGATACTGTCAGGCTTTTACACACAGTACAAACACCCTTTCGTTTATACACTCACCGCTTGAGAACATCCTAGGTGCCCTACGTAAAGAGCGAGCAATTGTCAAAGAATTTATTTTTGCGTGGCGAGCCGGATTGTCTGATCATACAATCGGACGGCGCGTTTTGGCGTTAGACTTAACTTTTAAAATCTAAATAATAAATTGACAGCTTGTTACACAAACATTCTTAAATCATAAAAGAATTCTTTTTTCATCAAGACAAGATCAGTACAACTCGAAGTTTTTAAAGTTTTAAAAAAGATAGCCCGGAAGTGTGTCCCGCAAAACGTGGTTCTCGTAGCAGACAAAATAATGTTCTGCATGTCGCCAGTTTCTTTCAACAGTCAACCGCCATCGCTCAGTTCGTGTGACTCGCGTTGCGTTTTAGATTCAGAGGTACACAATAACGTGCTATTGCAGATACAGCGAGTTGCATTGAAATCACAAACTGACTACTAAATTGTGAGAAAAAAAAGGAAAGTGGATCACACGGGTTCACGATGGCTCAGGGGTAAGATAACCCACGAAAACAGGTGTGTGGTTTACGCGAGCTAAATAGCCATTCAAACGAACTGTGTCATTTAATGCTATTAAATGCTTTTGCAAGAGTGTTCGCTAAGGTTAGAACTGCTTTTTTCAGAAGAAGATTTAAATCGTTCTGTAAACTATTTGAGGCAGACTGGGGCTTTAAGGCACACAAAGGAAGCCGATGGTTAGTGGATATGGATGTAAATGCGTGCGTGCGTGTGGAGCGGTTCCCAGACAATTACAGTGTTTTAGATGGTCGAACGTGTAGCAAAGACCTGTACGTGTACATGTAGATATTGCGTCACCCGTGACTCGCTTTTATCTCCAATGTTCCAAATGCATACGTTGTTTTGCTCCCACCAAGACTGCAGATCTTGGCAAACGCGTGACGTAAGAGCTAGATTTGATGACGCTACACGTACACGTTCCCGTACACGTCCTGAAAAGTGCTGATCTAAATCTTGCTATTGACTAAAACAAAGAGCGTCACTTTTTTATGACGTGACCTCTACAAGGCACATTCCTTCGAGTGTAAACAGTTCTCAATTCGGTCCTGGTTTTTACGTGAGATAAGGCCACCTAGACACATACCAAAAATTAACTGCCTGACTGCTGTGTGTGCGGAATATGAATTTTTTTCTCGGATGAATAAATTTCTTAAAAAGCTACGAGTATCATAAGAAATAAATGTATTGATAAATACCTATTCTACACCCCAAAAAACGACCAGGCTCTTGATTATTGGTATATGTCAAAGTGGTGGTATGGCTTTTTCTCACCGTAAAAGTCTGGACAGATCAGACACGGTGAGCCAATTCGTTTGCACAAGAAGCTTAAGGAGACTACCCCTATTAGGAGGTCAGATCGATTTGTCCTTCGCCGCGAGTATGCAGTGCCTTGGCAGGTGGTCGACCCATTCTGATAATCCTCGCTCCACGGCTATCGCCAGTTGTCTTAGCCCAGAATGAGCCGAACTCATTTTGACCTGAGGTCAGGATGGTCGTCGACCGTGCAAGAGGCGCTTCCATTTACTTTATGTATATATCCACTGAGCACAAAAAGTTAAGGATATTTTGTAGTTTGCCCAGATTCTTCTTCTTCTTCTTCGCCGTTCATGGGCTTAGACTCCCACGTGCACTCATTTTTTTTAGCACGAGTGGATTTTTACGTGCATGACCGTTTTTACCCCGTCATTCAGCCAGCATACGCCGATTTCGGGGGAGTTTGCCCAGATGTTAAACAGCAGTTTTTGGGTCAGAAATATACGTGTATTTGAAGATCAGTCTTTCTTCTGCTCAAAAATGTCCAATGTAAAGCGCCATGAAACTGTTATCTGGCAGTGAACAGCGCTATAGAAGAATGTTTTATTATTGTTATCATTATTATTATTAAAAATGTGTTTCTTGAATCTGAGCAATATTTGGGTATGTATATAGATATATTTATTGCAAAATGTGAGCTCACCAAGCTATAATTACAAACAGGAGTTGTTCAACCAGGCTTATTAGCATTTTAGGAATTCTAATCACCAGAACTATTTTTTTATACGCCAATTACTGCAACTTGGTGTGTACCTAATGAATTCCATTTCTCACAGTTTCCCGAAACTGCGTGATCTGTGAGATGCGCATGCGAGCGAATAGTCATTACCTGTATATGTACGCGGAGCCAATTATACCAAAAGAACCCGAAAATAGGCAGTCTCATCAATCTCAGCTTGTCGAGTTTGACCGGTGTCAGATAAAAAAGTGACAACCTACAAGCAGAGTCATATCAACAGTGGTGTAAGTTGGTGCAGCAATAAAGCCGAGATAATGACGCAAGGGCGCAGATCAACGAATGTCTGTTTGGCTAAAGGACGTTATGACTTCTGACACTAGGCAAGTCTGTCCCGTAGGTGGTGGTGGGTGTGGTGGTGGTGGTGGTCTGTTCCGTAGGTGGTGGTCCTGGTTCCCTCCCCCCCAACCCGGCAAATTGGCAAGTGTACCTTTTTACATTTAGTCAAGTTTTGACTAACTGTTTCAACATAGAGGGGGAATCGAGACGAGGGTCGTGGTGTATGTGTGTGTGTGTCTGTCTGTCTGTCTGTGCGTGTGTGTGTGTGTAGAGCGATTCAAACCAAACTACTGGATCGATCTTTATGAAATTTGACATGAGAGTTCCTGGAAATGATATCCCCGGACGTTTTTTTCATTTCTTCGATAAATACTTTTGATGACGTCATATCCGGCTTTTTGTAAAAGTTGAGGCGGCACTGTCACACCCTCATTTTTCAATCAAATTGATTGACATTTTTGTAAAGCAATCTTCGACGAAGGCCGGACTTCGGTATTGCATTTCAGCTTGGTGGCTTAAAAACTAAAAATCTGAAAATTGTAATATATTTTTTTAATAAAACGATCCAAATTTACGTTCATCTTATTCTACATCATTTCCTGATTCCAAAAACATATAAATATGTTATATTTGGATTAAAACCAAGCTCTGAAAATTAAAAATATAAAAATTATGATCAAAATTAAATTTCCGAAATCGATTTAAAAACAATTTCATCTTATTCCTTGTCGGTTCCTGATTCAAAAAACATATAGATATGATATGTTTGGATTAAAAACACGCTCAGAAAGTTCAAACGAAGAGAGGTACAGAAAAGCGTGCTATGCAGCACAGCGAAACCACTACCGCGCCGAACAGGCTCGTCAGTTTCACTCCGTTTTGCACAAGCGGCGGACTACGGTCATTGTGAAAAAATGCAGTGCGTTCAGTTTCATTCTGTGAGTTCCACAGCTTGACTAAATGTAGTAATTTCGCCTTACGCGACTTCAAACTAAATGCTAAATATCAAAACCTTTGCCCCTGGACCCAAACAGGATTCTTTTCGGCCTCTGTACCACTGGTTGACGTAGGACCCCTTCACACACTGCCATACATTAGACTAGCCTCACTAGGTCTAGCCATAGACCAAATAGCCTGGACCGCCAACTCGTCACGTGACCCTTCGAGGTTACGACTCTCCGTCTGGAACTCCCTGCCGCTTGAGCTTCGCCAGAGCCCCTCTCTTGACGCGTTCAAGAGTAGGTTGAAGACTCAGTTCTTTATGGAAAGCCGTTTGGCTCATAACTATTACAGCTGTAATTTAAAATAAATACACCTGTATTTAATGATAAATACAGCTGTATTTATTTCTTAAACGTATACAATAAGTATCATTATTAATTACAGGTGTATTTTTTTTTATTAATTACAGGTGTTCTTCCCGTAGCTGGCTGCGACTTTCATGTTCGACGTGATGTGTTGTGCCCCAAAAGACATTCTTGTGCTGTGCTCTGTGAGAGGTGTTTTCTTTGTGTTTAATATTATTTTGTTTGGACCTAGCTATTGATGTGTACATTGTTGTTAAACAGTTGTTTGTTGTATGTTTATCAGGGTTTGATAGTGTGTGATAGGGTTCGTGTCCGTCTGTAGATGTTAGTTTCTTTGTTAGTCCTGTGTTGACAACTCTTTGACAAGCGCTTAGAACTGTACCCACGGAATACGCGCTATATAAGCTTCATATTGATTGATTGATCGACTTTCAGGGGCGCGTCAAGTCCGGTTTGAAAGGCCAGCGATTCGAAGACAGTGACAAGAAAGCACGCTCCAGTTATTTGTGACAATGTCTGTCTGTGCGTGTGTGTGTGTGTAGAGCGATTCATACCAAACTATTGGACCGATCTTTATGAAATTTGACATGAGAGTTCCTGGGTATGATATCACCGGACGTGTTTTTCATTTTTTCGATAAATACTTTTGATGACGTCATATCCGGCTTTTTGTAAAAGTTGAGGCGGCACTGTCACACCCTCATTTTTCAATCAAATTGATTGACATTTTTGAAAAGCAATCTTCGACGAAGGCCGGACTTCGGTATTGCATTTCAGTTTGGTGGCTTAAAAATTGGTCATTAAAAATCTGAAAATTTTAATACTTTTTTTTTATATAAAACGATCCGAATTTACGTTCATCTTATTCTACATCATTTCCTGATTTCAAAAACATATAAATATGTTATATTTGGATTAAAACAAGCTCTGAAAATTAAAAATATAAAAATTATGATCAAAATTAAATTTCCGAAATCGATTTAAAAACAATTTCATCTTATTCCTTGTCGGTTCCTAATTCAAAAAACATATAGATATGATATGTTTGGATTAAAAACACGCTCAGAAAGTTCAAACGAAGAGAGGTACAGAAAAGCGTGCTATGCAGCACAGTGCAACCACTACCGCGCCGAACAGGCTCGTCAGTTTCACTCCGTTTTGCACAAGCGGCGGACTACGGTCATTGTAAAAAAAAATGCAGTGCGTTCAGTGTCATTCTGTGAGTTCCACAGCTTGACTAAATGTAGTAATTTCGCCTTTCGCGACTTCAAACTAAATGCTAAATATCAAAACATTTGCCCCTGGACCCAAACAGGATTCTTTTCGGCCTCTGTACCACTGGTTGATGTAGGACCCCTTCACACACTGCCATACATTAGACTAGGTCTAGCCTGGACCGCCAACTCGTCACGTGACCCTTCGAGGTTACGACTCTTGACTTTCAGGGGCGCGTCAAGTCCGGTTTGAAAGGCCAGCGATTCGAAGACAGTGAAAAGAAAGCACGCTCCAGTTATTTGTGACAATGGGAGGTGACAATGAACTGGATTTTCCAAAACTCCAAACTAAACTTAACAAAACTCATCGAAAAACATGTTCCATATGCACTTTTGCTGAGTTTATTTTAGCATTTTCAGAACTTACCTCGGCAACTTCGTCCATGTTTACAATCGACACCGGATATGACGTCCCCCTGATTTCTGAAAGGCCATGTAAGCGTAGGTTCCTAAATGCGAGAGGCGCTACCTCGTTGCGGTCCAGGATAAATGGTCTATGGTCTAGCCCTGTCTGAAGTTCGGGAAAACCGGTAGGGGGGTGGTGGAGGTGGTGGAGGGGAGTGCTAAGGAAGGGAGAAACTGACTGACTGACTATTCGAATTTAACCTCCCCCCCAGACCAGTTGGTAATACGCTTGGGGAGGGAGGAGGAAGGAGATAAAGAGAAAGGCAGGGAAGAAGGGGTGTCATTAAGGAAAACAAAACAGGCGTGATTTGTTGACAGGTACCGGGCGCGACAGTGAAGGGTAACCTTCCTTTCACTATTAGAGGTGTGACCTAAGACGGTCTGTGTTAACACCTAACCCGCAGGTACGTGAACGTTAGTGTGTGTCCGCGTAGGGCTTTAATTGTTGTCACTCTCAGAAGGACTCCTGTCTTTGTCACAAACACGTGCGCTCTCGAGGACCCATTGTCTTCAGGGGTGAGGGGGTACCATCGTTTAGTTTTTTTTTTGGGTTTTTTGTTTTTTTTTTGGAGGGGGGTGCAGAATTAGTTAGGGGAGGGATTCATTGAATCATTCTTGTGTGTGTGTGTGTGTGTGTGTGTGTGTGTGTGCGTATGCGTGTGTGTGTGCGTGCGTGCGTGCGTGTGTGTGTGTGTGTGTGTGTGCGTGTGCGTATGCGTGTGTGTGTGCGTGTGTGTGTGTGTGTGTGCGTGCGTGCGTGCGTGTGTGTGTGTGTGTGGGTGTCTGTGTGTGTGTGTGTGTGTGTGTGTGTGTGTTCTGTCATTGTCTTGCTGTCCCTTCTGTTCTTATGTATTTGTTTACTGGAAACAGTTGCCGAAGCGAGCGTGTACGCATCATTACTGTATTTCTTTAAATTGCCCAAGGTTTGGGCGGTCGTACGTGTTCGGTCTCCACGATTACTGTGTTAATTAAAATAAGACAGATAACTTGAATCTATATTTACGATGCTCGTTTTGTTAGCATACCACGAACTTTTTTCAACCAGCTCTCACCCGAAGAGGGACTTCTCTTAACCACATATAATTTATATACACACAAATTCACATAAAAACAACAATAAGCAAGTTAGCAAACCAACGAACAAGGAAACCAACACACACGTTAACACAGAAACACGTCCACCCCCCCCCCCCCCCCTCTCTCGATCCTCCCCTCTGCCCTTTTTACATTACTGTTCTGGGTGACATCATTTTCCCAACACTCGTTTACACGCATGACACCCCCGTGACGTCATCGTGACAACCGATGAATTTCCTCCGACACAAAAGAGCAAAACAGAAGAGCAAAAACAATTCATCACTGTCCCACATATAAATCTGTCTCGGTCTCCCAAACCTTACTCTTACGGGGCGTGACACGATTAAAGGATACATGTGGGGAGGTGTGTGTGTGTGTGTGTGGGGGGGGGGGGGGGGTAAGAAGACAAGAACGACATGCGATGTGTTCCTCCTCGTTGTGCCTGCATGGCTGGAGGCTATGTCACATTATTAATGCAGTCACAGCGTCATGTGGACTCAAACTCGAGGGTCCCTGTTCGTTCAGCTACAGGAAGTTCGCTTGAATGCCCCTGAGGCTAGAGTGTATGATAAACTTGAAAGTGAATAAGCTTACAGGTAAACTTATGTTTGTTAATTTTTTAAGTGTTCATGGACAACCTTGAAAGACACTTCAACAAGTATTCTGTCCAGTTCAAGAAACCAGACTTATAAACAAACAAGCAAACAAACAAAAAAACACAAAAACACAAAAAACCAAGCAAGCAAACAAACAAACAAACAATTAAACAAGCAAACCAACAAACAAACAAGCAAACAAACACCAATAAACACCAACAACACCAACAAACAAACAAACACCAACAAACAAACAAAAAACACACAAACAAACAAACAAACAAACAAACAAACAAAAGAAATACATGTTTTTCAAAATCCATCTTACTTTCTGGTTCTTGCAGCACCATGTTTCATTGTGAGCTCCAACTGAGCAGGTACTCTCTTTTCAACAGAAAATAGAGTTCTTTAGTCACATCTTCGAAGACTCTATCACATTAAAGGCCCAGTCTCTCCCGCATAAACGGTACCGGTCACCATCTCAGATCTCTCGAGGCCTTTATGCAGTGTCACAACTCAGCCACTTGGACACATACCAAACATCAAATGCCTGGCTGCTTTTATTGAAAGTATTGATTGCGGGGTTGTTTTTGTGAATTGAAATCAATGTTCGTTATCGCTTTCTGAAATGAGTTCATGTATTTAGTCCGCCATCATGTTGACCTTTGTTATGTATTTACTGGGATTGCTTAAAATAAGCCTTTTATGCTTGAGTTAGTCATCTTAAAAGCCATGTATTGTTTTTTTGTCATGATAGAACTTGAATAAAGTTTTGTTTAAACCAATTGAAATCACTCATTGCCATGAGTGTCAGTTGCGAAATTAAGTCACCCAGACATTCTCCATTCTGCACAGAAAGCAGCTCGACATTTGTGACCCTCCACCACGAAATGAGTCGCATGTCACCTTTGCATGATTTTCATATATTTACATTTTCCTAAAGAGTTTTTTATGCTCTATCCAGTGGTGAAAACCGTTTTAGAAAAGAGAGAAAACTTGTTGAGTTATAAGCCTGTGACTAAGGTGACCCTCACACTGTTACCATACACCCCCCGGACTTATATTGAGCCTAGTGCAGAACCGCGCGAGGTGACATGCGACTCATTCCGTGGTGGAGGGTCACATTTTCATTTTGGGTATGAGAAGAGATGGTCTTATTCTAGGAAACATCATAGACATATCTGAGATGATTACCCGAAGCATTTACACGAGAAGGACTGGGTCTTTAAGCTTCCAAATCCAACCAAATTTGACATTTCACAGAAAAACGTTTCCGTTGAGACAGCCTTAAAGCCGAACGCATAAACTACAACGAGCAAAACCAAAAATCAAAGTCGCTCGACTGCGGCTTTTATCGTGTTGGTCGCTAGACTGTGTCCTCAGATTTCCACGATGTTCTTACAACACCTCGTATACTGCTGCTCTTACCCTCATTGCGGAGTAACTTGTCAGTGAGTTTGCCTAGACTGTCCGACTCACGACCTCTGTCGTCCAGAACGAGGCTGTGACACTGAATACTAAATAGGACCGTCTTCTTTCCATGTCCACTGTGTGTGTAAACGAGAAGTGTTGTGTCACTGAGTGTAATATTTTTCTATCTTTTCTTGTGTGTGCTTTAAAAACCCGATCTCTTTCGTGGTTCTGAAGGAGAGTGCAAGAGTGCGACGTCATAACCTCGTCTATTCCTAGGAATGAGAATGTGTTTTTGATGTTAGAGCTGTCCCATGCATAGTGTGTTTTAAGCCTGATATTAACTGGGCGAAGTGGACTTTGCGAAGTTTACTTGTTGAAGCTCGCTGCACGGAGCTTTGGCACTGACATTTCGGTAAAAAGACTTCGCGATGTCTGCGCGAAGGCAACTTCCGGCTCAATTATAGACGGTGTTTAGTGTTCAGTCTGGAGGACAACATAAATTATCAATAGTATATGGAGACGTGTAACCATTTTCAGTCATTCTTGCAATTAAAACTGCTCACTTTGAAGGAGAAGAAGAAGCTCCTAGAAGAAGACTTGTCAGTGTCTAGTAAGTTACAGGATAGATTTCTGAAACGTTTACAATAACACGTTTACAATAACACGTTTACAATAACACGTTTACAATAACACGTTTACAATAACACGTTTACAATAACACGTTTACAATAACACGTTTACAATAACGCGTTTACTCTTTTTTTTCGGAAATGTACGTAGTTTTCGTTGTAGTGGCAGTAGCTCTTTTGTTGTTGAGATAATTATAATAAATAATAAATGAACAATAAGATTTTGGATTATGATATAGAAGTATTTCTTTTTTCACCGGTGTTTTAAAAGTGAATGACGACAACTAATTTTAACTTAAAAACGAAAACATCCGATGTTATTTGTCAGGTTATGTCTTCTGTCTCAAGTGAATAAATATATGACGCCTTTATTATTATATTACCTGTGAGATATTTCGGTTTGTGACAACACAGCAGCTGCTGCTTCTCACTTTTTGTGTTTATTTTGGCGATAAATAACTCTCTACGCCTTCGCAGGCTTCTATTCCTATAAGGGACATTGCATGGTGATACACTAAATATAAGCGAGAGCTTTTTCAATTGTGATTTAAATTGTCACAATAGCTAATTTTTCGAAACATATTTCGTGTGTCATGGACAAAATGGACAATTGAATCTTCTACAACTGTGGACAATTTGGAATTCGGTGGAATTCGAAGCGTCGACAAAAACGTGTGTACTTCTTATAACGAGAAACTCCAACGCCATGGAAAGCAAAGACAACTCTGTGCCTTCTTGGATTCGTCTCCTAGATTCGCCTCCCTTTAACGGAAATGACACGACAAACTCACGTGGATCGCGAGATGAGGTGCTGGTTTTATTAGCCATTTTTATCATTTACTGTCATTATGATCTGATTTTTTTTTTTAAAGAGTAAGTGCGTCCTCGCACTTCTGAAACCATGCTCAAATTATTATTGGTCAAAACAAATTAGCTCACTTTTAAAGTTCGTGATATTTTTGTGTTTCTTTATATACACTAGGACAAAACATTATTGCAACAAATTTCGCGCCCAAGTCAAAGCATTAATTCCCCTGTCATTTCATTCAAACTTTATAGGCCAGTTAAGGCCGTTCACTTGACTATCTGGTTCACCTTTTGGACTTCTGTTGCAGGGATCACGTGACCGCCGCTCAAATAAGGGTACCCTTAAAATCCACTAGACAAAAACGGAAGGGCCCAATTAAAAATCGACAAAAAAATCACAATAGGCAACTGGCATATATATAAAGTTTGAATGAAATGACAGGGGAATTAAGCCTAATGCTTTTATTTGGGCGCGACATTTGTTGCAATAATTGTTTTGCCTCGTGTATATTCACATGACACGGTCTGTGTTTTCGGATGTGTCGCATTAGTACTAGTGTTGTTTTCTGTAATGGCATTAAACTAATTATGTTATTAAATAAGTTTTCTGTTGCCGAATCGTCTGTATTATTCTGTCCCATAATCACCAAAAATAAAGCCTATAAAACAAAACAACTACACAAGTAAAAATGTTGCGTTTATCAGAAGTCAAGTTCACATGATTGGTAGCTCAACAAGTTTAAACTGAATAAAATTAAAAAACGCCTCTTAGTAAGTTTTGCACATTGGTATTCGACTTTCTCTATCTTGAATATGTTCCTTCTTCATCACTATAAATCTGTCTGTCTGTCCGTCTATCTGTCTGTCTGTCTGTCTGTATGTCTTCATGCTGAGAGAAGTCGTAAGGCGGGAAATTGTATTTGTTAGGCCTCCAGCCCATAATACAAATATAAAGATGTTCAGAACTAACAACAAGTCGCGTAAGGCGAAAATACAACAGTAGCTGTCGAACTCACAGAATGAAACTGAGAGCAATGCCATTTTTCAGCAAGACCGTATACTCGTAGCATCGTCAGTCCACCGCTCATGGCAAAGGCAGTGAAATTGACAAGAAGAGCGGGGTAGTAGTTGCGCTAAGAAGGATAGCACGCTTTTCTGTACCTCTCTTTGTTTTAACTTTCTGAGCGTGTTTTTAATCCAAACATATCATATCTATATGTTTTTGGAATCAAGAACCGACAAGGAATAAGATGAAAGTGTTTTTAAATTGATTTGGACAATTTAATTTTGATAATAATTTTTATATATTTAATTTTCAGAGCTTGTTTTTAATCCGAATATAACATATTTATATGTTTTTGGAATCAGCAAATGATGGAGAATAAGATAAACGTACATTTGGATCGTTTTATAAATTTTTATTTTTTTTTACAATTTTCAGATTTTTAATGACCAAAGTCATCAATTAATTTTTAAGCCACCAAGCTGAAATGCAATACCGAACCCCGAGCTTCGTCGAAGATTATTTGACCAAAATTTCAACCAATTTGGTTGAAAAATGAGGGCGTGACAGTGCCGCCTCAACTTTCACGAAAAGCCGGATATGACGTCATCAAAGACATTTATCAAAAAAATGAAACACACGTATGGGGATTTCATACCCAGGAACTCTCATGTCAAATTTCATAAAGATCGGTCCAGTAGTTTAGTCTGAATCGCTCTACACACACACACACACACACACACACACACACACACACACGCACGCACATACACCACGACCCTCGTTTCGATTCCCCCTCGATGTTAAAATATTTAGTCAAAACTTGACTAAATATAACAAGTCGCGTAAGGCGAAAATACAATATTTAGTCAAGTAGCTGTCGAACTCACAGAATGAAACTGAACGCAATGCCATTTTACTCGTAGCATCGTCAGGCCACCGCTCATGGCAAAGGCAGTGAAATTGACAAGAAGAGCGGGGTAGTAGTTGCGCTAAGAAGGATAGCACGCTTTTCTGTACCTCTCTTTGTTTTAACTTTCTGAGCGTGTTTTTAATCCAAACATATCATATCTATATGTTTTTGGAATCAGGAACCGACAGGAAATAAGATGAAAGTGTTTTTAAATTGATTTGGACAATTTAATTTTGATAATAATTTTTATATATTTAATTTTCAGAGCTTGTTTTTAATCCGAATATAACATATTTATATGTTTTTGGAATCAGCAAATGATGGAGAATAAGATAAACGTAAATTTGGATCGTTTTATAAATTTTTAATTTTTTTTACAATTTTCCGATTTTTAATGACCAAAGTCATTAATTAATTTTTAAGCCACCACGCTGAAATGCAATACCGAAGTCCGGGCTTCGTCGAAGATTACTTGACCAAAATTTGAACCAATTTGGTTGAAAAATGAGGGCGTGACAGTGCCGCCTCAACTTTCACGAAAAGCCGGATATGACGTCATCAAAGACATTTATCAAAAAAATGAAAAAAACGTTCGGGGATTTCATACCCAGGAACTCTCATGTCAAATTTCATAAAGATCGGTCCAGTAGTTTAGTCTGAATCGCTCTACACACACACACACACACACACACACACACACACACACACACGCGCGCACGCACACACGCACATACACCACGACCCTCGTTTCGATTCCCCCTCGATGTTAAAATATTTAGTCAAAACTTGACTAAATATAACAAGTCACGTAAGGCAAAAATACAATATTTAGTCAAGTAGCTGTCGAACTCACAGAATGAAACTGAACGCAACGCAACGCAGCAAGACCGTATACTCGTAGCATCGTCACTCCACCGCCCGTGGCAAAGGCAGTGCTCGTGGAATTGACAAGAAGAGCGGGGTATTCGTTGCGCTAAGAAGGATAGCACGCTTTTCTGTACCTCTCTTCGTTTTAACTTTCTGAGCGTGTTTTTAATCCAAACATATCATATCTATATATTTTTGGAATCAGGAACCGACAAGGAATAAGATGAAAGTGTTTTTAAATTGATTTCGAAAAAAAAAAATTGATGATAATTTTTATATATTTAATTTTCAGAGCTTGTTTTTAATCCGAATATAACATATTTATATGTTTTTGGAATCAGCAAATGATGGAGAATAAAATAAACGTAAATTTGGATCGTTTTACAAATTTTTTTTTTTTTTTACAATTTTCAGATTTTTATTGACCAAAGTCATTAATTAATTTTTAAGCCACCAAGCTGAAATGCAATACCGAACCCCGGGCTTCGTCGAAGAGTACTTGACCAAAATTTGAACCAATTTGGTTGA
>NC_090257.1:20582815-20602815 GCF_037325665.1 Littorina saxatilis
GAGAATGATTAACTTGCCGAAAAAGTCATCTTTGCAACGGATGTGCTGAGAGACACTTTACCATGAGAGGCACTGTGCTATTGCTTTAATTATTTCAATATTTTCAAAACGACACTTTACTTTCACGGAGGCTTCATCAAAATAATTTATTTCAAAAGTGTCCAATGAGAGATCCAACACAGCATTCAAAGCTAAACCTTAAAAATATTATTCTGGGTTTAACGGATAGGTACAGCATCATCAAGTTTTTGAAATCGATAGTATACAATACAAATCACGTCGTTTAAAGTAATATGAATACATTTAGTCATTCTGCTGTCCTTACAGAATGAAACTGAACACACTGCATTTTGTATTTGTTGCAAAGACTAGAAAGTCCTGGGATGTCCGAAATCCTTTAACATCAACAACAACAACAACAACAACAACAACAACAACAACAACAACAACCATAACAATGTGACAGGGGAGGCTACCGCTCCTTTCACAGCAGACTCTGCACCCGAGTTGTTGGCTTTTAAGTCAACACCGGTGGATTGTGGAATTTTGTTTGTGATGGGGTCTGGTGGTTTCCGATTGTCTGTATGTTCATGGAAACCTTCTGGTTTGCATAACAGTTTTTATAGGGCTAAGAAATTAGCCCTAACATTTTCAATCCTGTTTGATTGCACTTCGCCTCCCGAGGTGATCGTAGTGTTTCGGCACACGGTTACAACAATAACATCAACAATAACATCAACAACAACAAAATCATCATCATCATCAATGTAACAAAATAGGACTTTCCTAGTCTTGGTCATGTTCCGGAAGGTTTGAGTGAACCGAGATGCCGAGAGGATCGTCGTCATTTGATGACGTAACTCGTTGCGCTGTGACGTATTATTGACTACCACGACTGGATGCGTTGATCAACATGGAGTTGATGACATAGTTGTTGTGCGTGCTTTGGAAAGCGTGGAAACGTAAACAATTATTGTTGCAACATCGGTCCAGCGGCATGCTGATCCAATCCAAGGTGGAAGAAGGATGAAGTTCTTATTCCTACTTATGACGTTCCTGAGAACTGCGGTCCCGATTGCCAGTATTATCAGTCCCACGTCGTAACCTGTTGATGGATGTCCGACGTCCCGCACAGTTCTCAGTCAATGCAAACAAGCTCGAGTTGCGACAGCGTATTCACGCATTCGAGAGATTGTTCAACTCTAATGGCTTCGCGTGAACGAGGACAGAACGATAAGTGATACATGTGATCTGATAATGAAACGGAGATAAAAGGAAAACAAGTAGTCGATGAAGTGACTATGAACGCATATACGTAAAAGAAACGAGCCAATATTTGTAATCATCAATAAAAGATCTTAAAATAATCGAGAAGCGATTCGTGAAGTGGGTAGGGTGAGAATGTTTTAGACAGGTTTGTTTAATATCACACCCTACGCTACAAGTTTGGGGGCATTACGTCAGGGATATAAGCTGCATAATCCAGCTTATTCAAAATTTCCAAAATTCTATTCCAAATTGTTTGAATAGCATTTTTTTTTATCTCCTGTGAAATTATCTTATTGTTTGTCTGTTCGTTCATAAAGTGATTTATAAAGAACTTCATCTATTTTCCGACGTGTGTTAGGAAGCTTCACACGTCAGTAAAGAACATAAAAAAGCTAGTCTGTGTGTTGGCGTCGCACAGCCAAATAAATCTGTAAACGCTAATGCGGAAACCGGAGTTCTTCGCTGCATTATAAAAAAAAAAGAAGAAAAGTATTATTCTTTCACATAATACTTGTTTAACCACTGTTTCACATTGATTCACGTTTCACTGTGAGTGGTTGGCAAGGGTAGGACGTATTACGTAAGGGTAATTGTCTTCTCTTGAGAAAGAAAAACCGTTGGACGGGCAGGTAAAATCAGCAGATGGTTTTCCTGAGCATACTCTGGTTGATAGCTTCAGTTCCTATGTCAATGACAGATCATGATGATTTCAATGTTGAGTGGCTGGTTGATTAATTCAACTACAACGTTGATAGGATAATAAGCCGAGATTCGAACCATAGAGAGTAGAACGAATTACGGGCAGGTAAAATCGGCGGACGGTTTACCTGGACATACTCTGTTTGATAGCTTCAGTTCCTATGTCAATGACAGATCACGATGATTTCAATGTTGAGTGGCTGGTTGGTTAATTCAACTACAACGTTGATAGGATAATAAGCCGAGATTCGAACCATAGAGAGTATAACGAGTTATTCTATATAAAACGCGATTTATATTTAGAGAATACACTCGTGGGAGTAAAGTGTTGAGACATTTTACTGTAGAATCAATGACTCATTGTGTTAGTTATCGAGTAAGCGATAAATGAGTAGATTCTAAGGTGCCAACTTATTCAGATCGAAATGCAAACTAATTGATTCTTTGCTATCTAATACAAATAGCGTGACTTGTATTGATTTAGTAAAAGACAGATTAGGAACTCTCCTTTTCTTCGGGAGAGTATATATTCATTTCGTGGTTCAGTGACAAGTTGACAATCGTGACGTTTAAATGCAAACATCACGCACGCACAATCTTCGCAGCATGAGTGCTGTGGGAGATCCGAGTGAGCTCGATACAGAGCCAAATCAAAATGATATGGTTGAAGAAACCAGATCATCCAGTTCGCGCAGGAATGCGCAGAATGTTGTAATAAGCAACATACTCCCTCCAAAATCTTCAACTTCTCTTTTGAAGGAGTTAATTGAAGCTGGGAAAGAGATGGGTTTGGAGGGAAAAGAGCTGCAACTTTTCGTAAAAGAAGCGGCAACAACAGCCGCAGCAGCAGAGAGAGAAAGAGAAGAGAGAGAGAGAGAAAGAGAAAGAGAAGAGAGAGAGAGAGAAGAAAGAGAGAGAGAAAGAAATCGTCAATTCGAACTTGAGCAGTTACGCATTCAGACAGAGGGTCAAATTAATGCTAACAACAATAGCCACTCAAGAGACAGACGAAGAGACGATGACGACTTCATACCTAAGATTCCTTTCCTCGACGACAAAGATGACATAGAGTCTTGGTTCCAGCAGTTTGAACACTACGCCAGTGATCGTCAGTTGTCGGAAGAGAAGAAGGCATCAAGGTTAGTATACTTTCTAAAAGGAAAGGCCAGAATTATTTATTCCAAACTTTCCGATGAAGATATGCGCGATTACGAGGTCATGAAGAACGCGTTGTTTGAAGGTTTTCAACTCAATGCGGAAGAGTATCGGAAGAAGTTCCGAAACTCCAAACGCGATGCTACTGAAACGTACAAAGAGCACATCGCACGGTTAGATAGATATCTGACAAAATGGATCGAACTAGACCACTGTGACGACAGTGTACAAAATGTCAAAGATCTGTTTCTCAGAGAGCAGGTGTTCAATACACTTTCTCCTGAACTCGCGATCCACATCAAAGATCGTAAGCCAAAGTCAGCCAAAGAGATGGGTGTAGTTGCCATGGAATATGAACTCAACAGAAGTAATTCCAAACCCGCGGTGCGACAGGGAAATAGTTCCCATTCCAATGGAAATGGTTACCAAACCCGTCGTCATGAACACAAGCAAGGCGCGCAAGATAAGGAAAAACAAGGTAATTCAGGGGAGCAGAAAACCCACGGCAAAACACTCAGTGACGCTGAGAAAGCAAAGTTAAAAGCCGCCGGGGTTTGCTTTATCTGCAAATCTCCGTCTCATTTCGCGATGCAGTGCTCAAAAAGGAAGGCAAAACCCGGAAATACCTTGGCAGTTCAAGAAGAGGACGAGGAAAGCGAAGTTTCAAAGAAACTAGACAAGTTGTGCTCGACGTGCGAAAATAAGAATTTCTCGGAAGAAGTTTGGATCAAACTTGACGGTCAGATCGTCAAAGCGTTTAGAGATTCTGGATGCACTGGCATCATGGTGAGTTCCAAACTAGTCCCAGAAAGTAGCTACACGACCAAATGTAAAGAAACCATGTTGGCCGAGAAAGGCACAAAGAGAACGTGCAAAGTAGCAATCATGCACATTGACTCTCCGTATTTTGAATGTCGATCGGAAGTCACTGTCCTTGAAGATCCGGTTTATCCTGTACTCATTGGGAAATGGTACGGGATGGGTAAGAAGAAGAAGACTCCTTTGTACCCAGTGCGAGACCCAGAGTGGTACGCAAAAGAAGTAGCGGCAGCGGTCAGTACACGCAAAACAACCAAAGAAGAAGCGAGAGAACAGTCTCAGCCTCTCCCGAGTACTTCTTCTGGATGTGAGCAAAACGTCCCATTACTCACACCTGAAGATCTCCGCAAAGCACAGCGTGAAGATGTGACTTTGACCAGTGCACGGAAATTTGCGGAAACCGGCGAAATATCCGGTGGGGCGAAATTCCTGTACAAAAATGGCATTTTGTACAGATCCAGTCTAGACAGATTGGCAGTGGAGAAAAATAGGGTAGTTGTTCCAAAGTCCTTCAGAGCAAAAGTGCTCTCATTCAGTCACGACCACCCTATGGCAGGTCATTTGGGCCAGAAGAAAACCAGTGACAGAATTAAAATTGAATTCTGGTGGCCCGGTCTTTCCAACGACGTCAAGCGTCACTGCCTTTCGTGTGACATTTGTCAGAGAGCTGCACCAAAAAGCTGTGCAAAGAAAGTTCCTCTGGGGTACATGTCATCAGTCGGCCCAGTATTCAAAAGAGTAGCGGTCGACATTGTTGGTCCCATCATTCCCATGTCCGAAACCAAGAGTCAATATATCTTGGTCATGATGGACTATGCCACGCGTTACCCTGAAGCTACTCCGCTGAAAAACATCAGAGCCGAAACAGTAGCTAATGCGTTGTGGGAGATGTGGACGAGACTTGGCATCCCAGACGAAATTATCACCGATCAAGGAACACAGTTCACAAGTGACTTGATGAAAGAGGTGAATACATTTCTGATGATCAAGCACAAAATGACTGCGCCATTTCACCCACAAGCCAACGGTTTGGTGGAGCGTTTCAACGGCACCCTCAAAAGCATGCTGAAGAAACTAGCGATCGAACAACCTCGACTTTGGGATACATTTATTCCGGCGTTGTTGTTCGCTTATCGCGAAGCTCCCCAAGAGAGCATGGGTTTCTCACCATTCGAGCTCCTTTATGGCCGCACCATTAAAGGACCCATGCAAATCCTTCGTCAAACATGGACAGAGGAGAACCTCTCAGAGGAGGTGAAGACCACAGCAGAGCATGTAGTCAATTTGAGGAACAAAATCGAAGAGACATGCAATATAGCCAAAGCCAATCTCGGGAAAGCATCCCGAAGGCAAGCACAGTACTTCAACAAAAAGGCCGTCCCTCGCGAGGTTGAAGTTGGAAAGAAAGTACTCTTGTTGTGTCCTTTGAAACTCAACAAGCTAGAACTCGCTTGGAGGGGACCTTACGAGGTCATCGAGAAGATCAACCGCTGTGATTACAGGATCCAGATTGGATCAAAAAGGAAAGTGTATCACATCAACCTAATGAAAGAGTACGTCGAACGTGAACATGAGAATCACATTGACGCTACAGCCTCAAGCGAGGACGATCCTGAAGTTGATCCTGTTGAAGACGAACATGTGGCAGTAGTTATCGAAGAAGATAACACCATGGATGATGACATTTTTCAGGCAGACGCCCAGCGAACACTTCCTCTGCTGGAAACCGTTCGATCTGAAAATGTCGACCATGTGCAGTTCTCAGAAAAGCTATCCGAGCAAAAAAAGAAAGAGGTGTCCGAGATCTGTCAGGAGTTTGAGGGAAATTTCACTGATGTCCCTCTTACAACCAATCTGGAGCGAGCACAAATAAGGGTCTCTGAGTCAAAACCAGTGTTTGTTAGACCTCGTCCAATTCCCCATGCCATGGTGAAAACTGTTGAAGAGGAAATCGATGAGATGCTCAAACTCGGTGTCATCGAGCCCGCAAATTCACCATACAACTCGCCCATCGTTCTCGTGAAGAAGAAAGGCGGAAAATACCGTTTTTGCTGCGATCTACGCGGATTGAACAACATAGTAGTGTTCGACGCCGAACCCATCACTGACGTAGAACATCTATTTCAGAGTTTGGGCAAGGCAAAGTTCTTCACAAAACTGGATCTAACGAAAGGCTACTGGGCAATTCCTTTAGAGGAAGAAGACAGAAACAAGACGGCATTCACCACGTCAAAAGGACAATTCCGATGGGTGAATCTTCCATTCGGTTTGAAAACCGCAACCGGGATTTTCAATCGAATGATGCGCAAACTACTAGGTCCCATCAGACGACAGGATGTTCACCACTTCATGGATGATATCCTGATCGCAACGGAAACATGGGAAGAGCACTTGGTTGCGCTGAGAGCAGTTCTGCAGCGGCTGAAAGAGGCAAACTTAGCTGCGAAACCATCCAAATGTTACGTGGGGTTTGACCAACTCCCGTACCTCGGTCATGAAATTGGCAATGGGAAAAGATGGCCAGAGAGCGACAAAGTCGAAAAGATTCGACAGGCCGCCCCTCCTACCACAAAGAAGGAACTGCGTTCTTTTTTGGGATTGACAGGTTTCTACAGACAGTACATAGAATCCTACTCTTCCATCGCAATCCCTCTAACTGACATGACGAAAAAAGACCACCCAGAGAAACTGAGGTGGAATGACTCCAGCAAAGACAGTTTTGAGAAACTGAAAAACAAGATTTGTGAATCCCCAATCTTGTGCATGCCCGACAACACGAAGGAATTCGTGGTCAGGACGGATGCATCTGATCGTGGCATCGGCGCAGTCCTCATGCAGGAAAAAGACGGACAGTTACGTCCAATTTCCTACCAAAGTCGGAAGTTGAAGGGCGCAGAATCCAGATACGCCACTGTGGAGAAAGAATGCCTCGCAACAGTGTGGGGGATCGACAAGTTCGAGAGGTTTCTCTATGGCAAGCGTTTTACTCTGGAAACCGATCATCAGCCCTTGAAGTGTTTGCAGAAGCAACCCACGAACCCAAGGTTGATGAGGTGGGCTCTCCAGTTGCAACCATACAACTTCTCTGTGAGAGTCATCCCAGGCAAAGATAATCATGGTGCCGACTATCTGAGTCGAGCCACATACCACGAGTCAGGCTAGAAATGTGTCTAGCCGTCCAAATCGAGCGATTACCATCTTGTTTTGTTTTTGCAACTTAAAGGCCCTGTAAAACAGGTTATTGTGTTCGGCAATTTAAAGGCATGATAACACAGTTTGTTTGTGTTTATCAGAAATTCCTATTGTGTTTTATTTTAGATTAAATTGGGAATTTTATCTTATTCCATGGGGTTCTGTAACAAAATAGGACTTTCCTAGTCTTGGTCATGTTCCGGAAGGTTTGAGTGAACCGAGATGCCGAGAGGATCGTCGTCATTTGATGACGTAACTCGTTGCGCTGTGACGTATTATTGACTACCACGACTGGATGCGTTGATCAACATGGAGTTGATGACATAGTTGTTGTGCGTGCTTTGGAAAGCGTGGAAACGTAAACAATTATTGTTGCAACATCGGTCCAGCGGCATGCTGATCCAATCCAAGGTGGAAGAAGGATGAAGTTCTTATTCCTACTTATGACGTTCCTGAGAACTGCGGTCCCGATTGCCAGTATTATCAGTCCCACGTCGTAACCTGTTGATGGATGTCCGACGTCCCGCACAGTTCTCAGTCAATGCAAACAAGCTCGAGTTGCGACAGCGTATTCACGCATTCGAGAGATTGTTCAACTCTAATGGCTTCGCGTGAACGAGGACAGAACGATAAGTGATACATGTGATCTGATAATGAAACGGAGATAAAAGGAAAACAAGTAGTCGATGAAGTGACTATGAACGCATATACGTAAAAGAAACGAGCCAATATTTGTAATCATCAATAAAAGATCTTAAAATAATCGAGAAGCGATTCGTGAAGTGGGTAGGGTGAGAATGTTTTAGACAGGTTTGTTTAATATCACACCCTACGCTACAATCAACAAGAACAACAACAATAACATCAACAAAAACAACAACAACAACAACAACGACAACAACCCTCACCTTTAACTAAGCTGTTTTTGTCCTTGTTTTCTGCCACACAGCTCTGGCAGCATCATAACTAGCGCAGAGTTGCTGTTCTTAGACACGGGCAAGGTGAAGGACAGCGGTGTTGTGCAAAACGTCATCAGTTCTGCGGAGCGCGCCAGCCAATGGAAGCAGAGTGACGCGCGAGAGATGGGACAGTTTGTCGTCTGTTCGGACTGCATCAACGTTGATCTGGATTTCACACGAGTTCGAGAGCTGCCTCCACGGCCCGTGGTTGAAGGTAAATGAACTTGGTGACTTAATTGTTATCAACTATCGTGTGTGTGTGTGTGTGTGTGTCAGTGTGTGTGTGTGTGTGTGTGTGTGTGTGTGGGTGTGCGCGCGTGCCTGCGCGCGCGCGCGCGTGTGTGTGTGTGTGTGTGTGTGTGTATATATGTGTGTGTGTGTGTGTGTGTGTGCGTGTGTGTGTGTGTGTGCGCGTGCGTGCGTGCGTGAATGTGTGTGTGTTTGTGTGTGTGTGCGCGTGCGTGTGTGTGTGTGTGTGCGCGTGCGTGCGTGTGTGTGTGCGTGTGTATGTACGTGTGTACGTGTGTGTGTACGTGTGTGTGTGTGTGTGTGTTTAGTGGTATCCCCCGTTAAGACATTTAAGCATCTCAGATAATCATTTCTTAAAAAGGAGGGAGTTTTACAAATCGGTGTACTTTCACAGAGGCTATGAATAAGATATCTTTTTAAAAACCAAAAATCAGGGTCTTAAAAAAGGGAATGAGTCTCATAGCGGGAGGGGGGGTGTGGTGTCTGAAAAGCGGGGGGCGACCACCGTACAAAAACGACATAAACAGGTTTAATGAAGAACAATCATTCAATGTAGGGCTGCGAGTTACGCTTCTCAGTCCTGCACTAAAGTTGTTGGACTAGCAAAACCATGAAACCATCACAGTTTTATCAATGTTTTGATTTTCCTGCAAAATATATTTCTTTATAGAACGTTTGTTTGCTTATCAAAGACAGGATGTTTTAATTGTTTGACATATTTCAACTGTAAAACATAAACTGTAAGAATTACACCATGTGGACATTCTTTGCACATTTTTCTTTCACATTGTTCGCCTCTGTTCGTGCTCGGTAATTTTAGGCCAAAAAAAAAAATTGTCTGTTTAGGGTAACCCGACCGACCCTATCGATTTGGCGCCGACCCAAAAACTTTTTTTTGATTTCAAAAAAAAAAAAAAAAAAAAAGAGGTAAAAATGCTAAAAAGAGACATTTGGCGTTTCTTTCTCTCCCTTTCTCTCTGTTTTATGTATACGTTAGTTTTGAAACATGTATTCATCAAATATAAGAAGTGAATGTTCAGCCAACATAGCATTTACAAAAAAAAAACCAAAAAAAACAAAAAAACTTTACCTACCTACCGACCCTACTTTTTTTGGTCATGTTACCCTAAACAGACAATTTTTTTTTTTTGGCCTTAGCAAAACTCTTCCAATCTCCTCAGTGCACTAACATTAATACCCTTACCTTGTTTTTCAGGTACGAATTCATCCACGTCGTCGCCCGGCAAAAGCTCAGCGTCCACAAGCACTGACGGGTCATCGGGAAGCCAGGCGGGCGTCACCGATTTTGAACTCACCACACTTGTCACTCCACCCAGTACGTTGTGAATTATTTGATTCTATTTCTTTTTGCCCGTAAAGGATACTTTCTTTCCCGTGTCAACGGTTATGTATACCACCATTATTCTGTTCAGGATTTTACATGGGTTGCGAGTCAGGCTTTTCATGATAATAGGGCCTACATGGGATGCTTGTCGGGCGTTTACACTCTAAACAGAATTAAACATATTTTGAACATCTTTTTGTAACAAGATTTGAACACTTTGTGACATTGTACATAGTTCTGCTGGCAAAAGTAGCACACATATAGTGTTCACATTATTAACACATTGTGTTCACAGGTGTTCATTTGAATACTATGTGGATTATTTTGTGTGCCTCTTTCGCTAGAAGAACTGTGTACCGTGTCACAAAGTGTTCAAACATTGTGACAGAAATGTGTTCAAATTGTGTTCAATTCTGTTTATAGTGTACATGGGATGTGAGTGTCGTTCCACCTAGACACTAAAACTCCGCAGTGTCGCCATTTGCATACATTCGGATTTCCTTTGCTGGATCCGTTTTGCACATTGACACAAGTTTCAATTACAAAATGAGCTAGTCCAGCACAATAATTTCCAACTCAGCACAAAAAGCACTAAAAAGACTGTAGATTTATGGAATGTACAGAAAGTAGTTGTTACCACATGTAAAAACTTCCTGGATAGATGTAAGGTGTTTAACACGTTAGTTTTTACGGGAAAGAAAGTATCTCTCATGATTTGCTCATTGTTTCTTTTTCAATGTTGTGCGATTCAAAATTTACTTGGCCTTGTTCTCTCTTTTCTTTGTGGGCACTGGTGCTTGTATGATTTTGAAACTTTAGCGATTTCTGTCTTCTGCCGATGTTTTTTTTTCTGTATATACGTGAAATCAGTATGTGTGCATGTCTCTGTATGTCTGCTGTTCAAAATGTTTCCCGCCCTATTTACAAGATGACAGTATTCTAGTTTTCAGTGTTTAACTTCTGTGAGATATATACTTGTCAGGATAAGAAGTGAATGTGTGCGTTTATATTCAGGGGCGGACGAGGGGGGGGGGTTTCTGGGGTTTCCGGAAACACCACCCCCCCCCCCCTCCCAGCCAAAAAAAAATGTGTGGTTTTTTTGGGTATTAATCAGTGACAAAATCTGCTGCCTGAAACTGGTAATGATCATCCTCAGATTCAGAATGCACCAGATTGCACCATTTTGCATCCTTTTTTTCAAAATTTTCCGGGGGGGCATGCCCCCGGACCCCCCTAGCAAGCTAGGCGCTTTGCGCCGTCAGCTCGGCGCTTCGCGCCTTCACACCCATATCTTCACAATATACTTTTGGGAAACCCCCCCCCCGTAAAATGAACTGATCCGCCCCTGATATTCACTGCATGCAGCTACTTTTATCTGTTGACATGCTGAAATACGAATTCTCAATATAGCAATGTGCAAGATTTGTGGTAATTAATCATTAACAGCTTTCGCTTTTGTTAATACTGACAGAAACTAAAACATTATCTAATAATCAGACAGTTTTGTGAGGTTGTACTAAAAATCAATCTGATTTTAACTGCAACATGTGCACTAAAAACTTCAAATTTAACGTATTGTTTTATTAGTTTTGTTTTGTTTTATAGACAACACTTCTGAGTATCTCTTGACGAGTGAGTTGCTCTTTGTACTGCCGATATTAATGACACTACGAGGATTGATTGGTTTTAACAATTTTTTTGTTCTTTACTCTTCTATTTTTGCTTTGTTTTCTGTTGGCTTGCATGGGTTTCTTCAGCACGGCGTTTACCTTCGAAGGGCTTTGCAACCTCACAGTTTCTTTGCTTTCTTGACCTAAGATTAAATTTACACACAAGTATATTATCTACTGTAAGATCATGTGCTTGTGATTGATATTATAATGTGCAATTCTTTATCTCACAACAAGAAACTTTGCCCCCTGGTCATGCCTAAGTATATTGTATGTGTCGTTAATTTGAAAATGTGCAGATATTAAATAATAATATTATTTAAATCAATGTGATAATTTGCAGATATATCATTGGTGTACTTGATACTTTAATTACATCAATGTGTTCTGTGTCATATCTAGTCACATATACTTTATTATGACTGAAAACTTAATGAAGTTGAAAAACAAAAACCGAAGTTAAGTGTATTTGACGTATAATCAAAGCTTTGAAACAATAAAATAGTACATGCATGTGTACACATTAAGAATGTTTTGTTTGAGTTTTCTTGAAGATGGTGCAAGGTTTCTTGGTGTTCATTTCTGTCTTTCTTTTTTCTTTTTTTCTTTTTTTTTTTTAAGGTGACAGGTTTTAGGCAAATTGCTTTTGTGCTAAATTTTCTGGCATGCTCTTTTGGGGTTTTGTTTTCGTCAGCTTTTGATTGTTTTCTTGTTGTGAATATTGAACTGTATTGTGTGGGTTTTTTTCTCTCAATTTTTCTCGTTCTTCTATTCATCACCAACCGCTCTTTCTTTGCCTGGCCGTTACTCATAGACATTCAATCACAGACTTGAAAGAACACCAGACTTCAAACTGGCAGAAACCGACAGGAAAATAAGCCAGAAAAATAAAGCCATATAGCCACACAGTGACACAGTCACGCGAGCGCGCACACACACATACACACACACACACACACACACACACACACACACACACACACTCACACACACACACACACACACACACACACACACACACACACACACACACACACACACACACACTGATGAATAAATATATAAATACATAAATAAAAACAAAAAATGAATAATATGGGTGTTAATGCCAAGGTGGGCCAGATCTCGATAATATCGTGTAAGAAGCTGGTCTCTGTCAGTACATGTATGTATTGATTTAATTTAGGGTGGGGTGTTTTTTTCGTTCATGGGCTGAAACTCCCACGGCTTTTACGTGTATGACCGTTTTTACCCCGCCATTTAGGCAGCCATACGCCGCTTTCGGAGGAAGCATGCTGGGTATTTTCGTGTTTCTATAACCCACCGAACTCTGACATGGATTACAGGATCTTTTTCGTGCGCACTTGGTCTTGTGCTTGCGTGTACATGTACACACGGGGGTGTTCGGACACCGAGGAGAGTCTGCACACAAAGTGGACTCTGAGAAATAAATCTCTCGCCGAACGTGGGGACTGACGAACTCACGCTGACAGCGGCCAACTGGATATAAATCCAGCGCGCTACCGACTGAGCTACATCCCCGCCCATTTAATTTAGTGACCAAGCATAACTTTGCAAAACTAAACGAAACGAAACAAAGCAAAACAAAACCAAATAAAGCAAAAAACAAAGAAATAATAAAACACCATTGAATGAACAAGGGCTCAAAGCTGAACCGGACTGAACCGATCTGAACTAAAGTTATGCCATTTTAATTCAGACATGCAAACAGCTTATCCTGTAGTAACAAATATACATACACATACACCCACACACTTAACATAGGACACAAAACCACTGGTCCTTGACATCATCAACAGGCCGTCAGTCATGGAGAACGTTCTTTATGCCCTGGCGGATTTGTCATCTTGCCAAACAGATGTTTTTCCGTCTCTGTTTTGACGTGCACGCGTCATGTGACATGTACAGCAGCAGACGATGTACTGGTACACGGATGTCGCACGACTTACATTTATTGGGGTATGGGGGCAGGGGAGGGGGGGTGAGGGAAGCTGTAGCAGAAGGTTGATTGTTTGTTGGTTTTTAACGTCCTTTCAACATATTTATATAGCTATGCGGAACAGATGCAAATTAAATGTGTTTACTTTCTTACTTCTCTCGGTGTTGTCCGTGTTTTAAACTTTTTATATTTAGGTCTACCACTGTAAAATGAAGAAGGTTCTAACAGATCTTGTCTTTTTCTACTTGTTGCTTCACATCTTAAAAGTCCTGATCGCCTTCTAAAAGTTAAAAATGTCCCGAAATAAAACTCTAGAGTATATACTATGCACTGTTGTGATTGCCACAAAGTTATTTTACGTACACACAATTGACAATAGTAGGGGAAGGCATCGTAGGGTGGAAAGATGGCGACGTGGGGGGGGGGGGGGGGGCAGTTGGGGGGTGGATGCGTCAGGAGGAACTATTTCCATAAATCACGCAAGCAGAGAGAGAGTAAGCAGTTTCGTACAAAGAAGCCTTTAGTATGACAATACACACAATTATTATAAGAACTGATGTCAACCTACTGACGTTATTGCTGTCATACAAAACGAGCAATGTGGACATGGTACCTGTAGATGTCACTCTCAAGCGGTTCGACATTTACATGTCTTTGATCTTCTCTACACTAAAGGGGAGGGTATAGCAACAGCAAAGCTAAATCACCGGTGTATTAACATGCCAACCACAGCAATGTTACGCCCATGTACGAGTGTGGGGTACAGGTGCAGAGAGACGGAGAGGTGTATGTCTTTTTCTGAGTCCAAGATTCAAAGGTAGACACAGATACACATACATACTGTACACACGGAAATACACAAACACACACTTATACAGACAGACAGTCATTCAGACAGAAAGATAGACAAAAAAAACACACACATATACACTCTCTCACACACACACGTACACACACACATACATACACACGCACACACACGCACACGCACGCACGCACTAACACACACACACACATTATACACACACACATGCGCGCGCGTACGGGCGCCGGAAGGCAGGCACGCGCGCACACACGCGCTCACATACACACACACGCACACACACACATACACACACAAACACACACACACCAACAAACCCGCGACCAACCAACCAACCAGCCAAACAACCAACCAAAAAATCAAACAAGCAAGCACACAAGCAATCAACCAACCAGGCAACTAGGTATTTAGGCAGCCAACCAAGAAACTAAGCAACCAAGAAACTCACCCTTCGGTTTCTTTGAGCAATATATTATTTTAAACGTATTTTTCGATTGTTACAGTTTTAATTTTATTTCATATTTGTATTGTTATTATTATTTGTTGTGCAGATGTAGTTCTTCGGAATACTACCCCTTTTCTAAGCGACGGCCATTTTGTCATTGCCTGTGACGTCACACACGCATCTGATTGGTCGTTGCTTAGTGTGGAATTCAAACCAGACAACTTTACATCCAAAGAGCCGCCGATCCTTCTCGCAACACTCCGAAGGAATTCTCCGACTTCTCCCGAAGTGGCGGAATCCGTGCGACCTAGAATCTTCGCATTTCCCGATACGTCAACAGAAAGTGTGGGCCTTGTGGTGAACGTCACTTCCGTGACATGCGCAGACAGGGGAGACTACTGGTGTCGCCTGAAGATGAAGGACGGACGGGAGTTATCTGACTTCGGTCGTGTCGGAATACTGGGTATGAATTTCATCCTTTTTTTTTTTTTTTTAAGAGATGGTGATGTAGATTATTTTACGCGTAGTCATTGTCCACAGCTAGATAAACATGCCGGCCTGTTGATTTCTGCAGAAACATCGTCGAAAAGTACTCATATTGACTTTTTTTTTAAATTGGATTTTTTGTCTGTAAATCTACTTGGCGTGATGCTAATGTGTTTAAATGATCGTGCTTCTATCGCCTTAAGTTTGTTTGGTGTGTGTGTGTGTGTGTGTGTGTGTGTGTGTGTGTGTGTGTGTGTGTGTGTGTGTGTGTTTCGACTTATATGCATAGTTTATAATGAACTTCTAAGTTCTCAAAACAATGCTTCTTATCCCAGAGCTGCCGACAAAACCAGCGATAAAGGAAACATGGAGTTCACAGACATGGGACGCAACTCCAATCTACTCGTGCTCAGCAAAACTGGGTTACCCCCCTGGAAAACTGACACTAAGCGTCGCAAACGACGGGGGCTCCAATCTCCGCCCCATATCCGGTCACGTGAGTGATGGAATTGACTGCGAGGCTCGGGCGGAAGTGCAGGTGTCCTCTCTGGATTCTGGGTTGCTAGGCAACGCTTCACGTCTCGTGTGTCAGCTGTTCAGTCAACATCTCCAACTGCTGGATTCTACGGAATATTCCGTGTCCCACGAGATAGTTCTCGCTAGGAGTAAGTATATATATATGACTAAGTGCCAAAAGGTGCGCACGAAAAGCGGACAAAGGGGCTAAAAAATAAAAGTTGACAAACACGACTGATATTGTGATTTTTGTTAAGACAACAGATGCTGGAACCCAATTACGAAAAGAAAAGATAAATTTACCCAAATGATTTTACAAATAACGATAATTTTGTTCGTTATATCATTCAAAACGGCACTGAGTCATAGCATTAAGGTTATCTCGCACGTTTTTAAAGCTAGGGCTTTGAAACTTGGCACACAACCAAAGTATAATGACCTCCAGGTATGGTGCACATCACATTAAACAACATTGAATTTCAAGGTCACAGCGAGGTTAAATTTCCTTTGCAAACTGGAAAATTGTCGTTGTCACGTCTTACATGTTTTAATACTAGATCAGTTAGACTTTACACACTTCACATACTTTCAGCATTTTTATAAAACCTCATTAAAAGTGACCTGCTTGTTAATCTTTGTCAAAGTTCAAGGTCACAGCGGGGTCACATCTGGTCCAAATGTGGAATATTTTCAATTTATTCAGCGCGTTTATAGCACGAGCTTTGAAAATACACACAGTTCTAGTGTATAATGTTCACACACGATTAAAGTCTGGTTGAAAAAGTCAAGGTCACAGCAGGGTCGCGTTGAGGTCAAACATATACATTTTTCAATGAGGTTTTCTCATATGTTTTTGAAGCTAGGGCCTTGAAACTTGGCACACTACGCAAGTTAAATTAAACCTCATCAAATTCCAAGGTCACAGTGAGGTTAAAGATCCTTTAAGGATATTTTCTAAAAAAGGTGACCGCCTGGTTAATGTTTGTCAAATTTCAAGGTCACAGCAGTGCCATCTGGCTTAAACTTTGAAAAATTGTCAATTTCTTCAACTAGTTTTATAGTGTTTGAAGTCATTCACACATGATGAAAGTCTGGTTGATAAAATCAAACGTCAAGGTCGCAGCGGGGTCGCATTGAAGTCAGACACATACAATTGTCATTTTCACGAACGCCTTTTAAGCAACACCTTTGAAACTTCACACATTCCAAAGTTTTGATGTTGTTTGGTTATAATCAAAGTGTGGTCAATTTCCATGATTGAGAGCATTCAGAGGGGTCAAGTTGAGGTCACACAAAAGAGATTAAATTGTCGACACAACAGATGAGACTGGCTACCACTGTTTATTTTAATACACTTTTATGCAAATTTTAAATTGTGTTCAACCATATACACCAAACTCACCCAAACTCCGGAAACATCCAAGAAAAGGAAAAATGTGTCCAAGCAAGGAAAAACGCCATTTCTTCAAAGGCTGGAATAACTACAGAGGCAGCCGCGTCATTACACACAATGCAATTACGTCATACATCATACATTTCTATGAGTCATGTTGAATGGAATGGTGGCATGTGCCTCTATTCTAGCTAACAACAAAGCTGAAAAAATGAATATTATCTGTTTGTTTTGTTTGCTTTACCCGTACGAGACCTTTCTGTGACCTTGACATGTGACAAGGATCTACCTTAACTTCTTTAAGTCGGAGTTGAGAGTTGTGTGATGTTTGAAGGCTCTCCCTTTAAAAACAACTGAGATAATGATGCATTTTCGTGTTTTTGATTTGCCCATGTGACCTTGAGATTCGACAAAGGTCAACAAGACTTTTACCGTGTATGGAGGCTATTAAGCCCAAAGATGTGAACTTTCAAGGTTCTTGCTTTGAAAAACTCTGAGAAAAAGGTTATGTTTTTTTTTTTTACCCACACGAGACCCTGCTGTGACCTTCACATTTCTCAAGGATCAACCTTGAATTCTCCATGTTGAACAATCATTAAGCAAAAGCGTTGTTTGAAGTTTGAAGGTTCTAGCTTCAAAAATCTCTGAAAAAATATGTTTCATCCGTTTTCTGAACCACATGTGACCCAGCCGTGACCTTGAAATCTGACAAGGGTCAACAAGACTTTTACCATGCATGGGGGCGATTAAACCCCAAATGTGTGTGAAGTTTCAAGGTTTCAACTTAAAAAACGTCTGAGAAAAATATACATTTTCCTTTTTGGACAATGTGTTGCACGCAAGACAACACGACAAACGCTCGTGTTATCATTCTTTTACTTTAAGGTCGACTTGCGTGCCCGCTCTTTCGCTAATCTCAATTAAAATTCATCTTAGAAGTTCGGTTTTATTACGCTTTTAATTAAGAAGATTAAACTAAGACAACAAATAGTTAGTTTTACCCATTAAACTCGATAAGGTAGTGACATTTTATGTTGAACGCAAGAAGGTGTCGCACGCAAGATCTGAAAAGATGTTGACGACATAATTTCAACACTTGATAGCGCAATCGTGGTTCGTGATTTCTTCACAAATTTTGAACACAGAATGTGTCACGTGGTTCCGTAAATGAAGTAGATCTTTGTACATGTAAATTTTGTTTTTAAAAGAAAATAACCGTTAATTACCGAACATTTTGTCGCACGCAAGATATGACGAAATTTTCAAATCGTTTTCAAAAATGCTGTTCAAAAGTTCTGCAGTCTTTGCTGGATTACTTGAAAGACAGCAGTTTGATACACCGTTATCGCTTGACGTGTCGACATCAATTCCAGAGTTTTTGAAAAAGAAATTTAGTAAATATCTGCGATTGAAAAATGTATGCCGTGATGACGAATCATCTTGCGTGCGACACCTTAAAATTCGGTTATCGAAAAAAAAAAAATTCTCTCGAGATTTAGATTTGACGTTTGGTCTCGTCTGTAAAGCGATGTTTCAGGCATTCAATCAAACTAAATGCAATTCATTTGTGCTTCTTGTTATTTTTCTGTGGCATATTCAAAACACGAGGTATCACGATGTCCTTTTTCAGATGGCCGGTTTTGGCGTTATTTTTGACTTTAAACAAAGATAACTTCAAAACCGTTCAAGTCAGACACACGAAATTATGTCCACTATCTCTTCGCACATTCATCCACACACACACCAATTTTCAGCAGACACACGTTTTTAGAAACATTTTTATTGTAAAACAAAGTCGTCTTCTGTTCTGTGAGCACCTTTTGGCACTTAGTCATATAGCCATAAAATACGTATTCCGGAAATAACCCTGTCGGCTAATTATGGATTGTGGTAGAGTTGCCCTTCCTTGAAAACAGTGAGTCAAACAACACGTGACTTATCTACATGTGGTCACTCGATCTGTACTCAATCACTGACATCCGCAATAACGACAGTAAGCTGGTTATTGTTTTCACATTATGTCCATGTGCATTTCCTGAACATATAAAATATGAATAAACATTTTTCAAACCAGTAACGATTGTCAGCTCCGATGTGCGTACTTTCGAACGAAAAGATCGTTATAGTAAGCGGACAGCACGGATCAGACCTAATCCCTCACTGGGGTGTCAGTCGTTTGCATGATTCCACTGGCACAGATCGTCCGTCGCCGGGTGCAGAGACACGACCATCGCTAGTGACTAGCCTTCAATGGCACGTGTCGCTTGACTCAGTGTTTGTGAAGAAAAGCAAGGAAAACCAGGGAAAGTTACTCTTCCACAAGCGACAAAACGTCGTCCATTGTAAGGCACAAAAAAAAATAGTCTGTTTACGGTAACCCGACCGACCCTATTTTTTTCACGCGACCCTAGACTTTTTTTGGCATTTGGGGGAAAAAAAAAAAAAATCTTGGTTTTTTTTGCAAAATAACGTAAAAATATGGTTTTTTGGAAGAAAAAAAAAATCCCGACCTACCGACCCTATTTTTTTGGCCTATGTTACCGTAAACAGACCTATTTTGGGGGGGGGCCTAATCAAATACGTCTCAAAACTCACCACTCCGATTTTTGCATTGACCTCATTTTATTGAACAAGACATGTCATGGTATGAGTAAGCATTTGACAGGTGTAGCCAGAAATAACTCCGTGTTTGGCACACTAATTGTTGCCTGTCCGTGTGTCAGTGTTTGTGTTTGTTTGTCCACCTGCCTGTTTGTCTGTTTGAAAAAATCTACGTGCAAAAGGAGAGAGAGAGAGAGAGAGAGAGAGAGAGAGAGAGAGAGAGAGAGAGAGAGAGAGAGAGAGAGAGAGAGAGAGAGAGAGAGAGAGAGAGAGAGACTCAGACTCAGAACTTTATTACAAAAAGATAAAGGTTTTAGGCAAAGCCTAATCTTCCAACCTGTCCTTTATACAACACATAAAGACAGACGCACATAAAAAATATAAATTCAATCACATAGAGAGAGACAGCAAGCCAGCCA